>NC_142761.1:42087588-42416755 GCF_054948205.1 Urtica dioica subsp. dioica
AAGCACTAAAATTAGGCACTTCTATATTGACACTTCCACAAAACAATCTCACTTTTTCAACCAAATTGCTCCACCCATCATCTCTAAGCTTCTGAAGGAGTGACTTAGTTGATGAAACAAGCTGCATTGCATTTAAAATATTTTGAGATTGAATCTGCAAAGCATTGCAAAGCATGCTAGTGATCTCTAGAATTTCTCTCATTAGATGCATAATGAAGACAAAGTAATAAGAAGTCATTGTCTCGTAAGCTGAACCTGCTTCACCACGTTGGTTATGAGTAGTTCCATCATCAATGATGTTTAATAACACTTCACATGTTGCACTAAACATTTTAATCATACTAGAAATTGATTTAAAGTGAGAAGTCCAACGTGTATCACCCGGCCTTTGCAAAGAACCTATCTGGTTAAGGCCTTTCCCACTTTCAAGCTCCTCAATATTAAGCAAATAGGCAATATCTGAGGCATGAGCATCTTTAAGTTGATCGTTACGCTTACATGATGCACTCACAATATTGACGATAAAATTAAGCTTAGTAAAGAAAAAACTCACATGATAAACTTCCTTGGACGCCGCAACTAGTGATAATTGCAGGCGATGGGCAAAACAATGAACATAATAAGCATACGGGCATTGATTTGAAACTAAGGCTTGCAAACCATTCCATTCTCCACACATGTTACTTGCACCATCATAACCTTGCCCTCGTATAGATTGCACATCAAGACCATAACGAGTGAGCATCGAGAAAATACCATCTTTCAAAGTCAATGCTTTAGTATCTTTGACATGAAGTAAACCAAAAAAGCGCTCTTTTATGCAACCATCCTTGCCAACAAATCTCAATACAAGTGACATTTGCTCCCTTTTAGATTCATCTCTAGCTTCGTCCACAATTATACAATACTTCGCACAATCAATCTCTTCCCGGATATACTTTTTTGCTTTACTTGCCAAGACATGTAATATTTGCTTTTGTATATTCGGTGATGTATACGACGCGTTTCGTGGAGCTTTATCCAAAACGTTTGCTACATCATCATTTAAAGCTGCAGAATATCTCAACAATTCTAAAAAGTTTCCGCGATTTTTTGATGTGCTAGACTCATCATGACCTCTAAATGCGCATGCCTGGTATGCAAGCCACTTAGCTACTTCAATGGAGGTTTTAAGACGAAGTCTATTATCTATTATATCTTGAGATATAAAATTCTCAAACCTGTTTGGAATATGAGCAGACTGATTCAAGAGATCTGACAAGGCATGTTGTGCCTTTTGATGAGGAGAATTGTGATCCTTTCCAACATGTGCCACCAGTGAACAATTTTTCCCTCCCACTTTACTCCACGTCCGAAACCCATTAATAGTGAATGCATTGGATCCTGATGGTCCATCTTCTTTATGAAATAAGAAGCACGGTAGACAAAATATAGCATCTATTGCAGGAGAATATTCCAACCATGGTGAAAAGCGGGTAAACATAGATGGCTGAAAACTTCGAGAATGTTTTTCACCTGATTTTGGATACATAGAAAGTATAGGCTGATATGGTCCATTCTTAATATAAGCTCTTCGAACTTCGTCACGCTTATTGAATGGATACTTCCATATTTGTGGTCGTAAACCTGGATCACGTTCTAATTTATCGATATCAAATTCGACAACAACTTCAACTCTTTGTAATTTTGAAGCATGATCCTCAGACTGTAATTGACTATCTGAAGATGAAGATTCAATATTTTTTCTTTTGAAGAACGAATGAATTGTGGGTGTTTTCATCTGAAAAAAAAATAATGAATTAAAAAAATATATATTGAATAAAAAATAATGAATTAGAAAAAATATATTGAATCAAAAATAATATACACATGTACATATCCTCAAATTCGCTTGAAGCTAAGAGAAATAAAAAAATTATTATTATGTCAGGATATACATAAAAGCAATTGCTTTGTGTGACTATTTTGTTCAACAAACAACCCAAAAAGACCACGTTTCTCAAAAAAAAAAAAAAAACAACCCAAAAAGCAAAAAAAGTATAATAGATGAATAGATAACATAAATTGAATTGCTTTTCACCTGGTAGTGGTAGTGTACGCAATACAACTTGCAAGTATGAAGTATTCTTTCACCTAACACTTTTCTTTATTTTTTTAATCAACCATACAAAGAATTAAATCAGTAAAAGAAAAAAAATTACTTCTGATTTGCGTGCTTTAGAAGAACAGAGAAGACAGGGTCGCAGACTTCAGAATGGCAGAGCAATGTGGCAGACTTCAGGAAGATTAAAAAAAATTGATTTTGAATAAAAAACAATAAAAGAATAGGGTTTTTATTAAATCAGTAAAAGAAAAAAAATTACTTCTGATTTGCGGGCTTTAGAAGAACAGAGAAGACAGGGTTGCAGACTTCAGAATGGCAGAGCAATGTGGCAGACGACTTCAGGAAGATTAAAAAAAAATTGATTTTGAATAAAAAACAATAAAAGAATAGGGTTTTTTCTCATTTAAATAGCGAGAATGACTCCGATTTTTTGGTGTTTTTACTATTATTAGTGTATTATAGTTATTTTTTATTTATAATTAATTTTTAACTAATTAAAATATTATTAATTTCTGAAAAGTGGGAGTGGCCCGGGCCACCCCCGTAGACTATGTGGGTCCGCCCCTGCCCGAGTCCCCGGCCGGCCGTCCTAGGTTAGTGTATATATTAGTTTTTTTTTTATATAATCATATATTAGTTAGTTAGCTAGGTTAGTTAGGTTGATAAATATATATTAGTGTATTAATGTGAAATATGTAAGTTAATATATGTTAATAATTGTAAATGTTAATTAGATAGTTAGTAATTTAATTTTGATTAGTTTTTTTAATTTAATTTTGATTAGTTTATGTTAATTGTAATTGTAATTGTAATATGTTTAGGTTAGTGTTTCTATTAAATTATTTATATATGTTAATGTTTTGATAACATGTTAATGTTTTGTAATATGTTTTGATAACAATTTTGATAACATGTTAATGTTTTGTAATATGTTTAGGTTAGTGTCTCTATTAAATTATTTATATAATTATTAGTTTAGGTTAAAATTAAGTTTAGGTTAAAATTAGTTTAGGTTAAAATTAGTTTAGGTTATAATAATGTGATTAGTTTAGGTTAAAATTAAGTTTAGGTTATTTGTATGATTAGTTTAAGTTTAACTTTCCCTGAAAAATGAATGAATATTTTTTTTCCTTTTTTTTTTTTAAGTAATTTATTGGATAATTTAATAGTTAAAATCTTTAAATCTAATAAATATGAACATTTGTATTATTCATATTTATGTTAATAGACTTGGATATAACTTTTAAATTTTAGTTTTTAAATCATAGAATATTAATTTTTAGTTTTAATATGCTGATTATATATTGTAATATATAATCAGCATATTATTTTTTTAAAAAAAAGATAAAGAGCATCAGGTGCGACTAGTCGCACCTGATAGTCAAGACTTTCAGGTGCGACTAGTCGCACCTGATAATATAAGACTTTCAGGTGCGACTAGTCGCACCCGATAGTCAAGAGGACTATCAGGTGCGGACTTTCGGGTGCGACTTTGTCGCATCTAAAGTCGCACCTGAAAGTACTTTCAGGTGCGACTTTTGCTCTTTCAGGTGCGAAAAAAGTCGCACCTGATGCTATATTTTGTACTAGTGCGTGGCTCTTGATTGGGGATCTCAACCTCATTCTAGACCAAAAGGACAAGGTAGGTGGGCTTAGAGTCACTTGGCAAAAAAGAGCGATTTTGCGTGATTTCCTCCAAAACACCGGAGATATTGACCTCTCATCGACATGAAAGGCTTTTACATGGTCCAACAAGAGAGGTGCGGGTTACCGAATCCGTGCCCGACTAGATAGAGGGGTAGTGAGCCAGGACTGGCTGTTGGCGAGACCTAACGCATGTATCCGTGACCTGCCTACCCAGGACTCGGATCATGGAGCCATAGTCCTTTACCAGGATTTTCAAAGAACATCTACGGCGTTCCTTCTACTTCTTTGAGACCTTGAAATCGGAAGAGTCTTGCCACACAGAAGTGGAGAATGTTTGGAGATCCAGTCACAACAATAGTCGGACACTCCAAGCCAAGCTCAATATCGTGGGAAACCGTCTCAAGAAGTGGAGCAAGGATTTCATGGAGACCAAGCAAGGTCAAATCTGAGAACTTGAGGCGAGACTAATTCAGATCCAGAGTGTCACGCCAACGCTGCCGAACATCTAAGAGGAGGAACGAGTTCAAGTCCAGCTGGGTGAGCTGGAGGCGAATCCCAACAGCGTTTAGAGACAACGATCCCGCGAGATGTAGTGCAAACTCGGGGATAGTAACTCTAAGTATTTCCATACTTTCACCCTTATTCGTTAAAAGCAAACCCACATCAGTGCAATTCAAGACGAGAAGGGCGGATGGATCAAAACAGGAGCAGGTATCGCTGGTTTTATTAATAACCAATTCCGGTCGTTGTATATCGCATGTCTGGCGGAAGAACCAAATGGAATGGGAGACCTATTTTGGAAACAAATTTCGGTAGAAGAAAATGAACGGCTAGTCCAGATTCCTTCTCCCGAAGAAGTTTGCAAAAGTGTCTAGGAGATGCATCCGCTAAAATCTCTCGAGCCCAACGGGCTGCAAGGGATTTTTTTACAGGTCTAATTGGAACACGATCGGGGCAATGTGGTCTCTTATGTTCAGGAGTTCTTTCGCTCTGGGAATCTAGCGCGTACCACGAACCATGCTCACGTGGTCTTGATCCCAAAGGTCCAGGGTGCTACAAGATCTTAACTTAGTGAAAACCAATTTATATTTGACCATAGATCCTAATTTCAGATATTTTTAATGAACTATGGTTTGAAAAAGAAAAATTAGCTGACGACCAATACGAATATGGCTGTTTTCCACGTACATGAATGTGTCGATGAAGGGGAAGTCGTCGTAGTACGATAACCCGTCATTCGTGATGAGGTCATGAATACAGCCTTCCGTATAGGATCCACGAGTGACCCTATAATAGGGGCATTTTATATGTATTAAACTTCTATTTTCCAGCTTGAATTTCACGCGTTCTCGAGTGACATTTAGTGTGTTTAATGTGTTTGTAAGCGATTTTTAGGTTTGAGAGAATATTTTGGTGTTAAGGATGTAATCCGAGTAATTCAAGACGATTCAGACATGTTTAGGCAATTTAGAGCGAAACAAGAAACATGCGTCATCTTCTGCACGGTTTTGAGTTTTTAATTGAATATTTTGGATGATTCAATTTCAGATTTAGATAGAGCTTTCTCTTAGATTTCAAGTGCATGTTTATTTGCAAAAATCAGACATCGGAGCAAGAGGTTATGGCCCATTCAAAATCACTATGCAACAGTCTAGTTATTATGCGGCCCAAAAACGCTGTTTTCGTTGATTACCCGATTTTTAAGCATTTTGAGCCTTTGGATCTCATCCAAAGGCTCATATTGCTCCGAAAAAAAGACCCCTAAGCCTATTTAAAGGGTCCTTGTAACCTCAAAATATGAATTCACACATCTTAAGTTTTATTTTAGGTTTTCATTAGTTGTTTGGCTAGTTGGGAGAGAAGAGGAAACCAGAGAAGAAGAGTATCGCTCGTCGACGACTAACAACCGCGATTCAGCGTTTTTCTTTCTCATATTATTCCTTGGAACTCTCTTTTGTTTATCTTTTATTTTGATATGGTTTTTATTGAGTTTGTTTATTTATTTATTATTTGTTTCTGTTACCCTCGTCGCCATGAAATGAACCCCTTAAGGGTGATGGTTTTCTTTGCTTGAATATGGTTGTGGATTCATAATTATTTAATTGAAGTATTTTTAAGTTCATCTTCTCTATCGCTTGAATTAATTCCGTGCTTAATGCTTGTATGAGATTAGCTACATCGTGCATGATTTTTAGGATTGTTTAGCTGCTCGAGAGAGAATTAGATAATCGTGCATAAGGATTAGTTCATTGTAGTACATTCCTAAGCTAGAGATAGTTAGGCTGCTATGGAGTCGTGTGTACACTCTTGATTGTAATGCTTGTCGTAATTTTAGGGCTTGAGATCGAGCGATGAAATCCGGTATTGACATAGGTTGTTAGATGCTCGAGAGAGATTTAGCGATAATATTACGTGAGTGTGATTAGTGAAGAGAGTTGAACCGAAAAATCGTGCGTGATTCTAGGTATCCCGACAAAAGAAGAGTTTAGCGAAGTCGTTGCCCTTACCTTTTACTCATATGTTCCTCCGTGCTTATTTCTTGTTTATTTTATGCAAAATTAGTTAATAATTATCATCGTTTACTTGAGTTCAATTCGTTGATAGCTCGTTTGATTTTCGGTTAAACATAGTTCTCGTGGGATCGACTCGTACTTACGATTTAGTACTTGAGCGACTACGTGCACTTGCATATGAAAACATTGCAACACCCTCGCCGAATTGATTGATCAACAGCTGTGGGAATATACGAGGTGCCCCCGGCGAATGGCGAACCCGAATAGCAAGCGTTATCGCGTCAGCTATGGACAATGCCCAGCATATATGAAGACTTCATTGATTATACACGGGTGTTCAGAGATCGTCATTGATAATGGAATAATAAAACTTTAATTAATAGGAAAAAAATAATTAAGAATAAAAAATAATAATCAAAATATGAAGAAGAAAAAATATGAGAAAAATAAAAATACTTACCGGGTAATTCACCATTTAGGTTGTAGCGAGGACAACGAAGGAGATGAGAGCAGCAATGGAGGGAGAGAATGGGCGTGGCAATCCGTCATTCGTGATGAGGTTGTGAATCCACCCTTCCATATAGGATCCTCGAGTGACCTTCGCCGAATTGGTAAAATATAAACATTATTATGACTATACATTATTATGATATCTACATTATTATGACTCTATATTATTACCATAAAAATCAACATCCAACATATTGTAATAATGTAGATAATAATTTATATCATATTGTAATAATTCAGATAATTATTTGTATTGGTATTAATTGTAGAGTCATATGCATATAATTTGTTGTGGAACATACTGATTCAATAATTTGTTTAAAAAATAATAAAAACAAATTCCGGTATGGTAAACTAATTATAATATTTAGTGAAAACCAATTTATATTTTACCATAGATTTTAATTTATGATATTTTTTATGAGCTGTGGTTTGAAAAAGAAAAATTACCCGACGACCAATAAGAATATGGACATTTTCCGCGTAGGGGAATGTGTCGATGAAGGGGAAGTCGTCGTAGTACGCCAACCCGTCATTCGTGATGAGGTTGTGAATCCAGCCTTCCGTATAAGATTCTCGAGTGACCCTCGCGGAATTGGTCGATCAACAACTGTGGAGATATTAGGTGCCCCTGGCGAATGGCGAACCCGAATAGCAAGCGTGGTCGCATCAGCTATGGACATTGCCTAGCATGTATGAAGACTTCCTTGATTATACACGGGTGTTCGAAGATCGTCATTGATGATGGAATAATAAGACTTTAATTAATAGGAAAAAAAGAATTATTTAAGAATCATAAATAATAATCAAATTATAAAGAAAAAAAAAATATGAGAAAACTAAATACTTACCGACTAATTCGCCATTTAGGTTGTAGCGAGGATCGCGAGGGAGATGAGAGCAGCGATGGAGGGAGAGAATGGGCGTGGCAATCCGTCATTCGTTATGAGGTTGTGAATCCACCCTTCCATATAGGATCCTGTAGTGATCCTAGCCGAATTGGTAAAATATAAACATTATTATTACTGTACATTATTACGATATGTACATTATTATGACTCTACATTATTACCATAATAAAAATCAACATCTAACACATCGTAATAATGTAGATAATTATTTGTATTAGTATTAATTGTAGACTCATATGCATATAATTTGTTGTGGAACATATTTAATAATTTGTTTAAAAAATAGTAAAAACAAATTCCGGTGTGGTAAACTAATTATAATATTTAGTGAAAATCAATTTATATATTACCATAGATCTTAATTTATGATATTTTTAATGAACTGTGGTTTGAAAAAGAAAAATTACCCGACGACCAATAAGAATATGGACGTTTTCCATGTAGGGGAATATGTCGATGAATGCGAAGTCGTCGTAGTACGCCAACCCTTCATTCGTGATGAGGTTGTGAATCCAGCCTTCCGTATAAGATCCTTGAGTGACCCTCGCGGAATTGGTCGATCAAAAACTGTGGAGAGATACGAGGTGCCCCCGGTGAATGGCGAACCCGAATAGCAAGCGTGGTCGCATCAGCTATGGACATTGCCAAGCATGTATGAAGACTTCCTTGATTATACACGGGTGTTCGGAGATCGTCATTGATGATGGAATAATAAGACTTTAATTAATAGGAAAAAAAATAATTATTTAAGAATCATATATAATAATCAAATTATGAAGAAAAAAAATATGAGAAAACTAAATTCTTACCGGGTAATTCGCCATTTAGGTTGCAGCGAGGATCACGAAGGAGATGAGAGCAGCGATGGAGGGAGAAAATGGGCGTGGCAATCCGTCATTCGTGATGAGTTTGTGAATCCAGAGTGACCCTCGCCGAATTTGTAAAATATAAACATGGGAAAATATCAACAGTATCCCTCGTGTTTAATCGAAATGCGAGATTTATCCCCTCTATTTCTAGAAATATCAGACATATCTCTTCAGTTTAATATAAATGTCATATACATCCCCTAAAAAAATGTTATATTACAAATATCACATTTTTCGTTTATTTTTTACAAAAAAATAATTTGAACTCCCCAAAATACCCTTAATGAAATAATTTTTTATTTTCTATTCTATATACAAAAAGTTTAAATTAAAAAATTTCTTTATAAAAAGTTAAGGATTTTTTTATAAAGAGAGATTTTGATTTTTTTTTTAATAAAATAGTAAATAAATATTTATTTTATTAAGGGTATTTTAGGGAGTTCAAATTATTTTTTTTGTAAAAAATAAACGAAAAGGGTGATATTTGTAATATAACATTTTTTTAGGGGAGGTATATGTCATTTATATTAAACTAAAGGAATATGTCTGATATTTCTAGAAATAGAGGGGATAAATCTCGCATTTCGATTAAACACGAGGGATACTATTGATATTTTCCCTATAAACATTATTATGACTCTACATTATTACGATATCTACATTATTATGACTCTACGTTATTACAATAAAAAAACAACATCCAACATATCGTAATAATGTAGATAATTATTTTTATTGGTATTCATTGTAGAGTCTTATGCATATAATTTGTTGTGGGACATACATATTAATAATTTGTTTAAAAAATAGTATAAAAAATTCAAGTGTGGTAAACTAATTATAATATTTAGTGAAAACCAATTTATATTTTACCATAGATCTTAATTTATGATATTTTTAATGAACTGTGGTTTGAAAAAGAAAAATTACTCGACGACCAATAAGAATATAGACGTTTTTCGACGTAGGGGAATGTGTCGATGAAGGGGAAGTCGTCGTATTTCTCGAATTCATGGCGTTAATCACGTGCTGGTACTTCACGGAAGTTGCCTTCTTCTCTTCACGCACCCGTTTCTCAACTTCGTCCCTGAAGGCCTGCTTGAGCTCGTCGTGAAGCGACTTGAGTCGATTATATTCATCCTGCTGCTCGCCCAGCTCCTCGATATTGAGGTCCATCTCCCTCTTAGCTCGGTGATAATCCATCCTCAGCGCCTTGATTTTCTCTCTTTCCCCGGCAAGTTCAAGCTTAAGCTCGTCTTCCTTCTCGGTACGAGTGCTCACCTTCTTCCTGAGCTGCTCGATCTCTGCCCCCATCTGGGCCAGCTTAGTCTCGGGCACTTCAGCCTTTTTTAGGAGCTCTTGAACGAATGTGTCCCTCTTTATGTGCTTCATCTTGTGTCTCTGCTGAAGAAGGTTCAACTCGACTGTCGCCTGCAAAAAGAAAATGAGGTATTCTTCGTCAAACACACAGTCAAATTTATCATTAAATCAATTCAGGATCACCCACCTTGGCAATCGCGGCGTGGGCTCATCAGGTATTTCTCGAATTCGACCAACTCCTTGATCAGGGCTAACCTGATCCCGGGCTTGTTGACCTATCGGAGGAGAGCGGTCATGGTCATCAGATCCTTGTACAAGGGACTCAAACCCCTATAGTCGAACTTGATCAGCATGGGAGAAGATGCGGACTTAGTCAGCTGAACTTTTCCATCCTTCCCCGAAGCACGAGGCTTTTTCTGCGAGTTCCCGCTCTTTTGGCTTTTCAGCGGCCTTTTCTGACCACCGATGCTAGCCTCAGAGCTCGGAGTCTGAGCCTTCTTCTCCGAAGTGGAACCCCATTTTGCCTTCGTCCCCTTCGGGGTCACGATAATGACCTTCTTAGGAACGGGCTGCAAAGCCCATTTTCCTTTAGAATGGATCTCCTATTCTCATGCTTCTTCTTCGTCTTCCTTGTCATCCTCCCCGATCTTCCTCTTCCCCTTGCGACTCCGCCCAGGTGGCAGAGGTCCCGTCGGCTCGGGATCAGGATGAGAAACCACGTGAGTGATCACCACATCAGAGTCGTCGGAGCCCGCCTACGACACAGGCTGTTCATTTGAGGGACCAACTACCACGACCTCTTTACCCTTAGTAGAGAATGCTGAAGCATCCTTCTCAGCAGCCGCTTTCAAGCAGCCTCCTTCGCCGCAGCTTCATGTTCCGCATCCTTCTTTGCGGCAGCCTCTCTTGCCGCTGCTTCCTTCTTTGTCCTCCAGCCATCAGCTCGAGCCTTCATCTCTTTTTCACCTAGACCCTCTTGTCCTGGATCTTCGTCTTCTTTCGCTCTATCCGGACCCACTGGTCCTAGATCTTGGTCTTCCCCTTCTCTCTTTGGGCTTGTCTTGGATCTTCGTCTTGACGCTCAGCCCGAGCAGACAAGTCTTTCGCAACTACATTACAAGAAAGAAGAATTCATACCAGCCCGATCAGGAGAAAAATGAGTTGAAGACCCCTATCTGGACTTTCCAAACCAAGAAAATCCCGATCAAACCGCGCTTGTGTAAATCATTCTTCACTCCACATATCCACTCCAAAGCGTCCTAACAAGCTCCTCAAACTGATCATCGGAAGCGATAGTCTTCAGATAAATTGCACAACAAACCATAAAACAACATCAGAAAGGACACCCAAGATGAAAGAGAAGCTAAAGCGAAGATACAACCTAACCCGAGCGGCATAACCACCCTCGGTGAGCTCGGAGACCCTAACATAAAAATACATCTCCGCCCATCTATTGTCCCTCGTAGGGATCCCCTGAATAATGGCCATCGCGGGCTTCCACGAAAAGTAGAAAGTCCCAGGATAGACGGGAATTTCTCTTAGTCCCGATGAGGTGAACCAGGTCATTTAGGGAAAGCTTTACACCCAACTCTTTGGACGGGGTGAGTTGCTGAGAGTCACCTCCAGCTGAGCCATGTAACCTAAGAGAAGCCTAGGAATCGAAAACATAAGCCCACATTTTTCCAGAAAAATCTAGTGGAAACACAAGTACCCATCTTTCACGGTCTCGGCCGTATCGCCAAGACCATGCAATAAAAGCTCTATCTCAGGAGGAATATGAAATCTCCGCCTAATGCGGTCTAAACCGTTGGTATTGGGACGAAGATTAGGTTCGTAAATCGATGGACCGCGAACCTCTTCGTTAGGAATCAACGAACCTAGGATTAGATTGATCTCAAATCAGTAACTATCACACATAATTCTTAATTGTTGAAAACAGAAACCTAAAAATAATAAATATCAAATAAAGGAATTAGGGGAAATACATACCTTTGTCTTGGTGACGGCGATGGACATCGGAATAAGGATCGAACCGCGACGGAGCGATTGCACGGCCACCAGGCATCGAATCTACCTTAGAGCAGCAAGAAGAGAGAGAGAGAGCAAGTTTATATTCAGCGATTTATATACCTTTTGAAGGGGAGTGGGTAACTCGTCGTCCCAACCCGGCCCAATTCAGCGAACCCGAAGCCAAACGGGTCTCAAGATTGGGCCTAAGGGTTCGGTAATTTCAATCTTTACTTTCGGGAAATTTAAATTTAAATCCTTGCGACACTAACACTGATCAAAAGATATTAAATTAATTAGGACATTAACAAAAAAATTACCAATAGTCGGACCATCTTTACTTTAAAGAATTTAGGTTTCATGTTGTCGCTAGTTGTAAAAATTAGATTGAACATTCATCAGTAGAAGATATATAATGCTTTCATGAATTTATAATTTTACTAAAACAATAATGTAAACTGTTGGAAAAAAATCACGTGATTGTAGGCTAAAACAAACTATATTTAACTAGATTATGAAAACAATAAAATTGATAAAATTCGAGATACAAACTCAATAAAATTATTATATCAACATAAGATCTAAGTTTGACAAAGACTTGTCACCAGTGATCACCTTCAATCATTACATTTTTTATGTCTTACTTTTATTCTTTCTTCTCATTTCATCTCTCTTTCACTTAATATATTAAATCACATTAGTAAAAAATTCAATACAAACAGTTTGTTTTCTTCATGTTTTCCAATGATTTCTGAAGTATGCATCCAATCGTAGAAAAACACGGTATAATGTGGTTGACTTTTTATCGTGGTACGATAACGGTAAACAATAAATTAATCCTTAAACTCGACTACTCATGAGTCCTTTACGACCATCATTGGTACGCACCATTGGGTAGAGTTTCTAACGAAATGTTGGATTTCATTTTACTTGAAATGACATTTTAATTTGTAAACAATTACAAGGCTCACTAATTAATGCCTTATATAAATGCCTTGATTGCAACAGTGATTTTCCAAAGGAAAACTCATTTTTCAGCTGTGAAAATACATTATAAATTTCTGTAAAAAATACCCTTACACTTTAAATTTATGTACAATAAGACCTCACTTTTTAATTATGCAAATTTATCCCCCACTTATTATACTTATGAAAATTTATTCTGATTTACTTTGTGACTATTTATACTATTTTATGAGTTTTTAGGAGTAATGATCACAATCCTCAAAAAAGATAAATAAATAAACATATAAAACTAATGATTACACTCCTATTTTCATTAAGTGCATAGCAAAAAACTTTGTATGAATGTAATTTTTTTTTATTTGCCAATATTTTATCAATCCTGCTATTATTTATAATTATTTGGGTTTAATCTTAATTACTCTTAAAATAGTATTCAGTATAGAATAAGGTACGAATTTGCGTTAATTTACAAAGTGAGGAATATTTTGACAAAAAAAAAATAATGGTATTAATTTGCTCGAATTTAAAATGTTAGGCTGCTATATTCCACAATTGAAAAGAGAGGATATTGTTTTGCAGAAAAATGAAAAAGGCTGTTAATTTGTCGTTTGGAATTACAAATAAATCATAAATTTTGATGTGAAAATTATCACCACCAAAAATAACATAATCACCGTAAATACAAACTAGCCTTTTACTTGACTAGTCACGAGTCAAGCTAGCTTAAGGCAGTACTACTAAGCCTTTAATCAGAATTGGCCACAGAGCCCTTTGGAATCATATTGAGAGTCTTCATTAGGAAGGCGAACGTGAACGCGTCTTCTTGAAGCTTCTCGAACCTAAGCGACATAAAACACCGAATTTATTACCACCCTATCAAACATGAAATCACTGAAGCCATTGGCAAATTGCTTCTTCTGCCTCGAGAAAAACACTCGGACTTGATAGTTTATTAAGTGTGATTACTGCAATCGGTTTCTTAGAACTCCATTTTCTGTTATGGTTTCAGGTAAGTAATACCAATCAAGTGTGGAACAAAAATATAAAATAGTGGTGATGACATGAGATAAGAGGCAGGAAAAAAAAACACAAAAAATACCTTCCAGACTTTGAAAAATGCCCTGCACCAAGCTCGCATTTAAATAACAAGACGTTATTGTCCGTCTTCATTTCTCTTAATTTTGCCACAAATTTAGCTGGTTCCGAATACATAACCCTGGGATCTGATTATTAAGACATGTAAATCCGCGTTCAGTCTCAAAACTTTTTAACCTAACCAATATTGTATGCTATTCCTTTCTAGCCATTTAAGCTAGTTGCTTAAAGAAAAACTGAAGCTATATCCTTTTGCAAAAAGGACTACACTTAGATCTGCAGACGGAGTGTTTTAATAAATAGTATATATCTGTTTAAGGCCTGAAATGAAAGATTTATGAGAATTCCATCTACTCCTAAATAAAAATTTAGATGACCCAAAGGATTGTGTCTGTATGCCTACCATTTAGACCAGCTGTAACGAGAATGTGTGGATAGTTTTGAGCATTGACCTGAATGAGATAAAAGTCAAAACGCATTGTCCGTGAACATGATTCATCAGTTGACCAGAAAAATGGAAAATGAAAACAGGAAATCACAGCTGTTATGTACACACATTGTCAACGGGAGAATATGACTTCATGTAGAAATAGAACTCCTCCTTCCTAGGGTCACCCCATTCCTGCGACAACGTGAATTAATAAACAAATAAATAACGTTGTAAGAATGTTTTTGTTGTTACACACCCATGTTTATGATGAAAAAGCAATATGTTCATTCTCAATCAACCACGATGAAAAGATATAAACTTACAGAGCATCCATAGAACTAGCAATGACTAGGTACATCTAGGAAAAAAAAAAAAAACCTCTAGTACGAAACGCAACAAAATGCAACAGTTCAAGCTCAAAACAGCAACACTTTAAAGAAAACTTTAAAGCTGTATTGTATAAATTGATGCTCAACTTTATAACACGTAAAAGAAAACTAGCGGGTACATGAACTGTTCTTCAAAGAAAATAAAACAAATAAAGCTGTATTATCAATCTGAAAATTTGTAGGATCTTAAGGATTAAGAAGATTATAATGCTAACCAAATAATTTAGGATAGAATTTAGACTAATAAGACGTTACTACTACTATGTGTTAGGCCGTAACACTATGTTATGAGAGAGAGAGAGAGAGAGAATTGTGAGGAAATTCGGAGGGAGGACGAAATTCCTTTGGGGAGAGGTGGACATCCTATATTTTACTAATAGTGATCTCGATTAATGAAAGAAATCCATGGGACCGAAGTCTGGCAGTTAATGTCAATTTAATTAACAAAAATTTAGCGATATAAGCCACATAAACATAAGCGTTTGCGTTTTAGCCAACGTTTTGTAAATTTTTCGTAAATAGCCAAAAACTTTTGTAAATATTTCGTAGATAGTCATATTTACTAGAAATTTACTCTGCGTTTTTGGTTATTTTGATAGCGTAAATAGATTTACATGGTTATTTACAAAAAATTAATGAAACGTTGGCTATTTCAGTATTTCTATGGTTTCATATGGTTAGATAGTCGCTGGAACCTTTAATTCATGTAAGTGATGAATTCCACAATACAGTGTCATATAATGATATATTTTAGTAATCGTCTTTTATGACCCAATCTCACTTCCACGATAATAAAAACACGTACCTCCCACTCTGATGTTGTTAGGGGAATAGTTGGGTCAAGCATTGTCGTCACAACATCTACAAAAGGTACGCCAGCAACAGCAGCTTTGAACAAATCGGGCCTCATGTTGAGAACAGCACCGATAAGCAATCCGCCGGCGCTTCTTCCCTCAATACACAATTTTTCTTTTGAGCCATACTTCTCGCTGATTAAATACTCGGCCGAAGAAATAAAGTCGGTAAATGTATTTTTCTTTTTCAAAAACTTTCCGTTTTCGTACCACTGTCTACCCATCTCACCACCGCCGCGAATGTGGGCAATGGCATAAACAAAACCTCGGTCTAGCAAAGACAGCCTAGAGGACTTGAAACTGGGATCGATGCAAACCTGTTTGAATGAGAAGATGATGGAATCAACGTGATAAAGCAACAGTAACTTTATTTGCGTATAAATTAATATGTTCTCAACACCAAAGAATGATGCAACAGAATTCGTTTAATCTTCTAACCACGAGAGTTTCTAAAAACATTCATGCGAACATAAAACTGGCTCAAAACTTCATAAACTTCTTGCACGTAGATGCTGAGTAAAACCCCGAAATAACCTGAGATTTTAATTGTTTCAAACCCAAGTATAAAGCTCATAACTAGGTATCTAAAAGTTTATTATTACTACCCACTAACAGTATACTTCAAAAGAACTTCATAGAGGGTTGGATGTACCGATAGATAGTGCACAGCTCATAATAAACAGTTTTACACCAACTTCAACTAGTAGATATAAATCCAGGGGAAAAATAAATGACAGTTTCTGTTTTTATATTTCAGTGACACCCTTATGGAACGAGAATGTTGTTATAAACCCAAAAGGCGACCACAAGCAGAAGCATCTAATCTCATCTCATGCTTATATAACCCATAACCACTACATGCCTAACATAATCACTCACTAGCCTGAAAGCAGTATTCTTAACAGCGCTGATAACTGCTATAATATTTCCACATGAAGTAGCAACAAGAAATAAAAGGTTCAAGCACCCACCAGAAATTTAATTTATCAAAAAGAAATAATTATCTTTTTTTATGTTTTGTTTTTTAGTTTTTGGAAGCACCTAACTTTTAAGTTGAACTATTACCTCATAAGAACCGTAACCGTAGAGTAACAAGGGATCAGATCCATCAAGTTTTACTAAATCTTTCCGATAGACAATTGATAGAGGAATACGGACTCCATCTGGGGCAGTGGCCCATTTCCTTTCAGTCACATAGTTTGACGCATCAAAACCTCCCAACACCTTTATAAAACAATGAAAAAAAATCATGCATGTGAATACAGATTCAACATAGTTGAGCAAACATTAGTGGTTGGTAAGATATTTCCAGTCATTTGAGAGCAATTTTAAGCTAACATGGTTTTGCCATACTATCTTCACTCGAGTAAAATTTAGAGATTGTGAGCATGATTTCTTTTTTTAAAAAAGAAAGTGTAGTATATACATATATGGGGAAATTTACATCAACAAAAAAATTCTCGATGCTAAGCAATACTAAAATTTGTAAGCTTATCTGACTCCATATTTCCGTGTGTAGAACTAAGATCTCTTCCCGATAATTTACTTAATCTTATTCAAGAACAATTGAACCATGGAAAAGGCATGTTTCTGAAACATGAGCAGGATTTTGAAGCTTACTATTCATATACTTACTGTTTCGATCTTCTTACAAACTGAAACTCCAGTCATCATGTCGTAATCATATGCAGACAGAGGCGTCTTCATTGAGCTATAATGGTATCTTAAGATGCTGGAAGAGAATTCTATTTCTGAGGGATCTACCCACACTGAATATGTAGGGTCCAAAAACTTAACAGCCTGGCCATCCTCAAGGCCTCGAAGTGGTTCTCCCGCTTCTGGAAGGCGATACGTAGTTATTTTCTGCAGTCCATCTTCACGCTCACATACAACTAGGTGATCGGTAAATAGTTGTACACTCTGAATTTTTACACTACAAGGATAAAAAAAAATTGCAAAATATATACAATTTTAACTCAGGAATATCAACATGAACTGTCAGTTTAGCATGAACATGAAGTTTATAAGAATAAGTTTCAAACAACATGCTGTAATAACGTGTTACTGATGGCGGGTTTGTGCAAGAAAGTTTTGTAATAAACTACAAGATGGTCTACTTAGAAAACTTATTAAAGAAGCGGCATCGGTTGTTACAAAAAAATCCCCCGAGACATGTTAACATAATTCCTACTTCTAATATCATTGATCATTTGCTCACATATCAATTATTTAGATTTAACAACAAAAAAAAATATACCTTTCCCTGTGAGGTATAAGAACTGTTGTATCATTTACATTATCCAGAGGGCAGGCAACAACTTCAGAATTGAAAAGCTCATTGCTTCGTCTGGTAATGAAGAAGTGATTCCCACGATGGCTGACTGTAGTATCAACACCAGGTGTGCAAGGTGTAAGAACCGTAAGCCCATCCTCCGGTTTCGAAACATCAAGGTAAAAGTTGAACCTAGTCATTTTGCTTTCAGACGCAACAAACAAAAACTTCTTGCTCTCTGAAGCATGAAGATCAACAGAGAAAGTGTCGTCCTTTTCGTGATACAGCAACGTGTCATTTGACTGTTCTGTGCCCAACTTGTGCAGCCATACCTAATAATAAAAAAGAATTAAAAATAAATGGTCGATAAAATAAGCTGGAAAAAAATGTTAGAAAAATTGAATAGAATTTTGTATGCTTTTTCACAAGGAAATAATGAATTTCACATTTCCATTTACTTAACTAGAATTATAATTTGCGCGAATAAAACAAAAAAAAAAAGGAAAAAAAAAGTACAAGTATTACACCTAACTTTTTAACTTATTCCGTCAACTTGTAGACCAAAAGAGTAGTGAACATAACCCAAAACATCAGCACATGAAATGGAAATTTTTTCTCATTTCTCAAACATTTGAAACATCAAAAGGTTATCAATTAAATTCAAATATCATGAAATCATATGAATATGAACCTTTATGTTGAAAAAAATTTACGTAATGAAATCCTTAAAAAATGAAACGTGACAAAACTTCGACACGGCAGAAAGAAACAAAATTTCCATGTTTTAATCACAGATAAGAAAAAGCTCATGGCTCTGTTGCACCAATGAAATTAAATCTCTTTTCTTTCCTCTACATGCTCCAAACTGTGTCATTTCAATAATTTTCTTCGTGCACATTTTACTATAATCCGTAGACTAGATACAAAAAAGTAAAACAATCAGAAAAGAAAAGGACAGAAAAAGGAACCTTATCAGGACGAAGAATCTCATCCATGGTGACATACACCAGAGCCGAATTGCCCGCCCACTCGACATACGACGTCGAACGGCTCAACGCCTCTCCTACGCTCGCTCCAGTTTCAGCGTCGATCACTCGAACCGTGTAAATCTCGTCGCCTTTCGTGTCCTCCGCGTAAGCAACAAGCTTGTGGTCCGAACTGACCACGAAAGCGCCGATGCAATAGTAAGCGTGTCCGATCGCCATCAAATTCTCGTCGAGAATGACTCGTTCCTCCGGCGCTCCATCTCCGACCTCCATCGTATCATTGACAGAAGGCTCGAGCTCTGCGTGAGATTCCTTCAGAGGCCGACGACAATGCTGGACGTACTCTTTGCCTTCCAGCGTCCGATCGTAGTAGTAGAAACCACCGCGTCGCGTCGGAGCCGTCAAATCGTCTTCCTTAATCCTAGCCCTAATTTCGCCGAATAGTTGTTCCTCGAACTTCTTCGCATCTAATAAATTCCAGAGACAAAAAAAAAGTCGCCTGAGCTTCATCGCTATATGGATTCCGATTCTTAAAAGGTAATTTCTGAGAGGCTATTTCGTACCTGACATTATCGATTCGGTGTAAGCGTTTTCTTGCTTGAGGTACGATATGACTTCGGGATCGGAGCGAGAGTCGTCGCGGAGCCAGTAGTAGTTGTCGATCCTCACGTCGCCGAAGAGCTCCATGGGGTACTTGACCTTCTTCGCCGCCGGAGGAAGCGGCGGAGAGGGACTCGAGAGCTGCGACGCCATTGTCGACGATCGGAAGGACTTTGCTGAGAGTGAGACCGAAGAGAATGAGAGCGAGAGTGAGAGTGAAGAGAGAATGAATGGGAAGTGAAGAAGCCCAACGCAGAGACTAAAACGCATTGTCGTTCAAACGGTCGTTGTGTTTTTCTCCTTATTTAACGGATAAAATGGAAGGTTTGAATATTTTGCTCTTTTGTATTATTATTGTTTTTATTTTATTTTGTTGTGCATGAACATTCATGGCTTGGTGATAATCTTTGAGCAGAGAGTCTTTGTTCCATTGCTAAATTGCTAAGCATTCTATATGAAGAGAAATTGTGGATAGATTTGTGGCAAATGATGGGTAGCAAGTGGTATTTTTTTTCGTATTTTATTCAGGATAATTTTATTTATTTTCTCATTGGTGTAACAACTATAATAATGGAGGAAGTGATAGAGATTTATAGCGTCATGTTCTTCTGAATTTAAGTAATGTCATGTCATTCTTAGTTCAATAATGCCGGCGGGCATTAATGGCGGGTGGCCAAATAACCCTTCTAATTAACTGATTACCGGTGAAAATCTTCGACAACGACAAGTTCAAACCAAGCATATTTTGAAACCCAGCAAACATCTTTTCGAAGGAGAGAGGATTGTCGAATTCTTGTTTGAGCTAGGATATTACTCTCGCGACGGACGGAGGAGAAAGAATCACTATTACCGTTGGTTTTAAAACGGCGTTTTTCACAAATGACAAGTTTCACTGCAATGACACAATCGGAATCGAGAGAGTCCATAACTTAGTTTACTGGATTATGATAATTGGAGAGATTTACCCGTAAGGAACTATAGATGTGAGAAATTACTCCAAACATAGCTTACTAATAAAGTTACTCTCCCAATGGAAAAATCAACGAAATTAATTAACAGAACAAAAAGAGACATTGACTAATAATCGAATGAAGATTTTAGCAAAAACGAATACACAATCCACTGATTTGAGAAAAAGAAGAAGAAGAAAATAAAAAGAGAGACTAAATAAACGCACATTCTTCAGGCTAGAGCAAGGAAGGTTCACCTGCAAATTGCCATGACCTATATAACAAAAGGGTTTAATCAATAATTATACAAGTTATGCAGAGAGATTGATTATCCATCATCCAAATTCACTACAAGAAATACGGGACGCCAGTCCTGGGTCCTCTCATCTGATTGTTCTCCTCTGTTTCGGTGAAAAACTTTACTTCTCTCTCCTGTCACAAATGAAATAAACCAAAACATTTATCAACTATTCTACTTGTTTTCGGCAGAACAAGACTCTTCAATCAGATCACACTTTTCTTCCATTTGAATACTCTGAAGTGTGGACATAAACAGAAGCTTCTCACTCTTCAATGCAAGGTGTAAAATTGACAGTTTGGGTAGTAGCAAGGCATTGATGTAATTAAAGAGCATCAATTTATAAAGACGCCATCGTCAAATTTACAAATCTAATCTCATAGAATCAGATAAATATATGAGCCTATTCTGCGGAAGGGAACAAAATAAGGGTGAGGTTGAGTTTTACTAAGCTATAAAAACATATTTTTTAAAAAAATACCAAAACTATAACACATAAGAGGCTAGCAAAAGTAATAAAGCCATAAGCTGTAAACATCATATCCAGGCGTAAGCTTAAAATCTGCTGATGAGGGCATGGTAAAAGCAAAGGTAAAACAAAAAACAAAAAGCTACAAAACAGTGAGCTACCTAATTTAATGGCAGCGTACTATGAATTGAATTGAAGCCTTTGCATAAAAAGAAGAAAAAATAAACTTCATTCACTATTTTCAAGTCTAAATTATATTGTTTGAAAGTGGTATTACCATATTCTCGTTAAAACTCAATATAGATGCTACATTCCCACATCGATAGCAGTAATTTGGCGCAGACCAAACCTGATCAGCAACAAATATCATTTTTCGTTAAAATCCCCACAGAAAAATAAAAAAATAAAAAAATAATAAAAATATCTAGAATCTCACTGTAACGAGGCCTTTGTCCTGGAACATGTATTTAAGGCCTTCTTGTACAAGCTGGTGCGCTCGACAGACCAAATCAAGGTTGTTTATGTGGTTGAACTGGAAAAAAAAAATGAAAAGAGAACAGTTTCATTAAATGGATGGAAATACATTTGTAAAAGTCCATAAAGAGCTGTCAAAGTATGTGAACTTTTTGTTTTTGGCTGAAGACTGAGATTGGATCAAATTATCACCTCAGATGTAACCCTGGACCCAAAAAGCCAACCTGCTCCGCGTGGACTTACGGCCCATGTTTCAATATCTTCGGGATCACTCCACATTAGATCACAAAAAGGCCCCTCGTGAGGAATCTCACAGTTACGTTCAATAACCCGTATCTGCACAAATTCACATGCTTAAGATAATCATAATTTTACTAGCAGCATAGGTCCACAATAATCAATATATTGAAAAGGGGAAACAGTTTCGTAGAAAGTTTTTTAAAATTAGAAAATAAACATACTGACAAAGTAGAATATATACAACTATAACACAATCATATTATACTTTAGGCATTGGCTCAAAACCAGAACCCAGTTGATAAATGAAGACACGGTTGAATGAATACTAATAAATGCAATTTTACGGGGAAAATATTTATGAACCAAGCCCCATAAAAAACATCAGACCTGATCAATCGTTCGAATGTCGGGAGAAAGGCCACCATGGACACATAGGACCTAGATATCAAAGAAAATTGGACATAAATAAATAAATACATGAAACAAATAGAAAAACCAAATGGACACTTGAAATCATTACGATACGAGTTCTGAGAGAGAGAGAGAGAGAGAGAGAGAGAGAGAGTTTACAGTGCTGTCTATGATTGCTGAAAGTGTCAAGTAATCAAACACGTCTGTGCAATACCGCCACGCATTTGCATTTCCATACTTTCTTTGGCACTCATCGTAAAAACCATACACCTAGGATACAGGAATCACGTAATAACACACCTAAATCAGCATGCCATCAGAAAACTTATTACATGCAAACTAAAAATAGCTACATTACTAATACAGAGAAATTTCGTATTTTGCTAAGTTATGGATAAGAGTTTCAGATCCACGTTGAGAGTGAGAGAACTATAGAAGTGTGACAAATAGTGAAACCTCCATATAATATGGGCCTTGAAAAAGAAAGTTAAACCGTCCCCTATAAAACCTATTGTATGTCCAGCATAATGCATATACTGCAACACCCAACAGTCATTACTATTGAAATAATCACATTATACCCACAAAACTTTTACTAAGGATCAAAGTTACAAAATCACCACTTCAAAGAAGAAAAAGCTAGAACCATGAACTTACTCCAAATGGGAGAAGACTTGATAAAAGTGTTGTCTTTGGATGAGAAATGCAACAAACAGCTTTAAAATTGAGACTTATCATATTTTTAACTTTTCGGTTTACATATAACCTGAACAAGTGAAAGCTATTAGAATGAAGATAAACCTAACTCATAACACTGCTTTAAAAAAATCGCGCAATTATTAACCACCCAAGTAAAATACAAAAACACAAAAACCAGCTAAATTGAAGCTACCTGGGTCAGTTGCCTGCTTTCATGATTTCCACGCAAAAGAGTTATGTTAGCTGGGTATCTGCATTCAGAAGAAAAAAAAATGTTCAAAAAAAGGAAAGACGCAATCAAGTTTTGAAAGAACGTGCTTAAAAGTAGCGACAATTGAGGTTGTTGATAAAATACAACAAAGTTGCAACTATATCACCGATGCTACAAGTTTCTGTCCGTAAGATCATTAGTCTATAACCTAAAAATGCATCAGTTGGATGGCTTCATGAGTTAAATTCTACAAGACATGGTGGAAATGCTCGCAAAAACAGCTAAAGGTGCATAGGAGTCAGATTGCTAATGTTTTATTGAACCTCCACAAATTGTCTCTGAGCTAATTTAAAATTTATAAAATCCCTTGAACTATGGATTTCATAGCAATTTTTATTCCATTCATTATGGGTTTTTTATGGAATCTAACAGCTAACAGCTCTAAAAGTAAAACCTTACCCTAAAACTCCAACCTAAACTTCAAAACTGGGGGTAATATGATTATAGTAGATTTTAATTGGTCATTTTATAACAAGCTTACAGTCTAAATTAGATTTTTTGTTGTTGTTGCTTTGGTTAAAAAATGGAACACCGTCAAGAGCTTAGACCAAAGTTACTACGAAATTAAAAGTTCAACCAAATCAGCCTTTTTCTTATTACATTAGCTCCAAGACCAAAATGCAACTCCTGCAATAATTTAAGGATTATATGTGTCTATTTGTGCTGTTCAGAGAAATTTCAAAAACGCACATCGGCAATAAACGGCATACCTAGCTTTGAGAAGCAAAAGAATTGTGAAAACTTCAAGACTATTGTAGCCCCGATCAACAAAATCACCCTGCAGACCATCTGAAACTTAAGTTACCCATGCAACACAGGTTGATGTTCTATACAGAGACAATTTAGAATCATTTTCAAAACAGATAATAACCATACCATAAATATGTAATTTGTCTCTGGTACATGACCTCCAGTCTGGAAAAGTTTCATTAGATCGTGAAACTGGCCATGAATATCACCACAAACAGTAACTGGACTATTTACAGGCTGCACATTGGATTCCTCGATGAGTATATCTTTGACCTGAAAATGTTCCCAATTTTATGAACACATCATAAGACAAGGAAAAATAAAACATGAAATATATACACTAAAAAAACATCCATACTTCTAGCATTGAATGACCATAAACAATCTAATGTCTGCTACCATATACTCTAAATGGTGAAAAAAAAATGGATGTAACAGAAAAAATCATATTAAATTCAAGATGGTTAATTCATAGACATACTTACAAAAGGAGCACCTTTACAACTTATTCTTGTAAATATAAATATAAATAAATAAAGTAGGAACAAGTGACTTGTTTAAATAATAAATCTATTCTTTTATCATACACCAAATTACTTTCATTATCCTATAATTTGACAAAGATCATGAATCTGACAAGAAGTTCTGAAATCATTGGAATTTATCCTGTTGCCTATTGCATTTTCTTCCTCAATTTGTTCAGGAAATCACCTTCTTGCAAGAGAATGTAGTGAAGGCGAACAAAAATGACCATATTCACTCAAGAGTTCCTAATTTCTATGTCCTAATTGACACAAAGCTAAATTACAGCAGGCAGAACAATGTTAAAGAATGTTGTAACTAACAGATAATCCTTGCAAAGGAAAATAAAAAAGCCATCTCAGAACACAAATAACAAAACAAAATAACTACAGCAAATCATTTCTATCTACTAACACTCTTAAAGCCGCGGAGCTAGAGAAAAAGGATCATGGAACTGCACAAGTTTAAGAACTGCCAGAGCCTTTTTTTCTTACAGAGCTCGCAACTATATCCCACTAAGCACTGCCGAATCGGCCAATTCGCAAAGAGTTCTGAGGTGTAACGATTGAACTAGATCTGCTGGTCGCTCCTCTAAATTTCAAAGCCCAATTTATTTACAAACTCGCCAAGTTTCTAAATCTACCCTGAGTACCTTAACCAAGACGAAATTACTAGTACCTAACTACCTTGTATCAGTTCACCCATAAAATCACAAACAAAAAAACCCAGTTCATAGCTCTATCTTCAGATGCCCAAAATCACACACTCAAATAACGAATCACAATGCACTCGTACCGAAATCAGTTTCTAGCTGCAAAATGGAAAGTGATCTTTAAAAAAAAAAAAAAACAAGGCATTTCCGTACGGAATCTCAAAGCCCCCATTTTCTTGGATCCAACATACCAAACCCTAGAGCAAGCTACACCAATTTACCGCCAGAAATCGAGTCCGAAAATCCTCGAAAGCCGACCAGATAACGAAATGAAAGAAGAAAAAAATACAGATCGAGACAAAGCCCTGAGAAGTTCGAAGCGATTACACAACGAAAGAGAAAGAGAACAATACGTACGTATTCGCAGAGTAGTTGAAGCTCGTCCTCCAAAAGATGTTGGCCATCCTTGACCTTCGAGATCCACTGATCCAAATCCATCTTCGTTCCTCTTCGAATTTCAGTTCCTTCGTCTTTCCTTGAACTCGTTCTTGCTTACTTTCTTTCTAGGGTTTTCGGAGATAAAAAAAATCCCCAACGAGGAAAAATAAGAAACGAAAGATAGCCCCAAAAATTTAATAAAAACTCATTGGCATTGGTCAATACTTCTTCATATGAATCTTTCAAATCGGCTAGGCCAATACCAACCGTATTTATGCTTTTCTATTTTTATTTTAGTTTTCCTCACTGTCTGTATGCAATTTCTTTTAAATCTTATTTTTATTTTTTTTTCATTGTCTATTATTCCCAAGGATTGATGTCTAATTTTGCTAATAGTATGTTTTATAATTTTTTTATATAGAAAAAAAGTATATATATGATGCTAATATTATGGGTTAATGCCTTCTCCCCCCTCTAAAAACAAATGAAGGTCTTTAAATTTTATCTTTTTTCTTCTTTTCGTGTTTGTCGATTTTTACCAAATTTATCATTGTTATATTGTTATGAGCTTCTTAACTCTTCGCCGATAGCCGTTCAGAGTTTAATTTATCATTGTTATGAGCTTTTTAACTCTGTCGTGCACACCTACATCAGTCGACTGCGTTTCAGATAGAGAGTTTTTAATTATTTGTTTTCTTTTGGTTTTATGATTCAATACTCCGTCCATACATAAATAATTGTATGTGAATCATCCTTGTAGCATGAACATATATATTTTTTTATTATCATTAATCATATATGTATGTATATTACATTTATATGTTTTATTATATATATACACTATACATATATGTCATATGAGTATAATATTTTACTGAGAATTATGTATGATATATTATTTTTTATACAAGGCAGGGACAGTAAGTATTTAAAAATACGTGGTGGTGGAATTTTATCCATCTAAATTGGCTGAATCACATTCGATAGAAATTATTATTCTTCTTTTTTAACTCTTAGTCCAAACAAAATATAAGAACGATGTCATTTTAAACGTACCACGTAAGAATTACCACTTTGGTCCGTCAGACCAAAAAATGTCTGAGATTTATCCTTGATCGTCAATGCAATTCGGCATTTGTTTTCCACCAACTTCATTCTTTAATAACATGCTGTTATAAAATCAACCAAAATAAATACAACTAAAAAATTTACTTTTCAGAAGTCAACGCTATAATAGATTTGAATTCAAACTTCTTAAATGATTAATGGATGTATGTATAGGGACAGCGTTCCACATATTACAATGATAAATGTCCAATAGAACTAAAAAGACATTTTCCATTCACCTATTTCAAGGGGGGTAAACAAAAATTAAAAAAAAATTAAAAACCACAGAGCAAAACTTTTGGCCATTTTGGCTGTTTAGGCCAAGACAACTTTCTATTTTTCTATTTTACCACACAGAGCAATAATTTAGAGCAAGGGATATAAAGGAATTGAAATCACAACGATTCGGGGCTCGTCGAAGGTCTTATTTTCGAGGGCATCTGTGAATGGCGGTATTGAAATGAATCCCTCGGAGTAATCGACATTTTGTTCAACGCGTCGTCAAAATCATCAAGATCGTTTTCTTCGAGGGATTTCGCGTTCATCGCGTCCCCGTTTCCATTCGCAAATCCCTGGTCGGCTTCTCCGTCGCTGATGTCTTCTTCGTCGTCAAAGTAAGTGGCTCTTACCATCGACCAGAATATGTAGTTCGGCCGGATAAATCTAAACAATCGAGTAATAGGTATCGACAATTAAAGTTGTAATCTCAGAAGTTATGAATAAATAAACCAGAAAGTTTGGTAGCTCGATATGAAGGAGTGAGTTCAAACCTTTCGCTTTGCTTTAGCAAACACGGGTCGAATGGGAAGAACATGTCGAGTCTTTCGACCCCGCCAAAGGCTTTCGAAGACTCGGATTCCAAGTAGTCGTCGAATAGAAATTTATCGGACGTACTAAACAAGCCCGCAGCTTTAGCCTGTTCTAGGAATTCGGTCACTATAGACGGAAGACAAACCTGTTAAAGAAGAAAAAAGGAAATGAACACCAACACAAGTGAAAATACTACAGTAAGGAAAGAAAAAAAAAAAAAAGTGTTTATTTTTGTAACCTGCAAAGGACTCAATTGATGAGTCAAGATCTTGTCAAATGGCAGAGCAAAAAGCTGTGGTTTGAACCATGGATCTGTCAATATCGATCTCATACGGAAGCATAGCACATACATGATTGCCTGTAGAAAATAAAAAATAAAATAAAATAAATATTATAAAAAAAAAATTGGAGGTTACCAAAGAAAAATATGTAAGCTAGATCATATAAAGATTAAGTTCAAGACATATGTGATTTCTTATAGATATGGAAAACCACAGCGAAGAGTGTACCAAAATCTCAGAAAATCATACGGGACGGAATCAAAGAACACTTTTAAATGAGATACCCAAATGACGCTTAGTTGAGAGGTGAAACCGGATCGGTTTGATTCGGTTTTTGACATTTTTAGTATCCGAATCCGAATTTTCGGTTTTTAAAAACTCGGTCCAGTATCCGGTCCAATTTAGTCTAAAACCGAAATTCGGTTATCCGAATATTCGGTTATCCGGTTTCTTAAATCCAGTATCCAGTCCAGTATCCAATTTTTAAAATTCGGTTATCCAGTTTGTAAAATTTCAGATCCAGTTTAATATCCAGATTTATAAAATAGATATCCAGTTTCTAAAATCCAAATCCGGTTTGTAAAAATTCAAAAAACGAGTACAAACGACTCTTATAAAGCTCCAAAATGACAATACATAATCTAAAACTGAGTAAAAAAATAAAATTCAAAAGGACACTTGCCTCCAACTACATGCACATGTAAACATCATAATATAAAATTAAAATTACAACCCTAATGATCATAATAAACCATACAACAAATGAATTTGTATGTTACCTTTATAGATCACATAATCAAGTTGTAGTAAGAGTAGAAGTTGATATATGAGAAGTTTGTTCTTCTATGACAACTTGACCATCATATGTTAATAATAATGACATAAATTTAAAATAAATTTGTTTTAATAAACAAACAACAAATGAATATGTCAAATAAAATATCAAATTAATTATCTTACCCCGAAACAACTTGCTTAGAATCATTTAGTGCTTCCACTTCATCCATGTATTCTCGCAATACAACAGGATCAAGTCTTTTTTTTTAATATATATTTATTTTTAATTAAAAAAAATCGGTTAAATAACCGATATCCAGATTTTCCCAAAATCAAATCCGATATCCGGTCCAGTTTTGTAAACCGGATCGGTTATCCGAATCCGAATTTCGGTTAGCTGACGTGGCTCCAAATTTCGGTTTCGGTTCGGTTTGGATATCGGTTTTATCCGATTTTCGGTTCGGTTTTGTACAGCCCTACTTGAGAGTGAAGCAAATACCTGACATCCAGAGTAGAAGACTCGATGAGCTTTCGGGTCTATAACGCCATTCTGCATTGTGCAGTAGCTCAAACACCAGTCAACCAACCTAACACCAGATTTAATAGAACAGATGATTAAAGATAAAACTCACTAGAACAGTCCAATTTTGTTTTCAAGTTGTAGCACATACCTTTTCAGAACATCCGATATCACTGAAACTGATAAAAACTGTCCCCGGGACAAATAGCTAGCTAGATATGCCGCGGCACTCATCCTGAAATATATCAACACAATGACAAAGCTCAGTAAATAAGGCAATATCGAAGCTCCAAACAGAGCATAGAACTTCCAACACAATAGGAGAGATACATGAAAAAGATTAGCCGTGATATCAGCCACTCCGATGCAGAAAAAGGTTCTACTACGAAGGGATTAATTTAATTTTCCCCTTTTCTTTTTTTCCCTTTGGATGATGTCGATTGAAACATTTAAGTATTTGCCTATAACATGCTATTTCCTGTCACAAAGGTAATTAAGAGATGTAGGCCGAGCTTAACTTAGAAAAAGTAAGTGAAAGCATACTTTCATTCAATATCTTGATACGTTCCCGAATTGTATAAAGATTTTAAAGGAAACAATGGGTAGTACACGAAATTAATAAATAACCAAAATAAAGCAGTTTAAAAGTAACAGATTTTCACGTACCTATGAAGTGTCGGGCAGAGATCTGAAACAAAAATATCTGTGAGCACGGTTGCAAATCTTGTGCCACAGTTTTCAGGATCCAGAGTGCAAGCAAAGAACATCACAAACTGTAATTAAACAAACATATATTAAAATAGGACCCAAAAAAAAATATTAACTGCCACTGTAGGGCACGCAAATTGCAATTATTTCAAGTACAGCAACTGTTATGGAAAAAATTATGAAGGCTTAATATGCGGTGAATCTATATTAACCTGGGTAAATTTTGACTTATATGCAGTCAGAACGGTGTTTTGAAATGATTGAAGTAGATTTTCGAAGACCTGAAAAACAACACAAGAGCACTCGAGTACTAGTCAGACATAATGAATGCGCATAGATTGTGCTATGGCACAAGGAAAAACTTCCAATAAAGAATAGTAAATTATTTAAACAGAAAATAGAAAATAAGATGAAGGGTGGTAGATACCTGAACTAAACGGCCACCATCTTTACATGATTCAAGATGTTCGAATGTTAGCACCATCAAGTTATCCAACTTTTCAGCCAAAGCATTTCCTCCCAGAACTTTCCGATTTATTTCCGTGGGAAGCTGTATGAAAAAGTAATTTCATTTCGTAATTGCATTTGCCACTTTTTACAGTTCTTTCTAACTTAAACCACAGTTGAATCCGCCAGAAAAACCATCTAGTGGTTACAAATAAGGTGTCCTTAACAGAAATCAATACTAACTAGCTCCTGAGAGACTACTAATAACCATACCTCATTCTCCTCGAATTCGTCATCTGTACTTTCTTCAATATCTGCCATTTCCATGTTAAATACTCCTTTAGTGTTATCTTCTTGTAAAATATGGTCCCATCCAATCTCCACCTATAAGATAGGAAATACCGCATGAATGATGTCATGTCTCGAGTCTCAGTTGTTATATTCTATAAAAATTATACAAAAAAAAAAAAAAAAAAAAAAAACACTTACATCCAACTCTAGCAGCAAATCCACCACCCCTGAAAGCATAGTTCCCCTGGCAAGCTCACCTAATTCACCACCCTCCATCTTTAACATGTTTTCCACATATATTATGAGAAGCTACAAAAGAATAGAGTAGTTTGTTTAAACATAATCTGATCCTCAGAAAAGTTGTTAAAATATACAAAGCAGAGAAAAATAAAATTGAACTTTATAGTAAGAAACATCTTAAATTGACATTCTACATTTGCCACACAGGCACAAATGGTTATCACAATTAGCTAGCGTTCGAAAAAGAAAAAAAAAAAGACAAACCTTTTCTTGGAAGCGGAAGTTTGGCTTTTTCTGTATAATTATAGATATCAATCTCATAGGGGAAAGCGGCACCAAATCAGCTATTTCTTTCATAGCCGAATGAATACGGGATATCACTTCGCCTTTTCTCGAAATACCATTTGGCTGGCCCAAAATTGGAATGAAAGTATGAGAGGGTATGAAATTACTGACGATCATCTCCAAACACATATCAACATATTTTCCACTTGAAGTGGCCTGCAATATTTTATTTCAAACACTCGGTTAGCTTAATTTACTCGGTAAGCTTCATTAAAGAGAATGAAACTCGCAGCATGAAAAAGGAAAACCACGCACTAGTGAGATAATGAGTTCCACAAGTGCATCCATTACATCAGGTCCATAATCCCACATGCTCATTGCAAAGATCTGGAGACATTTGGCACTACGTAAATGCACCAATAAAAAAACCAAAGAGAGAGAGAGAGAGAGAGAAGCAATATCAAGGTAAAAATAGTAACTTACGGCTTCAAGAAGTGACTCGTGAATGAGTCTATCGACGTACATTACCGCACCGGAAAGTGCCTTCAAACTTGTCTGCCAAGAATAGAACATATTAAAAAAAATGCTAAAAATATGACCAATAGCCGAAAGAGGAAATCCCTCTCAGTTTTAGATTTTACTGTTGCAGTATGAAAGAAGAACTCACAACTAGACTCGCGACATCATCGGGAGAGTAATACTTCTTGCGGTAAAAAACCGCCACAAGCTGATTATACTCTACCATATCACCCTGTATCAAGCAAAATTCAGTTTTTTTCTGCTACTAAACACTGTCAACTACTAAAAGAGGAACATCAAAAAGCAGTTCAGTACTTAACCATAAGCCTCAAGTTAACTAACAACACTGATTTCAGTCTCGAAAAACTAATTCAGTTTTTTTTTTCCCCAAAATCAAAGCCTGTTTGACGGAATTTTCAACTTGCTTGCACAGAAAGCTTACCTTTGCGGCTGCCGTGAGAACATCTCTGACATGAATCACCAAGTCCGAGTCATCGAACTCAAAATCTTCCATAGCCTCAAACCCTAAGTCCTGGATGCCAGAATCGACTCCCATGGTTCCAGACCTATACGATACACGGATGAACAACAAACGCGCCTAAATTAGGTCAAGCGAATTCTCAAACTCTGTGGACTTCAATCCGACGAAATTGAAATACTCAAAACAGTAATCGCCGGCACTAACTAGAGCTGAAATCGGTTGACAGTTTGCTTTTTTTTTTCCGCCACCGCAAAATCGACCAAGCTCGGTTTCAGGTTCGAAGCTTACGTGATTGAATGATTGCCTGTGGGCCGAGAAAGGCGCTTTCTCTCTCCTCTGTTTGATTGGCAGCTAATGAAGAGGAGAGAGGGAAAGAGAGGGGTTTTAGTTCAGCGAAAGCCCTAATATATCAAGGGAAACTTGATAAACCAAGCTTAGTGTAGCATGTGTTTTGAAAACCAAACCATATTTTGGGAAGCATTTGTCCATGTAAAATGTCCAAATTACCCTTAAATTAAAATTCTTTTCAAAATCAATCCTTTATTTTCTCTGCACTCCCATTCCTTCCCATTTCATGCGTGCCTTTCCCATTCCCGAACCATTTCAATTCAAAACCCAAAAAAAAAACCCCGCTCATCCCGTCCCGCCCCAAATCCCTCGTTCTCTTCTCTTCTCTCCGTCGGTCATCCTCATGCACCCACGCCCATCGTCGTAAACCAGTCCAGCCCTACTATTCATTTCAGTCCTTCGTCGCCAGTCCAGCCGAGTCGCGAACCATCAGAGCCCTCCTCGCCAGTCCAGCCTTACTCGCCATTTCGCTCCGTGGTCGCCAGTCCAGCCGAGTCGCGAACCACCCTAGCCCTCCTCGCGAACCAGCCGAGCCCTCCTCGCCAGTCCAGCCGAGTCGTGAACCAAACGAAAATGGTGAGTTTGTTTTGGGTCCCATTGTTTTAGGGTTTGTTAAATTGAAATGGTTTCATAATTATTTAGATGACATTATTTGAGAATCTTCGATTATGACTTGTTAGGGTTGTTTAGAATATGTTTCGAAGATTTTGGGTATGAGGGTTTGAAGTTTTCGATGAATTTTTGGTGATTAAGATTGTTTTGATATGAAATCTTTGGTATTTTCGGTGTGAAATTTTGGGATGGGATGTAGTTTTGATTAGAGATTTTGGATTTTTTGGCTATGAAGTTCATAGCGGTTTGAAGGGATTTCGAAGATTTAAGTTTGCTTTGTTTATGTAATGGATTTATTTTTTGTAAACGATTTCAAAGTTTTCATTTAGTTTATGTGTTTGATTTCAGACGTTTCAGTTATTTTTTGTAATGGATTTTCAGAGTTTTCAGTTATTTTATGGAATGGATTTCAGAGTTTTCAGTTAGGTTATGTGAAGGATTTCATAGTTTGTAGTTAGTTTTTGTAAATGATTTCAGAGTTTTCAGTTATTTTATGGAATGGATTTCAGAGTTTTCAGTTAGGTTATGTAAAGGATTTCAGAGTTTTCAGGTATTTTTTGTAAATGATTTCAGAGTTTTCTGTTATTTTATGGAATGGATTTCAGAGTTTTCAGTTAGGTTATGTAAAGGATTTCAGAGTTTTCAGGTATTTTTTGTAAATGATTTCAGAGTTTTCTGTTATTTTATGGAATGGATTTCAGAGTTTTCAGTTAGGTTATGTGAAGGATTTCAGAGTTTTCAGTTATTTTTTGTAAATGATTTCAGAGTTTTCATTTAGTTTATGTAATGAATTTCAGAGTTTTCAGTTAGGTTATGTAAAGGATTTCAGAGTTTTCAGTTATCTTTTGTAAATGAGTTCAGAGTTTTCTGTTATTTTATGGAATGGATTTCAGAGTTTTCAGTTAGGTTATGTAAAGGATTTCAGAGTTTTCAGTTATGTTTATGTAATGAATTTCAGAGTTTTCAGTTAGGTTATGTAATAAATTTCAGAGTTTTCAGTTATCTTTTGTAAATGATTTCAGAGTTTTCAGTTAATTTTTTTTATGGATTTCAGAGTTTTCAGTTATTTTTTGTAATGGATTTCAGAGTTTTCAGCTAGTTTATATAATGATTTTCAAAGTTTTCAGTTAGTTTATGTAAAAGACTTCAGAGTTTGCAGTTATCTTTTTTTATGTATTTCAGAGTTTTCAGTTAGTTTATGTACAGGATTTCAGAGTTTTCAGTAAGTTTTCTGTGATTGATTCTTTATTTCGAACTTTTCTCATTTTTTTGTAGGCACCGAAGTATGAATTGTTAGTTCCCATCTGTAAGGATTACAGTGGTCAAATAAGTTTCAGAGGCAGCGGGTTCTTGAAGGTAATAAGCACACGATTTATGGTATTCGGATTACATGCTAGGTTGAAGGACACACAATTTAGTTGGATCGATTCCCCTTCCGTTACGGGTTTCAACTTTAATGGTGTGATTATAGACCAACTTCTCCAACGACGCATCCAGCAAAGATGTCAGGATGCAATTTACTTTGGTATCGGTAAGAATCCTATCCGTTTCGGAAGAAACGAGTTTGGTTTGATGACCGGACTAAAGTTTAGTACGCTTCCATCAACGGAAGAATTCAAGAAGCACCTTTCAAGCAACCGTCTGTTGAAGACGTATTTTCCTGACCCCGAACACGTTGATGACAACGACAAAAAACTTCACAAGGCACCGTCTGTTGCTGATTTAGAGGCAGCTTTTAACACGTGCACGAACAAAGAAGACTTGTACAAGCTCGGACTGTGTTTGATTGTGGAAGGCATCATACGAGGAAAGGATAGTTGGCAAGGTATTTGGGAGGAGTTGTTAAGTATGGTCGATGAGCTCCCATACTTTATGGCGTTTCCGTGGGGCCACGTTAGTTGGGCTGCCACTCTCGAGGGGTTGCTAGCGACGGACCCGAAACACCTGCGTACCTTATACGAGAATCGAGGTAAGAAGCAGAAGAAGGTTCAAGACGCAAAGTATGCGGTCCAAGGGTTTCTCCCTGCGGTTCAATTTTGGGCGTACGAGGCCATAGAGTTTGTCGGTGTAGAGTATGGCAAGAAATTGAGCGAGAATAGCATTCCGAGAATGCTCAAATGGGTGAGCATGAAACAAGCAAGACAGAAGGGGTTCACAAAAAAGTTAATCCGACAAAGCGTATGTTTTCTAACTTTTTTTCTTCGGAGATTTTATGTACATTTTCAGCTTCATTTCGACGTTTTCCAACTATTATGTATGATTAATTTCGAAGTTTTGTTTTATAGGTGGAGGCAACACCGACGCTTGAGCCTACCGATGGTGAGAAGAAGTATCTCTCCATACTCGAGAGACACCCATCTACTATACCAGAATATCCGGGTTACAATTCTGTTGTAGCGCACAAGAAGTCGGCGTACGTGAATGAAGAGGACGTTGGCCCACCACGTGGAGATGAGAATTTTTCAATACTTGAACGACGTTTGAGTGATGTGGAGCAGAATGTTAAGAAAATGTGTAGGGAGCAGAAGCGCATGAGGAAGCAAATCATGAGGTGGCAAAAAGACACGACTGAGAAACTCGATTATTTGGTAAGTGTCGTCCCGGGAAGCGCTACACAAGAAGAGAGGTATCCATCGGAGAAGTTTCCACGGCGGAGGTCACCATCGCCACATGGTAATCTCTCTCAACTGTGAATTTCGAAGTTTTTAGTTTTATATTGTTAATGATTTCGGAGTTTTATGGCTTTTTTTATATACTGTTTCGAATATTAGTTATTAATTTTTGGTGTTTTGTGACATAATTTTTGGCAGTGGAGAATGATGAAGGTTTATTTTTTGACCCTGACGAAGCTGTTAATATTCATGATGAAACTTTGGACCCTCCGGATGATGATGGTGAGGAGGAAGAAGAAGAAGACGATGACAACGATGAAGATGATGAAACTTTGGACCCTCCGGATGTCAACGATGGAGATGATGACAACGACGAAGATGAAGACGATGATGACGAAGGGATGGCAGCCCCCGAGACGACAAGCAACGTGGCAGCCCCGGAGACGACAAGCACCGTGGCAGCTCCCGAGACGGCAAGCGAGACGGCAGCCCCCGAGACGGCAAGCGAGACGGCAGCCCCCGAGGCGGAAGCCCCCGTGGCAGCCACCGAGACGGCAACCACCGTGAACGCCCCCGTGACGGCAACCACCGTGGCAGCCCTCGATGACGACGACGACTTCGTCAACCCTCCGACGAAAGAGACGGCAAGAACTGTGGCAGCCCCCACGACGGAAACCTCTGTGGCAGCTCCCGATGACGACGACGACGACTTCGTCAACCCTCCGGCGAAAGAATCTGTCCGTGTCTATGGTAAGTTCTCAATTTTCAAACTGTTGCCTATATTTCATGGTTTATGTTCTTTTTAATTCTTTTATGTTGGATTGTGTAGTTTCGAAGAGAAAGAGCAAGCGGCCCATAAAGTATGATGATTACACTCCGTTGAACACAGCCAAACTGAAAAGCCTGAAAAAGGGGTGATGAACATTACTTTGGATGAAAATTGGGTTTGTAATGTTTGTTGATAATAACTTTGGTAGTTTTGGAGACTAGTTTTTTTGGATGAAAATTGGGTTTGTAATGTTTGTTGATAATAACTTTGGTAGTTTTGGAGACTAGTTTTTTGGATGATATTTTGGTTTGTAATGTATACATGAACCCGAAATGTCTGAAATCCTTGACCAAAAATTACTGAAATGTCTGAAATCATTGACAAAAAATTACTGAAATGTCTGAAATCAAGCACATACACTAACTGAAAACTCCGAAATCAAACACATAAAATAACTGAAATGTCTGAAATCAAGCACATACACTAACTGAAAACTCTGAAATCAAACACAAAAAATTACTGAAATATCTGAAATCCATTATAAAAATTATCTGAAAACTCTGAAATCAAACATACAAAATAACTGAAATATCTGAAATCCATTATAAAAATTATCTGAAAACTCTGAAATCAAACAAATAAACTAACTGAAAACTCCGAAATCAAACACATAAAATAACTGAAATGTCTGAAATCAAGCACATAAAATAACTGAAAACTCCGAAATCAAACACATAAAATAACTGAAATGTCTGAAATCCATTATAAAAATTATCTGAAAACTCTGAAATCAAACACATAAAATAACTGAAATGTCTGAAATCAAGCACATAAAATAACTGAAAACTCCGAAATCAAACACATAAAGTAACTGAAATGTCTGAAATCAAGCAAATAAACTAACTGAAAACTCCGAAATCAAACACATAAAATAACTGAAATGTCTGAAATCAAGCACATAAAATAACTGAAAACTCCGAAATCAAACACATAAAATAACTGAAATGTCTGAAATCCATTATAAAAATTAACTGAAAACTCCGAAATCAAACACATAAAATAACTGAAATGTCTTAAATCCATTATAAAAATTATCTGAAAACTCTGAAATCAAACACATAAAATAACTGAAATGTCTGAAATCAAGCAAATAAACTAACTGAAAACTCCGAAATCAAACACATAAAATAAATGAAATGTCTGAAATTAATCACATAAACTAACTGAAATGTCTGAAAATTAGCTGAAAACTCCGAAATCAAACACATAAAATAAATGAAATGTCTGAAATTAATCACATAAACTAACTGAAATGTCTGAAAATTAGCTGAAAACCCTGAAATCAAACACATAAAATAACTTAAATGTCTGAAATCCAATACTACTGACGAAAAGTACACGACTTCCTATTATGTCCTCTACCTCCACAAATACTACATTTGCGCTGAACAACAATGACTTCACCTTGAGACGGCAAACGTTTGATCTTGCGCCGTCCTCCTTTGCTCTTCTTCTTCGGCCGACCGGCGGGGTTTTTCGCAACAGGTACCTTGACCTCCATATTCAACAGCTCTTCTGGAGCATTCCACTCGTTTTCAGGACCACAAGGGTACACAGCATCCATGTAGGCTGCTCTCCAACTTTCTACTCGACAGAAAGGGTGACACAATGAATACACATCGATGTTACGCTTTGTTGCGACACACGTCGCATGCATGCAAGGGAGACCAAGAAGTTGAAACAACCCGCATGTGCATTCTTTTGTCAACATGTTTACCGTGCCATCCTCGTCTCCATCAAGTACTAAGAACTCATGTTGCGTAACCCCCGAATATTGCAAATGGCGACCCTTTTGAACTTGAAGTCGTAAGTCCTCATCAAATTTTGGACTCAGTTTGGTCTTCGCATTTCCAGATTTTTCTCTTCGCTTGAAGAACCATTCTTGAAGAGTAAATCGAATGCATTCCACCATGCTACAAATTGGGAATGTTCTAGCGTCCTTTATCCTCTTGTTGAAGCTTTCCGCGTAGTTACTCGTCAATAAATTGTACCTGTTGTTAAAATATTCGAAGTCGCATTGTAAATCTAAGAAACAAACCAAAATCTTCGAAATAAAGTACTACCTGCTTGTGAACTTACCTTTTTCCAGGAAAGTACGACCGAGCAAACCTTTCAATTCCAATGTCTTCCAGATATTTAGCAAGGTTTGGATCTTTACGCCTTAGCTTCTCGAATTGAGCATGGAAAACAGATTTTCTCCAAGCATAACATGCGCCATACATCTCTGGGCCACAAACATCGGTTTTGAACACATGAGCAACATTCATACTTAGATGCTGGTAGCAGATCCCGTGATAACACTCTGGATACACAACCGGTATAGCATGAAGGATACTCGCGTGCCTAAAACAAAGCGTTTGAAACATAAATATTAGATCAACTAAAATATTCGAAATGTACTTCTCAGAAAACCTAAAATCTCTGAAATAACATTCCAAAATTGTCGAAACAAAACTAAAATCTTCGAAATTAAGTACCTGTCTGATATGAAACAAAGATCTGGCGGGGAACCGATGGTCTCTCTCAGTTTCCGAAGGAAGTAGGTCCAAGAGTGATTATTTTCGGTGTCTACAACAGCAAATGCAAGTGGAAACAATTGGTCATTTGCATCTAATGCAATCGCCGATAATATCTGCCCTCCGTACTTTGTCTTCAAGAAACTACCATCGATACATATCACAGGTCGACATGATGCAAATCCCCGTATACAAGCTCCAAGGGCCCAAAAACAGTACCGAAATCGACTGCCGGAGTCAAGAACAAGGTCAGTAACCGAACCTGGATTTTTTTGTTCTAATGCGTAGAAGTAAGCAGGTAACCGCTTGTATGACTCGTCAAGTGTACCCCTTATGTACCCAATTGCCGTCTCCTTGCATCTCCAAGCCTTCTCGTAACTCAAATTTATCCCATACTCCTTTCGTACATCTTCTATGATGTTCCTTGGTGTATATGATGTCGATTGAAGACTATACTTATGCTTGATAACATGTCCTACAATCCATGGTGCAGCTTGAAGTTGGCCACTAACAGGGGCATCAATCGAACAAGTATGTGTAGAAACATACACACTCACTTCGAACATATCACTGTTTGGTAGTTTATTCCCTCTCAATTTCCAAGTACAATCACCAGCTTTGCACTTGACTACCCATCGACTCCTGCTTGTTTCGAAGACCCTATACTGAAAGCTCTTTCTCATTGCAAGCATGGCAACTTTAGTTTTCAAATCAAACTTATTATCAAAAATTTGCCCAACACATATGTCCGATGAACTGGCAGTGGATGAAGGCGTACTTACATTTTCCTCCGAATCGGGAATTGAAACATGTGCATCCCATAATTTTGACTTCTTATGAGGCGTCGCCGATACTGGCTCTGACATGGGAATATCATTATCATTCATAACCGGATTATCCTCACAATAGAATCCGCTTGCATCAAAATCTTCCTCATCATCGCCATCTTCATCTTCCTCATCATCACCATCCTTACCTTCCTCATCACCCTCTTCATCGCATGGCGCCTGAAAATCATTCACCTCGACGCTAATACCTAAGCATGCTACCTGAGAATTTGGGGTTGGTGAAACTGCCCTGCTTGGAGTTGTATCAAGAGCTGCATCAACAATGTTTCTTTTCACGGGGGTTACGCATAAGGAAATCCTCAGCTTGGATTGACCAGAATTCTCTAACATAAATGCCGTCACACTAGCGTCCGATGCCAAAATGAGAGGAGGCATTGGTCTTCCAGCCCAAACATACGCAGCTTCAAGTTTCAAATCGTATAACGACTTGTCGACACAAAAAGCTTCGTACATAGCGATTAATAGCTCCGCCCGAGATATGTCTTTCGCGAGTGCACGGAGTTCGAATCGCGATTCATTAGTATATTCCCATTTTGTACCTTTGTTCACCCAAGTACCATCAAATAAACAACATATATTAACGTTTGAACCTGTTAAGAAGTTAAAAATTTGAGTTTAAACGATATCTTTTCTGGGAATCGAAATCTTCGAAATGAAATCAAAATAACAACTATAAACGTCGAAATTACAGACAACAATTTCGGACTTTTTTCTGGATCCAACATGACGAACTCAAACTCTTTTTTTCAGGAAATCAAACAAATCTCTTACAAAATATCATCGAATTAGGGATCGAAACTTACCCATATATCTTCGGGTTTGCCGTGCGTTGGGGTTTGCGACGACCGTGGAGATGGGCGTGCTTGGCTGTGGCTTGGCTGGTTCGCGACTCGGCTGGAGGGCTATGTTGTTCGCGAGATTGCTGGACTGGCGACGACGGCTGAGTGGCGACGACGGCTGCGGGCTAGGGCTCTGAGTGGCTCTGAGGATGGTTTCTTTTTTTCTTTTTTTTTTTGAAAGGGAAACGTGCTTGGCTGTGGGCTGCACGTTTTTTTTTCTTTTGTTTTGGTTTCTGAATTGAAAAAGACAACTGGAGTGAGTGAAGGATTGATTTTGAAAAAAAAATTCATTTAAGGGTAATTTGGACTTTTTACATGGTGATATGCTTGGTTTTCCTAAGGGAACCAAAACATGGTTTGGTTTTCAAATCACATGCTTTATCAAGCTTGCTTTATCAAGTTTCCCTATATCAATGTCACCACGGTCGGTAACAGTGTTTCAAAATCTCGCCAATATATCGAGACACGCGAGATCTAGCTTTTTGAAGAGTTTCGGTAAATTATCAGGAATATCTCGTGTCGTTTATATATATATTTTAAGCATAATCTGTATGTGTTGAAAAAAATGAAAAAAAAATATGATACCGGAATAACAAGGAAATGGTCGTATACATGAAAAAAATTTAAAGAATTTATTTTCTTTTTAATAAAAATAAAGAAACAATTGTGAGCATTTTGTGATAATATTATTTCTAAACACTTAATTTTGTGACAACATTTGTCACAAAATAATGTTATTGTGCCAATATAGTCAATAAGTATCATAATGTATCTTTTTTATATAGAAAAGAGCATGGATTCTATATGGTTCCAATGGACTGTGACATAATCGAAGTTAGATACTCGTAAGCTCAAATTTAGTTGTTCATTTTCCGGAACAAAACTCAAATCTAGATAATTTTTCTCCTCTCCACAAAAAAAAAAAACTTTGTTTCAAATTTAGAATAATTGTGGTTTGGTCTATTATTGTATTGTACCAATTAATTTAGTTTAACTTTATTGTCCAAGATTACCTATAAATATATACGCATGGATGAAATAAAATATCATCCCCATTCTAATTTACTTTCCATTTTCTCTACAATTTACTCTTCATATTTCTCCCTCTCTTTAAATCTCCTATCTTCTTCGGTTATTAGTGTTTAAAACAGTTTTTTATTTATTGCTTTGATTTTATAGCAACATTTATTTTTTATTATATAAATATATCTTTTTTTTTAACATTTTTTTATCTGGGCTTTACCACTTCATTCAAAATAATGGTAAAATTGTATCTTTTTTTTTTTTTTGAAGGAGGTAAAATTGTATCTCAATAAAAAAAAAAATTATAGAAAAATGTACGAGGAACATTTCGCGGTTAAATTTTTTTTTTTTTAAAGGAAACGTTTCTTGGAATTTCTAGGCACCACTTTAGGCAACAAATTTTCATCTTCCAAAAAAAAAAAAAAAACAACAAAACTGATTTGACAACTGATTATAAGCACAACATTTTCCATTGATGTCACTCTCAAAAGCATTCTCGTACACATACACCACCAAAAAAAAAAAAAATACATGATAGCTAGATAACAACAATATATTATCATCATCCTCAGTACTATAGACTATAGAGCCTATAGCTAATTAAATGAATGAACGAATCTAACAGTCTATGGAAATACAACTCTGCGCAATGGTATTGGGGTCAACCTTAGCGACAAAAGGGTTGACCTTAACCCAAACAAGCGAAAACACAGACGCCAAGAGCACAGACCAGAGAACAACAATGGTGGGAGTCCTATTCTGTCTCCCCATAAGCCCTTTGAGGAAAGGATAAAGATGAAGAATGACCCAGAAAGCGAAAAAAACTTTCCCGAAAAGCGGTCCCCAAGCCTCGTAGCCCTTGTTGAGCGCGTCGGAGAATCCAGCGACGACTCCGACGAGGTTGATGACCAGAAGGGTGGTCGGAGGGATCAAGAGAGTGGTCCACTTGATGACGTAGAGCTCGGAGAAGTCTCCTTCCTCGTCGGAGGCTTTGGAAGTGACTGTGAAGTTGGTGTCGATTCCGGCGAGCATTTTGAGGAAGCCTTGGAAGACGGCGAAGAGGTGGGCCGAGACGCCTCCGATGACCCAGAACTGCTCGTTGCGCCAGAACTCCTCGATGGTCACGCCGCTCCACCGAAGCTCGAGGACGCTCGTCACGATGATGGACACGAAGAGGCACAGGAACAGTAGGCTCGCCAAATTCGACAACTGATTTTATTTATACCAAAAGAAAAATTTAGGTAATAACTAGTCAGGTAAAGCGTTTGGAATTGTTATATAGTCAGCGTTTCGTAAATCTTAGGTAAATAGTCATAAAGATGATGTATCATTCCTGGTTTGCGTATTTATGTCAATTTACACGTGTAAATACATGGACGTAGTTATTTACTTAAAATTTATGAAATAGTGGTTATATAACAATGTGAAACTGTAAATATGATTATATACCTAATGGGCCGTTTATTATATACACATATACGCTCACTCGTTAGTATATAGGGTACTACAAAATAAGTTGAAGTTTTAATACTAACGAGGTTTATAAGTTATGAGTGAATAATTGCCAATTAATTTTTGAATGAAAGTTGTGATATGTGGATTTGTGGTTATGGGGCAAATTTGATTTTTTTTTTTTTTTATATGTGGGCATGTACGAAAATAATCATATAATTTTAGGCTAAAATGTAAAACTGATAAAAATTGGGGGTAGCAAAACAATTTTTCCAAACTTCAGAGAGTGACTGTGAGAACCCATATAGCTAAAAAAAAAAACGAATAACTATTCGCTAATTGGTTACTGAGATAAAAACTTGTGATATATACTTGGTAGACGAAAAAACAGTAATTGTTGCAGAGTGACAATATAATGACAATACGTATTTGCCCTCTAAACTTTAAAAAATTGCATTTACCCCTATTTACATTATTTTGATTTTTATTTCTAGCCTAAAATTATATAATTTTTTCGTATTTGCCACCTAAAAAAATTCTTGCATGCCCGTGATTTTTTTCTCTATCAAATACCCCCCTTATGAGTTCAAATTCTGATTCCGCCACTGTTCGTGCAATCATGGCATTATTAAGTGGCACGAGTAAGAAAAAAATTATTTATCTCGAGGGTCATATGTCAATGATCATTAATCTTGATTGTCAATCAATTTCGACACAAAGCAGTAGAACTAAGAAGAGAAGAGAAGACGTAGAGTAAATAGTAATAGTAAACGTACGGTGGGGATGATGAATTTTCCGGTGAGGAGGCAAATGGCGGGAAGAGTGCAATAGGCGATGAGGGGAAACGAGGTGAAAGGGTAAACGATGGTGTTGATGTAAGCGAGTCGTTGCAAGGGCCTCAGGCGCCCCCCCGCGAAGCCGTACCAGAGCGGGCAATGTCTGCTGAAGAAAATCTCGACCGACCCCAAAGCCCACCTCAGGACTTGGTGAAGCCTATCCGAGAGGTTGATTGGGGCTGACCCTTTGAACGCCGCCCTCATCGGCATGCAGTACACGGACCTCCAACCCCGACATTGCATCTTGAAACCCGTCAGGATGTCCTCTGTCACCGATCCGTATATCCAACCAATCTGTTCATCTCAACAACAAATTATTATTATAATAAATTAACAGAAAAATTAAGAAAATAGTCAATTTAAATGTTTGACATTATTAAATAGCCAATATTTTGTAAATATTAGGTAAATAGCTACTTTCAGACGTAAATTTTAGGTAAATAGTCAACGTTTGGTATATGAAAGTGACTATTTACCTATGATTTACGTATGAAAGTAGCTATTTATCTAAAATTTATCAAACGCTGGCTATTTAGCAATGTCAAACGTTTAAGTTAGATGTTTTCCTAATGGACTCATAAATTAAACCTAATTTTTGTAACTTTTTCTCTCATAGCTTTACATGAGAAAATAGACTTAAGAGTAGAAGTCTCTTTGATTCTCCCATAAAAAATACAAATAAAATAAATAAATAAATAAGTCTTTTTATTCTTATGCTTAAAATTTAATGTGTATGAGTTATATAAGTTAAAAAAAAGGACCGTCTTTTTAAATAAATTAAATTTACTCTTCTTCTTTATTTTTATTTTTTATGTCTAATTCAGGTCCGATTTCATTGTTTTATTAGTCTTTTTATTCATTTCCTATCAAATTTTATATGTTAAAGAAAAGGACTCTTAAAAATGTCTTGTTAAGTTTTTTTTTTCTTCTTTTTCTTCTAATTTAGGTCCGATTTCGTTGTCTTATCAGCCTCTCTCTTTCAAACAAAACAGAAACGTTATAGTATTAACGTTATTTTTATTATCATTACTATTATTAGTAGTAGTAGAGTAGTATAAGGTTTTTGGGGTTATATACTTCTCTTCCCCATTCGGTCTTCTCTTCGTAGCCGCAACTGATGACGTGGATGGCCTCCTTGATAAGCATGGCCGAGTGAGTCGTCTCGGCGACTCCCCCGTTCTCCATCAGAGTGGACTCGATAAATACGGTTGACAATCCGAACGTTTTCTCGAAGCTCATCTGCGAGATCAGCATCGACCTCTCGTGTTCATCATAATCTGCAACAAGAAGACGAAGAAGAAGACATCTTAAAAAAAAAACAACACATCTAGTTCTTCTAGGACTTCTTTTGAAACTTAGAGGCCTTACTGTCGATCTCGTTGAGGTTAAAAATAGCGGCGTCGAGTTCTTCGCGCTTTGCGTCTCGGTAGAGCTCTGATGGGTCTTTGGCGGGCTTTTTCTTCGAACAACAACAAGAGGACGAGGAAGATTTTGGCAGCGCGGGCAATGAAGGCGGGCTATACCCGTAAAGCGCTTGCCTGTTGAATACGCAACCCGTTCCCACGTACACTGGTCCTTGAATACCATCGAGACCTCTCATATTAACCTACAATCACCGACACACCATGACATTTTCTTCGAGACCCGAAAAAAAAAACAAAAAATTAGGTAAATAGCCAATTAAAACGTTTGGAATTGATATACAGCTAACGTTTCGTAAATCTTATGTAAATAGTCATAACAAGATGACGTGGCCTAATAAATGGAAGTGGCTATTTACCTAAGATTTAGGTCTATAAATATATGGAAGTGGCAATTTATCTAAGATTTACGAAACGTCGGCTATTTAGCAATATCAAACTGTAAATGTGGCTATTATTATACAAATAGCTGTTTCAAATCAATTGATTAGAAAAATAGTCAAAGTTACGTTGTCTAAATCAATTGACACTGTCAATAAAAATATTTGACCCCTTTATATAAGTAACATATCATTGTCAAAATATTTATTGCCTGGTACGTGCACATTTTTGCAAATATTGGCTATTTTACTAATTTTGGACAAACATTGACTACTTTATAATTTCAATTCGCCGCTAGAACATTCCAAAAAAAATCTTTATGATAAAACCAGATGTTGGAGCTTACGTCGAAGAAAACGGTGTTGCGATTGGCGTATCGATCGCTGCGATCGATCCCATCGAACCTCTGAGGGAACTGGACGTAGCACAGGCTCGGGCCTAGTTGAGGATCCATCAAGAAACACATTGCCTCTCTCACCGCCTTGCTGTTGTTCACGTAGTGATCGCAATCGAGGTTGAGGATGAACGGCGCATTCGTGAGGACCGCCGATACTCTAACCTGTGGAACGAAACACAAGGAAAGTCTTGATAATGTCTTTACTTTTTTTCGGCGTCTAAACTCGTGTTCCAAGTGGATTCAATTTACCAAAGCGTTTTCAGCGCCAGCTTTCTTGTGATGCGGATATCCGGGTCTCTTCTCTCTCGAGACATAGACAAGTCGAGGAAGCTCATTTCCCTCGATGTCATGAGCCCCGGTGCTCCCAAGAAAAACCTTAAGATAAGAAAACCAAGATTAAACATTGTTTCAAGACTTTAAATTTATTGACACTCCTTAAACTAAAAGTTAATAGTAATAAAATAAAAAAAAAATTACTTGAATCATGCCGGGATGATCGCGTGAGTTGTTCCCGGGCCAAGGAGTCCCGTCTTGCATAGTCCAACCTTCTTCGGGTGTTTTTTGGGCTTTCGCGACCAAGGCATTTACTCGCACTTTGAACTCTTCATAATCTCTCTAAAGATACGGAAAATAAAGAAAGGAAAAAAAAAGAAAGAGATTGAGCATTGGCAATCAAGTAATAAAGAAGTGTAATAAATAATGGAAGGGATTTGGATTTTTCAGGCGCGTTTACTTTCATGGCTCGCCGCTCTTTCACGAAAGAAGGCTGTATCTTGTCCTTCAAGTAATCGATCTTCTGCGAGAAGTAAAACTCGGGAGCGCGCGGCTCGATCGAGAATTTCTTGCAGAACGGGACCCACTTCCTCGCGAAATCTGCCGTTTCAGCCATGGACTCGAAGGTCAGCATCGCGGCTCCGTCGTCGGAGACATAGCACGAGACTTTCTCGACCGGGTAATCAACGGCTAGGATCGAAAGAACTGTGTTGGCGGTGATTAAAGGCGGTTCTTTCAACGGATCGACCGTACTCACGAAGAAATCAACGGCAGCGAGACCCGACACCTCACCCTCTCTCTCGTACCTGATACGATGCCATAGAATTACACAATAAGCTCTCTCTCTCATCCTTTCATCTCAAAATAGTCGAAGTTTGTCTAAAAATAGTGAAATACCTCAAATTTACAAAAATGTTCAAGTACAAAGTGTCAATAATTTTCTTCATTAGTTGATAAATTTTTTGATTGCGGTAAATTTTTTCCTTATATACATGGGTTAGTATTTTTATTGATAGTGTCACTTTAACTTTTGTTAAAAATTTGAAACTTCGGCTATTTTGCTAATAAATTAATTTCTAATGGCTATGTTGTATATATATATATTTTTTTTCTTTTTCTATGTACCTTGCGGCTAGAACGTCGGTGTAAGTCTCTCTACTGACTGGATACCATTTGGGAAACTGATCCAAAACCCACGAGACGGCAAACCAGATTTCGCAGATCACAGAGGTCATCCATAGACCGAAAGCACTGTCGACCGGGTGAGTCACTCGGTAATGGAAAAACAGGATTAAGATAATCAATCTCATGATTATCACAGTCCTATACGGCGCAAGCTTGCTCTTCGCAAGTGGAATGAGCATCGAGAGTGGCTGCGCCGAATCCGGTGGCCTAATTAAACAAATAAAATAAAAATTCAACTCAAGCATTCACACTTGCAAAAAAAAGAAAGCATGGTTGTGATCATTGGGGGAGCTTTCTTTTTAGCCAACGGAAATTTAGCGATATAAGTCACATAAACATAAGTGTTTGTATTTTAGCCAACGTTTTGTAAATTTTTTGTAAATAGCCAAAAACTGTTGGAAATATTCCATAAATAATCATATTTACTAGAAATTTACTTTGCATTTTTTGTTATTTTTATAGCGTAAATAGATTTGTGTGGCTATTTACAAAAAATTAACGGAACGTTGGTTATTTCAAAATTCCAACATTTCATATGGTTAGATAGCGCTACTGGACCCTTTAAAAAAATTAAAAAAACGGTAAAAAAAAAATCACTTACATTTGTTGTCCTTCTTCCATTTGCTGTTCGGTCGGGATTTGAATTTCGCCCTTTTCGGCCTTGATAACGTCTTTTTTCTTCTTCTTGTTGTTCTTTTTGCCCTTCCAGCTCTCTACCCTGTTCTTCCATATCGGATTTCCGTACTCATCGTTCATTTCTTAAGAACGGGAAAAGCCGATCGAGATCAAGATCATCATCAAGACCAATTGAAAGTTTTTCTTTTTTTTTTTAATCACAGAAGTGAATAGACATGTCTTACCACTATCCACTGTGGACACACTGCTGATATGCCTGGCATGAAGTCCCACATCCTATAAAATAAAAAAAATAAAAAAAAAAATTATTTCTTTCTTAGAATCATCGGAAGAAAGAAACATCGAACGCGAGCTTACCTTCGGCTCATCGAGCTGAGAGGTCATTGCGACATTTGCGTCTTCTGGTTTCATTTCTTCTAGCTTTTCGGTTTTCGCTATACGCAAATTACACAATACAAAAATAAAGTTAAAAAAAAAAAAGGTGATCATTCATTGGTGGAAAGAGAGGCTATACCGCCATAGGGCGTGCCGCAACGCAGGCAAACTTTTCGGCCCTCCTTGCCCTCGTACTCGACGCAGTCCCTGCAAATCGGGAAATTGCATTCGTGGCACGCCACGTAGATCTCTCCGTCGGCTTCGGCGCCCACTTGCTCGCCGCACATGTGGCAATGAGGAACCCCAGATTGCATCATCGTTTTTTTCTCCGAATCACTTCGCTTCGCTCCAACAATGTGTTTAGTCTTTCTTTTTTATATATAACAATGAGAAGGGTATATTATATGAGTTGGGCAGATCTTTAATGGTGGTTGTGATGGTTGGGTTGTTGGTTTTCATGTTGTGAGAGAGAGAGAGATGAAGCAACGGCTATGTTGGATGTATTTTTTTTTTCCCTTATTCTGATAATATGTGAAGAAGAAGGATTTCAATGTTTATTGTATTGCGTGAAGGCTAAGGAAGGTTATGGGTGGAATGTGTACATCTTTAAACCAACAAACAAACCGCACAGTCTTGCATTTTACGTCTATACAACAAGTACTTCGGTTACAATTCGGCTTTGGCTTTGCAATTTTGTTGGTTGAAATTCTTTGTCTCCTGTTTATTTATTATGATGGTTAAAATTGCGAGAAGGAAAAAAAAACAGTGATATACGTATTTATTTATTTATTCTCTCACCGAAATAATAAGTTTATCATGTATTAAAATTTAATAATGAAAGTACCATCCTCTCCATTCGTTTTTTCTTATCTAATTTTCTTATCGTTACCATATTAATTTATGCTTATAAGACCATCCACGATCCATCTCTATTTTTCATCTCTATTTTACATATTTACATCAGTGAACAGTATATTTTATCTGCACTCCATCTCTATTTTACATATTCTTTAACGAATATTCTAAGTATATCATCTCTCACTATAATTTTTTATAATTGAGTTTTAACCCATTATTATTTTTATAAATTACAAATTTGACCAACATCATTAATTTTGTTCATACTAGTCCAAATACATAGATATTATTAATAATTTAACCCAAAAAAAAAATCATTAATTGCACAAATATGATAATATATTAATTGAAAATAGAGTACATAAATTAAAATATTACATCACAAAATAAAAAAAAAAACATAATACATATAAGTATGAGTTGTTTCTTTTTTCTATTGTAGTAATTTTATTTTCTTTTGTAGTAAATAATGTAGTAATTATATTTTCTTTTGTAGTAAAAAAACATAATGTGATTTCTATTGTAGTAATTTTATTTTATTTTTTCAAGTATGAGTTGTTTTTTAATTAATAATTTTTAGAATACACTAATTTACAAATATATACATAATACATATAAATATTAAATTGTAGTTATAAATTAAATTTTGGACTAATAATATAATTTTTAAAAGTTTGGGGCAAATATAGAGATGGAATAGTGCATCTCCATATTTGGAGATACACTATTACATTCATCTCCATATTTGGAGAATAGAGAAAAAATTAAAGATGCATTGTATATGCATCTCTATCTCTATCTCTATAATAGAGATGCATCGGAGATGCTCTAAGCTATAACGTCTATATTGAAAACCATACATATATTTTCATTGTTAAACAAAAAATACTCCTAATTTTCAAATATTCACATTTTATTTTTTCACCTAATTTTTTTTTTTCTGTTGAACTTTTGTAAGTAAAACATGAAGAAAAAAAGAAAAGAAAAAAGATATTGATAGTCAAAGATGGCGGTGAGAAACATAAAGTATTGAAGTTTAGAATGATAATTTTTGTCCGACATAAAAATATGTGTATAAGTTTCCAATTTCAACATTATAGAAAATATTTATCCATTTAAGATATTCGTGTGCATATTTAATCAATTTTTCTTTTTATATTAGTTTTTTTGTTCATGGTAGAGTACATTTTTATCAAGTTTATTCCCCAAGACTTAACAGCATGAACTGTAGACAAATTACTGTAGCGGAAATTACAAATGACTTACAAATGTAGCGGAAAAAGATAGAGAAATCAAGCGATATTGACTTACCAACTTGCACAATAATGAGAATGTGTTTTCTTTTGTTAAATGGAAATTATTTACATTGAATTGTTTCAAATTGCACATCACGATTAATTGGCGCTAATGAGCAACATGATATTAACAATAATATGAGATTTTGAATGCCAAGATAGATTGAGAGGCATTTCTTTAGGTAGCAGATTGTTACTTACTTTTGACTAGCATTTAGTCTTACTTTCTAAGGTGTTCATTTCATTGAATTGATGATATGATCATATTTTTTTTTAAAAAAAAAATCTGAACGGATATGCCCTAAATAAAACACACAATTCTTTAAACACATTTGTATAAAGTTGTGAGCAAAATAAATTAATATGCAACGCGAGTTTTCTTCATAACAAACTTACAACATTCAACACTCACCACAATTCCACCGAATTCTCAAACTTCCAACATTCACCACCGATTTTTTCATTAGTGTGTAGTGTACAATAGAATTTTTTTTTTTTTTTTTCATTGTCCACCACACTGATTCTCATAAATATGATCTTATTTTGTTAGTGTAGCTTTAGAGTTTTTAATTCTGACTTAAACTAAAAAAAAACAAAAAAAAAGTTTGGAGTATTTAATTGTATGTAATCTAAGAATTTCCCTAAATCAATTTCTTTTCCAAGGTTTAGCACTAAAAAAATTCAAAATTAAACCGCTACACATTTTGTGAATTTTAAGATCACTGAACTATTATTCCACAAATTCTTCTGGTTAGTTACAGTTCTCATGTTTCACATGTCACTCACTATTTAAACATTAGGTGTTTGCATACACACATTATAGATTGATTATTTACGGACGTACCTCAATTTTTTTAAAACCTAAGTTCATATCATTTAATTTTAAAAATACGCAACACAATGTGAATTTTGACACAGCCCCGGAAGACTTTGATGGCGAAAACGGGCACGATTTCTGTTCTCATTCATTACCTTGCTGAAACTTTTCTAAACGGTGAGATGATGCTGATAATGTTGAAACCAAGTTAATAAGCCGCTAAATCTGCGCTAATGTGAAGAAACTGGTCTGCTAAACACAATGTAAGCTAAACTATTTCCCTGGGTCAAACATGAGTCTGGAATCTAAAAAAGAAAATCTATGAAACCGAATAGACCTTTACCACTTTGGTCGTGTCACAAACCACGAGGTTATCCGATTCCGTCGGGGTCGTACAGAGCCAATTAACCTGCCAAAATATTACGTTTGGGCGGAGTAAGAGATCCGAATTATGATTAAAACTAAATTAAGGAAAATTTCTATAGGACCACAACAATAACTCACTTTTTTGCTCATATCGATGTTCAGTCGTAGCATGTCCTTTGCAATGCCACCAGTTTCTTCTGGATCACGAAATCTCAACCAATCCCATACTTTCACACACTTGTCATTTCCACCCGAAATTATGAACTTTCCTCTCTCGCCGAATTGCGAAAACGCCCTGGGATAATTTACACAATTGAATAACAATTTTGATTTCTTTACACAACTTTCTTCTTCTTACACGATAAAATGTAAACAACTTACACACAAGACACTGCAGCGACGTGGCCTCCGATCGAGTAGTCCAAGTGCAGCCTTTTTCTTCTGTTCTGTTCCTCAATTTCTTCACCGCTCGCTTTGTTTCTGTTTTTCTGCCTACTTTTGGAACCCGAAGAGCTTTTTGACTGAATGGCGGCGAGTTCTGTTTCGATATGGATGACATCAACAACTCCGTCCCCTCTCGCGACCGTACAAATCTTCCCAGTTCTGTCTATCATTTCCATGTCCGGCACAGTAATTGAATGAATAAAAGCCGGATTGTAACACTGCCCCGCACTACTACCACTGTTATCCGGAAGACCTGTAGGTAAATAAAAATCAGAAACAAAAAACAAAACAAAAAAATCATGGCTCTCAATATTCGACTAAAAAAGAGTACTAACCAAAATCCACGATTTTGGATGGTCGACCTTTGGAAAAGTCCCACATCACTAGTTTGGAGTCCAGCCCTCCAGTGATAACTAAGAAAACAGAGAAAGAATAATCGGTAGTCAAACGTGTGTTGAGTGTGACATAATTACACAAAAAAAAAATTAGCCGACATGTATGGTGTTTGGTAGTAAAGACATATCAAATGAAGACCATTCATGAAAAAACTAGTGAAATGGTCAAAAACAATATTAAATTTAATAATGAACACCTTCCCATGGCCTCCACGGAAGGAATTGAACGCTGCTACATATCTATAAAACGTGGTAAAGGCGGCGATGTGGAAATCTTTAGGCGGACTAAAATGAAAGAAAGATTATTGGAAGCAAGGAAAAGTGAAAGGTAGTCCAAGATGAGAGGATACACTTGTATGGCCAGATCTTAGTGTTTTATACAGACATTTCTGACTGATGTCTATAATCTGCCACAGTGATTGTAACGATCCACATAAGCACAATGAAAAAAAAAAAAAAAAAAAAAACCCCCTCCAAATTTCGCAGCTACTACACACATTATGGTAATAACCTTTAGATCCCCAGAGTCATCAGCGGCGGCCAGAAAAGAAGACTTGAGGTTGCACGCAATCTGGGTTGTAAGGATTGAGCATCGAGAAGTAAGTACTAGCATGAACAGATGTAATTGAGTTTGTTTCAATCCCAAACTGGAATTTTATTTCTCATCACTCGTAGAACAAAAAATTCACCAAGTACAACGGCCTATGATATATAATATAAACGGTAACGTAAATGATTGAGTTTCCATGATAGTGATTCCATGCCAACATAGAATTTTATTTCTTATCACTCGTAGAATCAAAACTGCACCAAGTGCAATGGCCTAAGATACAGTAATATAAATGATATTTGTGCTTCTAAATCAAGAAGAACAAGAATGGGCTTTTCAAGAAAAATTCATGAGCATTGCTATTCATTTAACTATTTGGAGGTATGTTAGAACTTATTATGATATTTAGTCACGAGATCTGTGTACTCTTCCACAAGAATGTAATTGAGATTATTCCTACCTGATTTATCTCCTCCTTATTATACTCGTAACTCTCTAGTGGTTTTGACGAGGCGGGCTGCGAAAAAAGTCAATGGATATTCTTTTAGATAATAAATATTATACTACAAAACAACACCAATAGTGACCAAAACAAAATCACAACTCCTATAGCTCCCATCAACTTCTGGCAGGGATTACCAATTGAATATCAAAGCTCCTCACTTCTTTTCCCGAGGACAAGTAAATGACTTTTTCATTTCCTGTTTAAGCCAAAAAAATCACCGTCAGAACAGAGGAAACAGCATAACAAACCAACTGTATTGTCTAAAATAATCGCACTGAAAAATTCCTACAGGCCTTCTCATGATATTACCAGAAACAAGGGCACAATAATAAGTATAGTCCTCTATGTGAAACTAAGTCAGTCTCACTATACACCTCGTCGTCTGTTATATTATATTAAATAACGAAAACCCAAGATGAACAAACGCAAAAACTAATAGTTGACACGACTCTCTTCGTGTCATGTTGTTCAGTGATATTACTTTTGCCGACTTGATTAGAAATCGGCCTAGTGTAATCCAGGTTGTAATGTGTTGCGTTTATTCATGTTTTTTTCTTTCTAAAAAACAGTCATAAAAGATGACCTTCATCAGGGGAAAAAGAAAAAAAAAAAAGAAAAATTAAAGAACTTAAAAACTCAAGTTCAAGCTTCAATGTAAGTAAGCTACAAATGCATTAACACAAAGCTATACATATACTCAAAACAACGAGACTGTATAATATTCCTCTGAATCTTTCACTCAGTCTCAGAGGATTAGGGGAATAAATGGAGAGATTAAGAACAAATTACCAGACTTGAAACAAATGGACGAAATAGCTTCTTTGCCAACTTCCATGATCTGCACAGCATCTTCGCAACGCATATCGAACCAGCACACACAACCATCCTATATATACACATACATTGAAATCAAAATTCAATTTCGAAACCGAAGAAAACTAAACCTTGTTCCAATTGCGAAATACATTAGTCAAAAACAGCTCGTCGGAGATACAATCAAGTCCATATAGAGGTCGTTTACCTCGCCGGCGGTGAGGACGAGACCGGGAGTGTCACGTGACGAAATACAGGCGGTGGCGGTGGCTTTGTGGCCCTTCAGTCGCCTCGGCTTTCTTCTCTCACCATCGCTCATCTCTCTCTCTCTCTCTCTCTCTCTCTGTGATACACAAAAGTTGTTGATTTTGATCAGCTTTGTAGAAACCCTAGTTTCCAGTGGTTGGGTTTTACTATGCTCTAATGGCAATCCCTTGCTTTATATGCCGAGTAACAATCGGGAGTTTTTTTTTTCTTCCCTGAAATCGGAATGGTAGGAAATGCCGGTGTGTTATTAGAGTGAAAGTTATATGCTTGAGCTAATTTTATTATTATTATAAATTTCATTGTCTTACCTTCTTTCTTACAGGAATTTCATGAGTCAAATACTTTAATTAGTGGTTAGTTTAATAATATCTGAAATTATTATTTTATCTATTTTTTAAATAAAAATACATCTACAAGCATTTAAACTAAATTATATTTAGTAATACAAATAATTGTAAATTATCGCACCATCGCAAACAACCGTAAAGAATCGGAAGTTATTGAAATCAATAACAACAACGATTTGTAGTCCATGTTGACCATTTATTATTTAATCCTGATTTTCATCCCAAACTATCGTAAATCATGGCAATTTATCACAAAAAAAAAAAACATAAAAATAAAAAAAAATCACGAAAAAAATTAAAATCATTAAAATTATAACAACATCGACTCGTTGTTACTAAAAAGTCAATATTTCTTAATTTTTACGATTATTCGCAATGAAATTCAACTTTTTCATCTATGCTAGAGTCAAAAAATTAAATAAAAAGAGTCTAAGTTCATATATTTTTAAGAGATTTGTAAATAATTAGCCTCTTGGTAGAGGTGAGTTTAAATAAGTAGCCCAATTATCCAACTATTTAAAGGAATAGCCCATTTTTTTATGATTCCAAGTTAGCCCTTAAATGAATTTAACTTACTTCTCCGTCTCTTTCATTCCCGTCACTTTCATTATGCTTTCATCGAATTTTAGATTTGCAAAGCTTCAATTCGTCAGAGCTTAGATTTGCAAGCAGAGCCTGAGCCTCCTCTGCGTCGCGGTGGCAAAGGATATCGTCGTTGCGCTCTGCTACGACGTCCTCCACCGCGGATGATCTCCGACGTGATTCGGGATCGCGATCGGCGGCGGAAGCATCGGGACAAGATCCACGTGTTCGGCCACGATTCGACAGCGACGAGGTTTGATTTCGCAACGGAGAGATTGATGAGGGTGAGTCCGGGCTTTTGTCGATGTTTTCGAAGGATCTAGAATCGGTGGGAGGCGAATCTGGCGGTGAGGTAATTTTGTTTCAAATTCTAGGGTTTTTTTTTATTTCGAGAGTTAATCCAATCAACTGTCACAATTAATTTGATTAATTATAACGAATCTCTTCCGAAAACGATTTCGAACATCGGCGAGTTTCGCAGTTGCGCCGATTTGGCCGTTTGAAGGTCGCAAGTCCAATTATGCATATTAACCGTGATGATCCTCCTCCAGAAACGATCTTGAACATCAGCGAGTCCCATGGCTGCACCGATCCGACCGTTTGAAGGTCGCAAGTCCAATCTTGAAATCACCGGAAGAAGCTGAGATTTTATAGCTTCGACGCCGAATGTCAAGATCTCGTTTTCGATGTAGACGAGCGATACTTTACTGGAGAATGGAGAAACTTCGGAGGTGATCCGGTTAACGGTGTCGATCGGATCGGAAGCTAATATTGGGATTTCTCTTTTGAAACTTCGATGAAAACTCGGATTCCGGCGCCGTAGATGCGGAGATGACAATTAATAAGATTTATTGTTGTTCTTGTTACGGTTAATTAGATTTAATGTTGTTCTTATTACCGTTAATGAAATTTAATATTTTTCTTGTTACCGTTCTTGATATTATTTACTCTAATAGTTAATAATATTAATTCTTAAGAGTATTATTGAAATGTTATTATAACAAATTGACTAATTTACTAAATATGTTAAAATATGGACTGTTTGGGCTAGATACATAACCCGCTCTTTTTTTAAATAGCAAATTTAACTATAAAATTTACTAAATTATCAAGTTTACAATATGAAATTTTTCTTCTTAAAATGAAAAGAACCTTCTTTGTGTTAAATAATGAATAAAAAAAATTGTGCTAAATAACTAATTTAAAATAATTAATTCGCAAAATAATCAAATTAATAAAATAATCATAAGGTACATAAATTCAAGTTTAAAAAAATTGACATTTGTAATAGTATTTTTAAGTGATAAATAGTTTATAATAATTATAAATAGAATTAATGACATTTTTGGCCCCTCGTCTTTGACCTCTTTAACACCTTGGTCTCTGATGAAAAAACCCTGCAGTCTTGGCCCATTATGACCAGGCAATTTTCATATTTGGTACTTCTGTTAATTTTTCTGTCAAAATTGGCGGATACTCATCACGTGCAAGTCACGTGTGCGAATTGTGGAGGGTAATTATGTCTCACCTATATTTCATTTCATTTCCTTTGATTTAAGAATTTAAGTAAATAGAATTTCAGAGTAAATAAATGAACAATTAACAGAACGACAGCTCCACCGACCGTCGACCGTCGAAGCTCCAGAACGACCGTCAAAGCTCCACCACGCACCCGCCGTCGGGAACGCACCGGCTCCGGAGCCACGCGCCGGCCTCCACGTCGAACAGGTCCATCTGAGAGACGAGAACAAAAAACAAGACAAGAAACCCACTTCAGAAATCTTATTCATTTAAATGATTCAGGTGGCGGAGGTGAAAAAGATGAAATTTTTATACGTGGGCTTGTATGTACCAACATGGTGAGACTCAGAAACCAGAACCCACATCAGAAACCCACATTCAATTTGGGGCTTTTCGATCGCCGGCGCGGAGAAGCAACCAGGTTCGTCACCGGCGGGGCTGTGACTATCGGGACCTCGGGCGGCGGGACTGTGACTGGGGTTCGGGGCTGTGACTATCCATGGAGGTTTGGCTAAGCTAGGATTTGAGCTCTTGAATCTCTCTTGTTGTATCGAAGAGAATGGCGACCATGAATCCCTTCGACTTGCTGGGCGACGAAGACGCTGAAGACCCATCGCAGCTCAGAGCCCTCATCTGGAGGCGTCGCGCGCCACAGAGCTCGCCACAGCGCCGTCGGGGCAGACCAATGGCATGTGCAATCCCCAGGAATTGCTCCGAGACCGAAGCGATTCGTTCAGAACTCCAGATTCAGCCAACTGTTTCCCTGATTTCACAAACACAGCAAAAAAAGTATTTGATTTTGCGATCCGATTCCAAAACACATACTCAACGCTAAAAACCAAACCCTAGGTCGAGATTTTTTTTTTCGATTTCATTCGTACCAATTGATCGGAGGTCTTGAAGATGCTGACGCATGGAAGCGTCTTCATTCTGGAACAAGTGAATCGGCTTGTTACTCTGGTGAGGCTGAGCCGCCACGAAGAGCGCTTCTAGAAGCCTGTCGGCGCAGAGCCGGACGTCGGCGATGAGCCGAGCCGCGTGGGAGAGCCGCTCCATTGCCTGAGCCACTTGCTTCGGCGGCGCATCTCCGGTCGGAGCTCGGGCGGCGGTGTTTTGGCTAGCCGCCGCCGTAATCGCCATAGCTTGGTGTTGAATTTGAGGTTCTCGGTGAAAGAGAAATTAAAACGAAAATTGGAAAATGAAATTAATAATTTCCCAAATTAATTCAATCAAACTTGAAAAAAAAATAAAAAAAAGTCAATATTGTATAACTGAGAAGGGCATTTTAATAACTTCACTCTTTTTATTCGACACGTAAGCATTTTCTGTCTATTTTGACACTAAAAGTAACAGAAGGATTATAATTGAAAATTTGATTATCATAAAAGATCAAAATGGCATGTTTTTTTCATCAGGTACCAAGGTGTTAAAGAGACCATAGACGAGGGGCCAAAAATGTCATTAATTCTTATAAATATTGTAATTTTTAGCTGAATTTCTTTTAAATAACGTAATTTTGATTATTTTATTAATATATTAGTTTCAAATGATTATTTTTATACAATTTTTTCAATTTATAATGTTCAATTCAATTTCGCTTCATGGATGATCTATATAAGCCAAATTCCCCTCTCTGTCTCTCTCTCTCTAAATAAGAAAAGAAAAAGGAGGAGAAGAAGCAAATTTCATCCTTTCCCGTTTCGAAGATTTAACGCTCAACGAGTCGTGGTCTTATTATTTAAATAAAAAATATAAAAAAATTCGTGGTCTTCGCTCAAAGGGCAACAACAAGTCGATCGGAATTCCTTGAAGCTGGTATGTTATGAGCGTAAATTTCAGTTTCGCATAAAATTATCGAGCTTTAATATTACTGCATGCGGAATTCGGTACGAATTGATAATATACATTAAAGAATTTAAATTTGAAATACTAAAAAATTATGAATTATTTTGTAGTTTTTTTTTTTTTTTTTTTTTTTTTTTTCTTTACATATCGAGGAAAGCACAGTTAAGCGAAACACGATAAATCAGAACCATAAAGATTTCACGTTTCCTATCTCGACAACGCCTAATTTTGCTTTGGCTTTGTTAGGAATAATGGAAAAGGACTTGGATGGTCAGACTGGCTCAGATGCTGCGATTAATTCCTCAAATATTGGCTTCAAGGTTTGTATTCTTGAACCCTACACATTTTATTTTTTTCTTGATTAGTTCATCAGAGTGTATATTCTGGTTTTGGTTTGATGATCTTTAACTTGGCTTTGGTTTTAATGCTATGTAGCTCTTGAAGAAACATGGATGGAAAGAAGGAACTGGTCTTGGGGTTTCTGAGCAGGTGACTTGTTTATCTTTATCCTTTTCTTTCCGTTTTCGCTTTGTACTTTTGAGTTTATTTTTAATTCTAGGCTTGGCTTGTGTAACGAATATTTGTGCTTTATTTTAGGTATTATTGGCGCTAGCAGAGTATGAATTTGTTTTTTCGTTCTATATATTCTTAGGAAAACGAAAGTTGAACAAGTTTCGGACTTGATTTTCTCCAAGTGCACCAAATGCAATTCAGGTTGATTTTTTTTTTTTTTTTTTTTTTTTTACTAAAGCTTTCTTGGTTTTTAAGGGTTATTAAAAATTGCATAAATAGCTTACAATTAGCAATAATTTTGTTTCGTATTCTCTTCAGATGATGCATATATACCGATTTTATGGGGGTGAGAGACCATAGCGAGTGCTAGAATTGATTTTGCGTTCATTGATGTAACCCCATATAAATGTTTTTGAGTTCCTGTGGTTACGGGCTTGGTTTTGTTATTTGATTTTTTTTACGTGTATTGTATAATTCTTACGAAGAGCTTACTTGGTTGTATGAACAGGGAAGGTTGGAACCTGTTGAAGCGCATTTGAAAAATAACAAACGCGGCCTTGGAGCCGAGAAAGTGAATCAGAAACCGACACCTAAGAAACCCATCGTTGCAAAGCCAATCAAGGTGATTTTTTGTTTACTCTATGAACAGGTCTTGTTTCTGCTATAAAGAAAAAATGGCTTGGCTTTTCTCTAGTTCAAATTTCCGTAAAAAAACAATGTAGAAAAAAAGAAAAAGAAAGGAAAAAATAATGTGTTGTGTAAAATTAGAAAGATAAACGGTGTTTGAAGTTTGAACTATGGATTATGAGGGACAAGGTAGGGATGGCTATTGGATTGATTTTCCGTTAGTCGTAGATTTTTAAGAAGTCGTGTGTTCTTAATGTATTTGTATTTTAGGTAAAGCCACCGTACAATTCTAAATTTCTAATAAAACATCGCACATGGAAAAAATGTATAACGCAATCGGTATAATTTGTTTGCCCCTTTTATAAACCTGCTGTAATCCTTATTTAATTTTTTTAGTCATGACCTGAATCTGTTACATTTTATTTATTTATTTAATTTGTTAACGTTAATAATTAAATTAGGTAGCGCGCCCTGAAAAACCCAAGCTCACGAAAAGGATGAGGAAGAGGCTGGCGTTTGAGAAAATGCTCGAAGAGAAGGAACTTGAGAAAGCGTTCATGAGGCAGTTTTGGCCGGAGAATGTTTGATGCAATATTTGTATAGTATTTTTCGATATTCTCGTTCAGTCCTGGGTTTTTACTTATCTTCGTGGGTATGCACTAGTTGTATAGAATTTCGTAGACCCAATTATTTCTTAGCCGTTCATTGTTCTAGTTATTAGTGAAGCTTTGAATCAGTTGTAGAAGTTGATAGTCATACATGATTGGATCAGCCACATTACTAACCTCTCTTTTTTTATTCTTTTTTTCCTTCTATACAAGCAATGAGATTTATTTTTTCTTTCTTCTTTTTTTAACTGATATATGGAATGTACTTGATCTTTGAAACTTGTTTGTGGGTTTATAAGGGATACCAGATATGTTTCATATTCTGGCTCTATAAATTCTCATGTGCTCTATTTATGGACTGATATGACTATGACTATGTAACTATCAGGAACACTAGTTTATAGTTTTTATTTTTTTCTTCTTTCTCAAATCATCAGTTTAAACTTTAGAACATAATCGCTTCCGGGTGTTGTTTTTTTTTTTTTTTTTTTTTAATTTCAGCACATTTATGCGATAGAATATTTATTTTCATTTAATTTTGTAGCTCTATTTAAAAAAATTCGTAGGTATGCACTAATACAGAATTTTACACACCCGATTGTTTCCTAGCCGTTCATTGTTCTAGTTAGTGAAAGCTTTGAATTAGCCGTTCATTTTTTTCGTCATCTATGTTAATGAATGAAAAAAAAAATCGAACAGACCACCGGACCGAACTTCATAGGTCGGATTGGTTGTCTGTACCGTGATTTTCCGCTCAAAAACTGCCCGTACAACACAACTCTATGAATTGCATACTGAAGAAGACTAGTACGTACTTAAATATTTATATAAAAATAATGGAGTCAACGATTAACACTACAAATACAGTTTTGGGTGGAAATGAGCAACGACAGCTGAGTTATGTAAAAACTAAAAACAACATAAATGACACAACTGTAACATTGTCCAGAAATGTATTGGCGCTTTTAATCTAAACTAGGCTTTCTTTTTCTTACTAGACTGAGGCTTAACGAGCTGAACAGGCGCGGCTGGGATTCGGACCCACCATTCTCTAACTCGCCTTACAAGCTTGTCACTGCTCTCTTTCCGGTACGGCATATCCCTCGTGTAATATTCAATAAACACCAAAAGAGGTATGTATCGAAACGGCAAGAACGCAAATAACCCCGCCAAGACAACAAGCAACACAACCACCTTATCCGTTGCCTGCCAAAAAAAAAAACACGTTTATTCGAAATATGCCTTCAATCTAATTTCAATTTTCTTTTTTACATCGAGATAATCAATTTATCACTTTCAAAAAATTAATCATAGGGTAAAAAATTTATTGAAACATAGTAGACAAACCTTTGACTAATTTGCAAATCCATTAATTTCGACGACTATTTAGCTAAAAGAGCAAAAAAAAAAAAAATTATTTGAAATATGCGTTCAATCTAATTTCATTTTTCTTTTTTTACTCTGAGATAATTGTAGTCAAATGATAATTTTGTTTTTTCAAAAAATTAGGAAAATAGCCTACTTAAACGTTTGACATTGCTAAATAGCCAACGTTTGGTAAATCTTAGGTAAATCGCCACTTTCAAACATAAATCTTAGGTAAATAGCCAACGTTTGGTATATGAAAATGGTTATTTACTTAAGATTTACGTCTGAAAATGGTTATTTATCTAAGATTTCCCAAACGTTGGCTATTTAGCAATGTCAAATGTTTAAGTTGGCTATTTTCTTAATGGATCCTTTTTTTTCTTTTTTCTTTTTTTTTTTAAATTATAAATGGTACCTGTGGAAGAACTGCAAAAAGTAGGGCTCTTATCTTGAGGAGAACGATATTCCCGTCTTGAATCAATGCTTCCATTTGATTGATGGCGTCTTGTAAAGTCAGAAGCTGCTCGACGGCGTTTCGGTTCGGTGGAGATTTGACTTTGAAAGGTTCAAGAGGCTTCCCTTTGTTGAAATGCCTTTTCCAAAGCATAAGACCCGCAACGCACAGAAAAAGACACGGCAAAACGTATTTGATCCACCCACTGCACATCAAAAGATTCGGCCAAACCTTTACGTTATTTTTCTTCGTTTGTTTTAAGTCAGTCACACTAATCGAAAAGTTCGTCTTCGAATCAATATTATGTATTGCGACAGACCTTATCACGGACCAGCAGACCAATACCAGAAATACAGCCGATTTATAAGGGTCTTCCCATGAAGCAAAAAGTTGGACCCGGCTTATCACTCCGAGAGCTGGGAAAAGTAGTTCCTGAAGATATGTATACCAAAAAAAGAGGAGTAATGAGAATCACAAGAGCAAAAAGACCCCCATTGCCTTGTAAGGTAACATAGTTTGAAGTTACTAGACACTCTAGTCCCACTATATCATTCTTAAGTCACTTGGGACTTCTTAATTTAGCTCAATAATTTTCTTCTGTAGCTTTCGTTGAGAATGTAAATCAGTAAACTTGGTAACCAATTAAATCTGATCAATCATATGCAACCACTGAAAATGGATGTAAAACAGTATATTCATTTGGGAATAAAATTAGACTCGGAAGATAAAGAAAATCTTGACATGAAAGGACAACAAACTAGAGTTATTCACGATTTACCTTCATGACTGCGATATTGGTATCAATTCCTTCGACCTTGACTCGGTCAACTGTGGCCTGGGCCGCTTCAGCACTAAATGTGTCCGACAGCGATTGTTTGACTGACTCTTCTAAGGGATTGATCTCGCCAACACAAACATCTCCGACCGAACCTTCTTCGTAGACTACGTCTTTTTGCAGAACAAGCCCAAACTGTTGAAGCGCCAGAAGTGAAGTTGGAGACAGTTTCGGCTGATTTCTTGCATTCGGACTCCCAGAATCACTGCGTCGCAATTCGGAATCGGAATTCAAAAGGTTCAGTCGAACCAAAAGAGTTTCGAGAATAAGATCTCCCCCTGGAAGTGTCTCGGCTAGGTTAAAGGGGAGTAAGGTCTTGTAATGCGACGAGGAAAACTGGAAAGCTTCTCTGACTGCATGGTAACGGAAGATTCCCAGAATAGCCCTGGCAAGCACTTCCGATTTTTCAATCTCTTTGAGATTGTTTCTCCGGATAAACCTGTGCGCGTAAAGGATTTCGAGACAAATATCCAACCAATAGTCTCGGCGGGAATTCCCTTTCAGTTCAGTTAGTTCCATATAAACAGGATCTGCTCTGCAAAAACATTACAGAATGAACTTAGACTAATATTTATTTAAAATATTAGTTTTGCATGATGTGCTCTAAACTGTATGATAATAAGAAGTGGTGACATACGTAGATGTTGATTTGTACATAACTGCTGTATCGAAAACACGAGCACCCAACGGCCCGGTCAAATCGGGTTTGATGACCTGCTTCAAATCCGCTGCAAGATCGTACCTAACAGCTTTTTCGTACGACCCGACTCCCAATGGTTCGAAGTACAGAGCATAATTGGTCAGTGTCAACTTCCCTAAGAAGAGACATGTACTATATTACAGACTGTGGAACGGCTACAAACGTCAAAGTATACCACAACAGTAATGAGATATACATGGAAAAAAAATTACGTGAGCAAATAAAAGATTAAGAATTCACCAAAAAGAAGCCAAACCAACATGTATGCCCACACATTGCCGCCTCAGATGAAAAACTAGACCAACAATATCAGTCGGTCATTACAAAATTTACGGAGGAAGTTCAGCACTAATGCAATCCCAAATTGTTTTAAATATACGTTTTTTGTCTGGCTGGAAAAGAAAAGTAGGAAATATAATCAACTAACTAAAATGAAATGCCTACATAATCTAGAGCTACAAAAAAGTATCTTAATTATGAAAAATGAGGATAACACCTTTCAAAATGTGTAGATGATTACTTTTTTTAGAGTTGGAGTAGAGCGGCGTCTGTATAATCTAGTTAAATGTCTTCAATCGTGAGCAAAACATTTGGGGACCATGAAATAAATTATTTATAACTAGAGTCCCCTCATGCAAAAACACAGAAAACCCCCAGTATAAATGAGTGGTAACAGGAAAATCTTTTTTAAGAGAGCCTTTTCACCAAAAGGCATATATCCAACAAAGGAAATCCCACTTGGACAAAACTTCAGTCATATGATCGACATGATGAGTAATATCACAGAATGCAATGACTTACCAGGCCAAGCACCGAGACCAATATGCTGCAGAATTGGTTGAAAAGGAACTGTACCATCAACATCAAGGACGAATTCTCCCTCAGGAAGATGAAGATTCCCACTAGAAGATAGCGAAGCATTTTTCGAAAACTTGATTACCCTGAAAAAACCACGATAGATAAACCAAAATCAGGGGCGACCGAATTTGGGGACATAACACCATTTAGATATAAATTTCATGTGATTTAAACTATAAAATCAGCGACACTGGTTTATGGTTTTGGATAAGATAGCAGATAGCTATAACTTATTTGAACTCTGCGCATGATGTTTTCTCACTACAAACGAAAAGAAGAATAAATAAAAATGATGTACTCCCCGCAGAATCTAAATCACAACAAACGGCTTCTACTGATACAAGCATTAGATTCATTTGTTGGTATGCTGTTATTTGCGATTCAGCTATCAATGCTAGGGAATCACAAACAAAGTGGAAAATAACTTGTGCATAAGGGGAATGCTAGCAAAAGTTTGAAGATTACAGCATCTATAAAAATAAATAAATAATAAAAAAACAGTGAGAGAGAGAAAATTGCGTACTTGTCAAGGCTTCTTATGTACTTGTCATACAAAAGAAAATGAAGCAGATGCTTCGAAGAGCTTGTGAGTGCATTGAAGAGATTGTGCACAGTGATTACATCAGCGATAACGGCACAAGCAGGAGCGATCCTTGCAAAAGCCTCAGGTCCAACTGTTTTCTTCTCTTCATCAACCTAATAATTGATAAGACGAGAAATGTACTGTACATCAATCGTTCTTGGAAGGTAAATGAAATATAGCACAGTGCAGATAGGAAAAAGGAACAAAGAGAAACAACCTGAACAGCCATGTTTGTCGAACTTGAATAAAAAAGCGACCATCCACTATCATCCTCCACTTCACGGTCACTGGTAGGGCTAGCATCCTGATCGTATAGAAAAAAAAGTAAAAAATAAATAAATAAGAAATGCTTGGACCTGAATGTAATATTCAGGCTTTTTGGAATCCACTGTCCCTATGCTAATCAGATGGTGACACTTTGGCCAGTATTCTTTTTCTCTTCGTACTTTTCCCGTAATTTTCTTTTTCTTTTCATTTTCTTATAAATTAGTTAAAAATGGTAATTTAAGGAAGGAAAAAATAAATTATTGGCCAAAGTTTTTTGCCACTTAAATAAAACAGAGACATGGACGCCGGATAGCCTAATATTTATCAGATCATCAAAAAACTTACTTTCTCCACTGGTTTACTTTTAGGACTCGGAGAATCCCACGCAAGCATCATATCAAAAGTCAAACGACGGAATTCCTTATCGCCCAAGTAGTCCGAGCTCTTGGTCAATTCATGCAGAGTTTGGTATGAACAAAACTCTATAAAGTTCCTTGCATAAGTTGGAAGTTCGGTAACTTTCTCGGGAATTGCTGTTCCGAATCGGTCTTGTAGTTCTTCAGCGGGAATCTCAAGGATTCTGCAATAATACAAACATGTTTTGAAGGGCAAGAAAAGTTCAGAGAGAATGAAAACCTCACAATTACACAGCACATATATGTTCACAATTACACTAACATGTTTCCTTTTTTAACGACTGTTATCTTACAAGCCTTGGTTAGTTTTAGTTATGACGCCATTGGCTAGAAACTTTAGGGTACTGGGGCTTATAATAAACTGTTCTGTTTATCCTCTTCTATTATTGATTAATTAATTAATTAATCTATAATGTGGGGACATTGGTTCCTAACAAAGCATCACTCTCAAAGAAGCCTCATGGTATTGAACAAAGTATAAACTTAAATTATTGCAAGCACAGTTTTCAGCCAAAAAAAAAAAGGAGAATAATATCCTGATCCTTTTAATAAGGAAAGACAGAATTTCATTTAAAAAAAAAAAGAAGGAAGAAGATAAATGAGATTAGTATTTATTAGGAAAAGGAACATTAAAAAAGGAATGAGATTTTTTGGTCATTAAAGTCAAGAACCCACACTATTCCTCTTTCATGGAACAATGGAACTCAGTGACTATGTTTCATCAAACCATATTATTTTAAGAAAAATTCGTCAGCCAATTATACTCGCAAGATTTTATCCTTCCGTCAATGATGGACTCTCTCCAATTCCTCACTTAACCAAAATCATTCACAAACCATACTTAAGAAGAAGAAATATCCTAAAGAACAAGTAAAGCTATTTTTCCTGGTTCAATGAAAATGAGCATAGTTATTCCGAATAATGATACGCAAACTCAGGAATAAGCACTGTTCCCAAGGAACGAAGTAACCTAAATGAACGCGAAAACGCGAAATACAAATGCCAGCCATATTGATTTCACGAAGATCGAAAAGAGAAGAACTGAAATGGCGTGCCTGAGTAAGAGAGGGAAAGAGAACGCGAAACCTGGAACATCGAGAGACGACGGAATTGGCGATGAGAGAGAGGTGAGGAATGGCGAGAATGTCCAGGTCGACATTGGAGTTGGATTTCTTGGTGCTGAACAGAGATTTCCAGTTCTTCTGCTGCGTCTTGATTAGCCCTGCCCAAATTCCCATCGAAGCTTTCTCTGAAACGCTCTCCTCCATTGTTGCTTCTTTCTTCATTCTCGGTTCAGAGATTGATTGAGAGCCGACTTTCTTTGGGGAAACGGAATCAACGGGAAAACCAAAACTCAGTCTCTCAGTCTCTCTCGAATTCCTTGCTTGCATTGATTGGCTGAGCATGATACATCCAATCATATGAATTTATTTTTTTTAATAAAAGCAAATTTCTGGTTTTTTTTTTTTTTTTTTGGATTCCTTTCCTGTGTTGGATATTATTGATGGCCTGTTGTATATTTCTAATAAAATTAAAATGCTATCATTATCTAAAGAATATAGTAAACCTTAATAACTATCTTTTTTTTAGGAAACGTGGGCAATACCACGTAGAATTTCATTAAACATTCTCACATATAAGGCGAAAGAATACCGTGATTACAAAGTATTATTTTGGTCTCTAGGGACTTCACACATGGCGCAAGGAGCTAAGAGCAAAACGAGTTAAATTATGAGCCGCGGTGTTACAAGATCTAACAAGAAAGGTGATATCAAATATGGAAAAGTTAAGAAGTGCTACCTTGATGTCGTTCAACATGGTTCCAAGCTCTGTGGCCGGTATAACTCTTCTTTTAACCGCAGGAACAACTTCAAGGCAATCCGATTGCACCATCCCCCGATCAATCCCAAGATTAGTCGCCAAGGAAAGCCCCTTAAGGATAGCCGTGGCTTCTGCAAGAGAAGTAGCAAGGCGGAGATCCCGGGCCGAAATTTTCGAAGCAATGACATACCCCTTGTTGTCGCGAAGCATATACCCGGTGCCAAACCAGCCCGATCATTCATCAATGGCTGCGTCCACACAAATGGAAGTCGCCCCCATGGTCGGCGGAGACCACTCTCAGGCGTACGCCTCGTTGTCCGCCGAGGGCGCGCACGTGTTTGCTTTCCTAAAGGTATCAAGGAATTCGCCGGCCCACTCCACAAGGTCTTACGGTGTCTATTTGGTCTTCCCCGACAAGACCTGGTTCCTATGATTCCAAATTTTCCACACCAAAGCGACAAAAAACTCGAAATCACGTACCTTGACGGCGTTCGCAGCCAAGATGAAGATGCTAATGATATCTTCACCCCGAAGATCCTTAATCAAATCCTTGAAGTTCGCGAGCTTCCACACCTTTCGAGACCACTTGCACCTCCAAATGGCGTGCGTCACAGTTTCTAGGTTTCCAAGCGGTCTTCATCAATGATTCTTCGTCACGCAAAATTGGTTCGCACCGGGATCCATCCCCTACAAACTCTTCATGCAAAGGTTCACCTTCGAAGGAATAGAGAGCTTCCAAAGACGGTTCCACCAAGAGATTATTGCCGAATTATCGAAGGAGCAAGTGTCCGTAACGGCCGCCATAGCTACTCTGTAACCACTCTTCACCGAGTACTCCCCATCTTTGGAATAGTGCCTCCTTAATAAGTCGGCAGCCCCCGAAGTGCTCTCCGGGATGCGTAAAATGGCTCTGCATCCTCTATATCAAACAGCACTCGGACCAAGACTTCATTCCATTTACCATCATAATGTTTTAACTCCGAAACTCTTATTTCGTTGGGGATAAGGGGGGGATCCACAAGGGAGAAGTTAGTAGGCCGAGGGATCCATTTGTCTTTGCACACCAAGACTGTGGTATCGCTCGGCCTTCTCGATGACCTCGCGCTCAAGAGATCCCATCTCCGACATGGGTTGAACTTGGCAAGCGTCCGGTCGGCCGCTCCTAGAAGTCGCACTCGGCCCATCGCCTCCGGCCGGCGCGCGATCTGCTCCAGCAAGGGCCCTCGACCAAGCGCTCCAGCACGACCATCCTGCCCAGCCCTCATCGGCCGGCCCTTCCGGCCAGACTCTCGTGCGCATCTCATCAGCCCCCCCTCCTCGGCCAAAGCCTACAGCCGAGCGCCCCCACACGATAGCTCATCCCCGGCCAACGCCTCCAGCCAAGCAGCCCGACCGGGTCTCCTCGGCCGGCACCTTTGATGTATCTATACACTTCGAAACAATTAATTGTATTGATACTATAGACCACGGTCAAAATAAAAACAAGAAGCAAAAACACCACGGTTAAAGGCGATGTGACAGCCAATGAGTATTTTAGATTTTTTTTTCTTTGGTTAATTTTTAACCGTTGGATTAATTTTAACCCGACATAGCCGTTGGAGCAGCTAGCAATGGAGTTGGGTGTTCTCTGGTTTTAGAGTTTGGAGTAGGTTTAACATTGTTAATCAAACAAGCTTTTTAACTAGATGAAAATTGGGCAGAAGTCAACCGTTGCCTAATTAAAGAGTAACTTTGTTTAACAAATTTCCTTTAGTTAGACTTTGGGAATTAGACACTAATATTAGCATCTTTGAATTTTCTTTTCACCAAAATAATAACATATTATTTTTTGACACTTGAATTAGTTGCATAGGTTTAAAACTATTAATTTATCCTTTTATTTAATATTTTTTTTATTTCTTTGCGTCTCTTTGTCTCCCAACTCTTCGATATCTCTTTCTTTGAGACTAGATTGGTGAACAACTCTCTACGCAAAAGAGGAAAGCATTGGTGGTGACAGTCAAACGGTCAAAGATAGCCGTGACACGTCCGAAGAATGAAATACGACTCCGATTATTCGCATAGTTATGATAATTTTGACGTCACAAAGTTTGATATAAAGCCGGTGCCCAAAAACTCATTCTCAATTACAACAAACATGTAATATTTACGGTTAAGTTCTTTGTGCATTTAGTTTTGTATTGAGTTTAGGGAAGACATGTTATATGCTTGAGTTAGTCGATTTTTTCATGTGCTATCAACTCAAACCGATACAATTAATTTTTTTATTTTTGAAACTAACACGATTGAAAGGTAAAAATAATTAAAACAAATAAAAAATAATCGGATTGGTTTTGAGTGGTTTCTTCAAATTATTTTCTCAAAACATAAGTTTATGTTAAATAATATAAGTATTTTTCTTATCTTGAGAAAATCTACTTACGGAAAAAAAAAATTAAGCATATTTTTTTAACTAAATCTACACATATTCTCAATCAATAAAGTCTATTTAACATTGTTGAATTTATTTAAGTTATAGAAAAATGATAGATTGTGTTGCATTTTCTGTATCTTTTAAATAATAGATTATATAATCTCATTCATATAAATATTTGCAATCTAAAAAATTAAAATATTAACATTATTAGATTGGTTCAATTCAACCGAAAGACTTGCGTTTTAGGTCGGTAATAACTCAACTTTTTTTTGTTTGGTTTGGAAGATTAAGTTAGTAGTTTATAGCGATTTTAAGAGAGTTAGATTGGTCCAAAACGTGAAGAATTCAACTATTTTTCTAAATTAAATAGACAAATATAAATAGGTTAGAATATCGATTCCACACATTATTCGTCAATACACAAGTGGAAAAGTGGAAGAAAGAAACCATTTCTTCCCAAACTTTCTTCTCCTTATTGCTTTCTATTTTCCAACGACGAACCGGCGAGACGATGGGTCAAGTTCAAAGTGACGTTGCTTCAGAATCAGCAGAGTCACGAGTTGATGATTCCGGTGACCGTGGTTCGTCACCGTCACCGTCACCGTCACCGTCACCGTCGTCTTCTTCTCCTCCATCGATGGAGTCTCTGATCTCCGGTACAGTTCTCAGCTCTCCTTCGTTTTCAAATCCCTCACTCATCCGGTTAGTTAGTTTTCTTTGATTTCTCAGAATTTGTAATGAAAGTCACTTATTTATCTGTAAACGCTACGCATTATAATGAAGAAGTTGTGCGGTTTAGGTGTTTGTGAAAATGTCTCTATGTACTTTACAATTCAAACAGTTGTAGTATCAGTATATATATAGGGTTTTGATTAGAGAGAAGTCTTCGGGTTTTTAAGATTTTGGTTTATTAAATTTGTTTGAAGAGTCTTGCCAAAATTGTGTGCATCACTTGTTCCATTTGGGCTTATCATGCTTTGGCCTATGAAAAAACAGAGGATAAAATATTTAAATTGATTGTTAATGTGAACCAGTGATACTGAATTGATTGACCAAACTAGTAAGCTATTCTGTGTAAAAAAAAAAGTCTTGAATTTGATTGGATTTTACTCTTTTGTGGTATTAAACAAGCTTTTATGTAGATGAAAATTGGGCAGAAGTCAAACCTTTGTCCGATTAAACAGTAATTTTGTATACATGTTTCATTTTTGTAATGAGAGTAATGGATGTATTATTTGTTGGTTGGATCGAAATAAAAAAAAAACAAAAAAAAAAACAACAAAAAAATGGGTGGAGAGTTTGACGTCTTTATTTCGTGCATTAACAGAAGCTGCAGCGTTCGGTGAGGAAGGTGGGGATGTGAGTACATGTCAGATTACTAAATATATTAATTTTTTTCATTGTGATTAGCGAGTGACTCGTATCTTTTTCTGTTCGAGTTTCGTTTTGTGTTTTTTTATACATTTGAATAAATATGTTTTGAATCACTTGAACTTTGCACTTTTTTCTTTCAGTCTCTTGAAGATAAGGCACAAAAGGCGTTGGATTGCCCTTGCATTTCTCATCTGCGAAGCGGCCCGTGCGGGGGTCAGTTTTCGGAGGCGTTCCTTTGTTTCCTCAAGAGTACAGCTGAAGAAAAGGTAATCAAAATTGGATTTATATAAATTACTTTTTTGTAGTATGATAGGAACCGAAGAATTCCGCAGATTTTAATTAATTAAAAACTGAATGCACACAAAATACTCGATCTATACTTCGAGAGCTAGATATTATTAATTAACCTAAGTGGCTATTTATAGGCTGAGAAGCCTATAATAATGACCCTTAGCTAATAAAAATGACCGTCTTGCCTTAGTTATTGAGAAGCCGTTGTGAGAGGCTATATGATGGATAAATAGAGATCACGATTTATGCATTAGCTAGAGGGGTTATTGGTTTATCTTTCTGGTTTAATTTTTTTTTTTTTCGATCTTTGATTCCATATTGTCTATGTGAGTGGATAATGTTTGGGAAAATTTTACAAGCATGTCTCCAAAGTTATTACAAACGTAGTTTATTTTAATGTCCTTCTTTTGATTCCCATATACTATTGCCTCGGCTATACTTTTGAAGTCTGTGATCAGCCTCTGTAACCATTCTAATTTCTTATTTTGAACCCAACAAGTAACAACAGAGACAAATAGCAGAGAGGAAATATGGCATGAAGAAAGTGATGATCATTATTTAATAGTTTTCTAAACCGTTATTGATTTTCCAGGGCTCGGACTGTGTGAATCCATTTGTGGCTCTACAGGACTGTATCAAAGAGCATCCAGATGCGTTCTCTAAAGACGTTTTAGAGGAAGAAAATGAAGAAGAGGAAGATGAAATATTGAGCGAAGATTACAAGATTTACCCGCCAAATTTTGCCAAAGAGCCTCGAACCCCGAAGCCCAAACTTTAGGATTTAGAATGAAATTTTTTTCCCCCTCTGCTTTTTATTTTCCCTATATAGAAAACTTAAAATCATTGAAAATAAGCTCTGGTTAATAAATTGCAAAATGCTTAGGAAGTCATTCGGATTGTAATGAAGTGCTTAGAGCAATTGTAACTCTAGCACCAACTAGAGTAGAAATTGATGAAATGAATAGGTCTCAGCATTGCTTTACTTTTTTTTTTTTTTTTTCTTCTAAACTATCATATGAATGTAGAAGCTCATGATATTGGAAACAATGCATACATTTCCTTTTACAAATAATAGCTACCAAATTGGTTGTAAAACTACATTTTACCAAGGTAAGAGCACAATATACAGAAACCATTTTGAATACTCGTCGAGGGTAAGAATATCGGGAATCTGCGTTATCTATCTTGATTAACCTTTGTCTCTTTACTTGTCTTTGTTGCTCACAAATCCTTCATTCCCGGTCATTTTAAACTGACAAAACCATGGACTTTGGGCTTCTCAACTAGTTGATTTTAGAATGAGCTCATTTATCTGAACGGTTATTGCAGAGTAACTCTTCTATTTCATCAACACTGCTCACTCACTCACTCATTCACCACCTAACGATATGATTTCATTTCCTAGTTTCACCTGTTGTGAAACAATTAGAGAAAAAAAAAAAGGAAAGTTAAATCAACGCCAGCCATCGCATCCTAAAACAACAAATTGAAAACATGCCACAGATATTATTATACAAACTGTTATGTGAAGATCATCAAAGCGCATCACTGTCACAAATTTTTGCTTAAATATTGCATAAATAACAACAACAACAACAACAACAACAACAACAACAACAACAAAATATTGTAGCTCATCGCGCCTAATCACAAGTCATCTCCTTTTTTTGATGAACACGATAACAGACGTAAACAAAATGCATAAAAGAAATAGTTTGGAAACAGATTCTTAATGTGATTTTTAACTTACGAATGTGGTTGAGTGAAAATGAGAGAGATGAGCGTGTCATATAGCAAAAATAAAGGTGATAAGGAGCAAAATGTGAAGATAAACTGTTGAAGTTTAGAAATTTTTTAATACTTAAATAGAAATATCTGTATAACATTCTAATTTGGTGATTAGGTGTGTATGCAAAATAAACTAGATGTACGCATATTTTTTAAGAGTGTTGGAAAATAAAAAGAGTCTTTACTTACTGATTTGTGGAAATTTTCGTAGGAGGTCCATTGAATCTAAAAGTTTAGAGCAAATTCTTAATCCTTATTGCCAGGAGTGTAATTTTTGTGATTTATGGTAAATTATTAAAAAAAAAATCTATACTTTTTGACGATTTAAAAAAATAAAAAAATTTCGATGATTCTACTATGTTATTCAATAATTTAAAAGCATGCTACAAAAATCATGCAAAAACATAAATAAAAAAATTTATTTAAAATTTGATATTGGGCGTATTTAAACTTATTTGTTAGTTTTAAAATTAATTTTGAATGTGATTTTTGCATTAGAAATGAGAGATGCAAAAAGTTTGAGAGTAAAAATAAAAGTGAGCAAGAGAAAATTGTAAATATTAAAGATGGTGAAGGTGATTTTCGGAGCAATATGAGCCTTTGAATTTGATCCAAAGGCTCAAAAACGCTTAAAAACTGGTAAATTAACATTCTTAATATGGGCTTCAGCACTCCGCACAGGGGGTCAGCACGGCGCGCTGCTGTGTTTATCAACTCCAATTTTTGTTGACTTTGCTCAAAAGTTGTCGTTTGACCTGTTCTTACTCCCGTTTTTTTTTTCAAGTGACTCCCGATGCTCAATTAAGCACCCAAAAATTTGAAATTCACCATAAAACACAAAATAACTTTCAAATACACTTGAGAACTCGTTAGAATCATTTTCGAGAAAGAGAGATTAGTACGTATAAAACGTACATATCAGTGGTGAGTACTGGGTGTACGACCAAGGCAACAAACAATTATACTGACCGCTAAAAAAGAAAAGTTAACTCAACTTTGAAGGATAATATATTTGTAAGAAAGTCTTAACTTCTTCACACATAGGCCTCGCAAGTCTTTTAGTGAAAATTAAGGAGCTAGATTGGCAAAGTGGATGTCGGTGGGGGAGTTCTTCGACAACTACATGTACCTCGGAGCCGGTTAAGATTGTAATCAGCGAGAACCATCTTCTTTCTGGAGCGTCCAAACATATAAATATCGGTCAATAAAAATATTTTTGGCTCGCAAAGATGCTTCCGAACTCAAAGGAAGCCTGAATTTCGAAAGTGATCTTCGGGTCGGTGAATGGTGTGATTAGTGTGATCAAGTCTCTACTTTGCACACTCCATCGTCGCATGGTAGAGATGATTGTTGAAGTCGGAAAAATCCAAGATCAAATCAATACGAAAGATCGATTTAATATTTTTAATACGGGCCTCGAACTCACGTCGAAGATTCTCAAACTCGCTACAACGAAGTAATTTAATATAATGCGAACGAAATTGAAAGGGAAAGGTTTTATTGAATGAATACATAGCGTGAATTGTAGAAAGTAATATGCTGGAATATTAACGTAACGTGGCTTCATTGTATTGTTGCGAGTTTTTTTTAGAGAACAAAAGAAGTCTAATTAAAGAATCAAATCCTAAGAAATATTATAAGTTTTAAATTAGTAATTTCATGAAAATAATAAGAGAAAATATCAACAGTATCATTTTTGTTTAATCGAAATGCACGAATTATATCTTTAGATCCTATAAATATCGGACATATCCATTCAGTTTAATATAAATGATATATATATCTTCCTTAAAAATATGTTATACTGCAAATACCACTCTTTTCATTTATTTTTTACAAAAAATAATTTAAATTCCCCAAAATACCCTTAATAAAATAAATATTTATTTAATTTTTATTAAAAAAAATCAAAACTTCTCTTTATAAATAAATATCCTTAACTTTTTTATAAAAAAAGTTTTTAATTTAACTTTTTTATATATGAAATAGAAAATAAAAAAGTTATTTAGTTCAAATTTTTTTAAAAAAATAAACGAAAATTGTGGTATTTGCAATATATCATATTTTTTTTGGAGATATATGTCATTTATATTAAATTAAAAGAATATGTCTGATATTTCTGAAAACTGAAGGTATAAATCGTGCATTTCGATTAAACAGTGGTGATACTGTTGATATTTTCTCAAATAATAAAGTAGACATATTTATATTATTTTCATGAAATTAGTAATTTGAAACTAAAAATATTTTAAACATTTTTATTAATAAAAAGATTTTTTTGACATTTAGATGCGATTTATCACATCTAATTGTTTTTTTTTATGTTGTAAAAATTAACCCAAATCATTGAAACTCGTCTAATTTTCGATTAGTTCCGATGAATTCAAATGAATTCCGTGGAGTTTCGATGAAATTCATCGGAATTTATAAAAAATTAGAGGTTAAATTGGATAAAAAGATATTTTTGAACGAATTTGAGTCAAAAATTCAATTTTGGATTTTTTTAACTAAGAAGTCATAGTAATATTTTCTCAATTTTGAGTCTAAATTTTTCTTTTATCGTTATTTGTTTTCTTGTCAAATAGTTTCATTTGCAGCTCTAGCTCTGCCGTCACCGGCAACGAAGCAATCGCTTTCCTCTAAAAAAAAAAAATGGCGTTATCTAACTGTTCTTGCTCTTTCGCTTCCCAATTGCTTCCTCTTCACCGACCTCGTCCAAACCCTAACTTCCTTTCATTCCCTTCTTCTTCATCATCTCTTCGACGCTCTGTTATCGGACCACGGAGACCGATTTGCCTCACAGTCACGTCAGCGCAGAGAAGCGACGAAAAAGGCGGGAAAAAGAGCGGCGAGGCTGTCAAATCGGAGGAAGAGACCGTTGAGGTGGAAGAGGACTTGCCGTGGATCCAAGAGAAGGCCTTGGATTTGGTCGAGTTCACCGGCTCAGTCTCTCAGGCGCTTCCCGGGCCCAGAGTCGGAAAGAGCTCTCTGCCGTGGATTCTCGCTCTTCCTCTCGCCTACGCCGGGGTTACTTTCGTCATTGCGTTCGTCAGGACTTTCAAGAAGTTCACTTCGCCCAAAGCCAAGCGCAAGAGACTGGTAAATGATTTGGATTTGGATTTGGGTTTGAGTTCTTAGGGTTTAGGGGATTATAGAATTTTTGAGATAATTGTTGATGATTTGATGTTTGTTTGGTTCTATTCAGGTGAGCAAAAACGCCACATTGTTGAAATCCGTAGATGAATTGTTGCTGAAAGGAAGAGATGAATTAACCCCTGAAGCGCTCAAGACTCTTGTCGAAAATGTGAGTATAAATGTTTTATTATCATTATTGTAATTATTAATTTTCTTTGCCGATTGGTATGATAATGCTATTGATAAGTTTTTGCCGATTGGATGAACTATGCTGAGGATAGGTGATAATTGTGTGGTTATGCTCTATCCGAAATCTCACTGATGTTCTTGAGGATATAGTCTCATTTATATAGTGTAGATAAATTTCAAAATTCATAAAATTGAGGTATTTTTGGGCATCTTTACAATAGGACTTCTATGCAATAGTACAGCCAGATAAATGGCTTTCGGATCTTTTTGGTTTGCTAACCTGAAATAACAGACACGAGCTTTCGTAAACTCAAAGCTCTCAAACTACCGAGAAACTGATAATAAAAAAATGAACTGTCTTTGTATCCAGACGGGTTTCGCCATCGACGAGATTTTGCGCAAGTACATACGATATGCTTTGAACGAAAAGCCGTTCAATCCAGATTCGGTTGCCGACTTAATCCAGCTCAGGAAAGCTTCTGGATTGGATGACTTGCAGGTTGATGAGGTTCTAGTCGAAGTCTCGAGAAGGATTGTGCAAAATAAAGGTTAGGTTATAATTATTACCTCTCTTGCTTGGCTTTGATGTGTGTAATGAGAGTTTTATAACTTATTGAGATTTTTAGAGATGGCACAAGGCGATTTTCTGACGGCTTTGGTTATATGATCTTCAGGTCCCGTTGTAATGAATATGTCAGGCTATACCGAAAGGGGTTTCAAGAGAAAACTCGCTGTTCAGAGCCTGTTCGCGAAGGTGTTCTATCTCTCTGAGGTAGGTAATTAACAACGCACACAAAAGATATAATTGATCAACAGCTTCGGTGTTTATGAACTTTCTCGCTTGTATGATATACAACTTTTATTTGTTTACTTTCATGTTGTAAAACCAATCGAGAAAGCATTAAAAAAGAAAAATTATATATAAAAAAAAAAAACACTCCATTTATAGGCTAACTGTTACTAGCCATTACACGTGAAGTTAGCTATGTATTAAATCTCTTAAACAATTATTTCACTCCCTATATCCTAATTTGTAATAGGTAGTTTTGCTTGTTACACTAATAAAATGATACATATGAATCCTCGGCAGGCAAGAACTTTCTGATATAAAGAACAAGTGTTCGGCATTGTATCTATTTATTCATTTCATAATCCAAGCTGCAAATAGCTATAAATAAATAACAAAAAAGAGTCATTCTGGTCAATGTGACATCATTTCGAAATAATTTCCAGCAGTGTTCGGAGTCCTTATCGTATTTATAACGTAGTTCTTCGTATTTGTCGCAGCTGCCTGAATTCGGTTCCAAGGATAACTCTCTAGTTATCAAGGAGATATTCGGTGTTTCAGAGTAGGCATTCTTGACTCTTAAAAAGCCTCATTATCTGAATCATTTCAGTGCTTTGATTTTCATGCTCATCGATTGCGTTTCTTTCTATAATAAATCTCAGTGAGGACGCAGAGCAAATCCGGATCCACACACTGTCCGAAGCAGGAGATATGGACTCACTCGAGAGAATGGTTGACGATGGTTCGGATTCAGAAGAATCCACCGAGAATGCGCCGTCTGATCAAAATCTTGGTCCAAAGTAACCGTTGCTCGTGAAACGTGTTGCATAAAGAAAGATTAGCGAAGGCTATATGGCGGATCATTTGTCGCTTTTACCGGAAAGATTCAAGCTGAGTTTATGAGTAATGTTTTCTTTAAATGATATGTTTTAGAAAAAGTTTTGAAGTGTTCTCTAGATGAAGTTTATTTTGTAGCTTTCCAGGCAACACATCTGGAAATTACAGGAAGTAAAAAAAAAGAGCAATAGAACTTGAGTGCCAACAAAATACCATATAATTACCCTAGTGTCCCTATTAACACAAATTAAAAGCTAGGGACTAAATAGTAACTAGTTTAAGCCCTATTTCAGCTTTCTCTTATGAGGTAAAGAGAAACAATATTGATAATTTTTTACGAGAAGAATCACACCAAAACAGTTTCGACAACTTGTGACGAAACTGAGTCGATTTGAATTTGTGTTGGGCCTCAGAATCTTTGTAACTAGTTTAAACTCAATTCCAACGTATGAACAAAAGAGAGATAAATTCCAAAAACACAAGCAGGGATTTTTTTTATTAAGAACTTTATCAAAACGATTACAAGGGGTAATATTAACAAAGGAGAAGTAATAATAAGCGGTTGTCACGTGCGTAATTAAGCCTATCAATCGGGTATTTATTGCTGGAGGGAGTGGTTAGCGAACTCCGGTCTTCTGGGCCATGTCGTGCGTTAAGTTCGAATCTATCCATCATTCAGCGCGACACTTGTCGAGGTTGATCCGATCTTCTTGGAGTGGTTATGGGATGCGTACTTCGGTGGATAAGCATTGTCCAGGTATTCAGGGGGATATGTTAGTCTTCAGTTGAGCGAGCTAAATCACCTCGCGATTATAAAATTGATGTAATGTCGATGATTTGCTTTTATTAGGCCAACTTTACAATTTCGGGTCACATTTGTCTGGTGCTGAACTTGATCCAGAGACGAATCGACATCTCGATGTGATACAACCTTTTTCTATTATTGATTAGTATTTTGGGAAAGAACGGCTAAGTCCATATAAGTGCCGAACCAATCCTAAGGCGAAGCCTTGATAGAGTCCTCTCGTACCTCGAGCATTTACAATGGAGCACCTCGAGGATCTCCCTCTCATACCATAAAGGGAATTTGGGAAAGAAATATGACTGAGTCCTGTCCTCCATCATTCGAGAACCCAATGTCCACGGATCTACTCCGAAACCACCATCATTGAAATAGGAATACCGTTGGACCTCAGGTCATTTCTTGTTATTCTTGTAGACTTCGGTTTCATATGAAACCAGGAGAATTAAAAGAATGTTTCAGTGTGTTATTAATGAAAGACGAAGTCCAACATCAACCATAATAATAATAATTTTGCATGCAAGTCTAATTCAGAGGTCTACATAAGATAATATATTATATACCATATTCATAGAGTATCCCCCTTACAAAGTCTAAAAAAAATACATATTTTGGTAACAACAGTTATTTTGAGCCTTTGACGCCAATAAATACTTATTTCTGTTACTTAATATGTTTAGTGATAAATAAAAAATTTGCTGTAAAAAAAAAAAAAAAAAAAAAAATTACCAAAGGTTGGGGAAAAGAGTTGAACGAACGAAACCAACCAACTCTTCAAAAAAAGAGTTAAAACAAACACTGCGACGGAGATCTCAAGAAACCAAACAAAAATAAAAACACATGTGTTCAACATAAACATCAACCCCATTCATCTACAAATTCAAAACTCGAGAACTCCAAATCCCGAAATCAATCCAAAGACAACAAATATGCTTCAGCAGCAATTCCACCACCGAATAATCCCCGTTCGAACGACGACGACGACACAGTCATCATCGAAGCATTCACCATCGTCAGTGAATCCGAGCCTTCGAATCGTCGGTTCGGCGACGGGGAGAGATCCGAGCGTGAAGAAGCCGGCGTGGCTTCGGCAGAGAGCGGCGGTGGGAGAGAAGTTCGGCGAGGTGAAGGAGTCTCTGTCTCGGCTGGGACTAAACACAGTCTGCGAGGAAGCTCAGTGCCCTAACATCGGCGAGTGCTGGAACGGCGGAGATGACGGCGTCTCCACCGCCACCATCATGCTCCTCGGCGATACCTGTACTCGAGGATGCCGTTTCTGCGCCGTCAAGACCAGCCGTTCTCCTCCGCCTCCCGATCCCAAAGAGCCGCTCAACACCGCCATTGCGATCGCTTCTTGGGGGTCAGTCACTCTCTTTTTTTATTTTATTCGTTTGGGAACAGTGTAAAAGTCTCTCTATCTTTTGTGCTGTGGTATATTCTTTAACAATCTGAAATACATCATCGTTAGAATTATAATGACACGTTATTTATTTATTTTATTTTTTTTGGAGGGGAAATTAAGCTTAGCTTTTGTGAAATCTTGCTATTGTCATCATACATAATAACATGTGATAAGAGCATGAACACGAATCACTAGAGATGAGCTGACATATGGTAATGGATGATAGGGAGTTAAGAACATAGATTCGATAGCTTTAGGAGAGTCGATGATCGGTATTAATGGCTGCAATTGAATGAATGTGAGCTTGTCACTGTTTCGTTCGTTATTAGTTTTGATGAAGTGCTCGTTTGAACTTTGATCGTGTTATAGTATTGTCTGATTTCATCTCAAAGCCAATCGACAACGAGCTGAGTAACCATGTGATATAAACCTTCTTAAGTTCAAAATTTCTGATGTGATATCATTAACTGTTGGAAATACGTCGTCACATTCAACTAGGAGGGCTTAAGGTGAGTGTTCATGTCCATCGTTTGCTCTCGTGGGTTCATTTCCTCATGTGAGACCTACCTAGAATTATTACACCACTTTCTTCCTCAATATTATCGTTACTGTCCTCTTGCACTTCGTACTTCGTGTGTGTGAATTTGCCATGTAGTCTGATGAGTGATCTTTAAAGAAAAGTTTTTTGCTTGGCAATAGTTCTTGATTTTGTGACTCTTTATTTTATTTTTATTTTTTGTCATTTTCTTTTCTATGGATCAAATTTTTAGTGTGGATTATATTGTGCTTACAAGCGTTGATCGAGATGACATACCCGACGGTGGAAGCGGACATTTTGCAGAGACAGTCAAAGCCCTCAAGGTGAAGCCTTTACCCATCTCCTTTTAGTGTCTACTTTTGAATCGGCGCTATGTTGTTTGAGCGAATAAGTGCTTTTGACAGGTTACTGATTCAATGCACATGGTTTTGTTTTATTTTGTGCAGAATCTCAAGCCTGAAATCATGGTCGAGTGTTTAACTTCTGACTTCCGAGGTGACCTGAAAGCAGTCGACACTTTGGCTCACTCGGGACTTGACGTGTTTGCTCACAACATTGAGACCGTGAGACGACTCCAACGAATCGTTCGTGATCCCCGAGCTGGGTGAGCTGCAACATTTTCTTTGTAACAGTTCTTTGATTTTTATCTAACTTCTTTTTGTCATACATGCATTTGAGCTCAAGATTCAGTTTTTATTCTTCTTAAATAATCGAACTTTGAGCAGTTTCTGACAAACAATTTAAGTATTCAACAACTTGTTTTGACAAAAATTCAGAGAAACAAAAAAACGATATGTGGAAAGTTTGATAGATCTCGAATTATGTCGAAAATATGTAAAATGTAAGCATTTTTTTTTATCACATTTTAATTATGTGATAACAACATAGATTAGTCCAGTATATAATATTGACATTTACCAGCAGCAGTTTTTGATTTTGGTTCGGAAAACAAGCCCATCTGGAGAATTTTGTATTTATATGCTCATTATAATTGTCCTCTTCTGTGATTTTCTGCGGTTATAACCTCCATTGCTTGCGTGTCACTCCTCGTTTAGTAGTCGGGATTTTAACATTTGTTCAGCAATGCAGGTACGAGCAGAGCTTATCTGTTCTGAAGCACGCAAAGGTGAGCAAAGAAGGAATGTTTACAAAGTCTTCCATAATGCTCGGCCTCGGAGAGTCAGACGACGAGCTGAAGCAAACCATGGCTGATCTGAGGGAGATAGACGTTGATATATTGACACTGGGACAGTATTTACAAGTGAGTCACCGTTATTTACATGCAAAAATGCTTTTTCAGTGCTATCGAACTACGGAAAATAAAGATTACTTTCATAATGTTGTCGCAGCCCACTCCATTGCACTTGACTGTTAAAGAATACGTCACGCCCGAGAAGTTCGATTTTTGGAAGGAATACGGAGAGTCAATCGGGTTCCGTTACGTAGCCAGTGGCCCATTGGTAAGTTTTTTTTTTTTTTTTTTTTTTTTTTTTTTTTTTTTTTTTTCTTTTGGCTTGATAGACGATCAAATGTGTTGTCTTTGCTAAAAAAAACTTGGGTGACCTAGAAATTTGGTTGGCTTACAAAACCCCGTTTGGTTCATCGGTTCCATTCCGATATGCAGTTTTGAATTGAAAATTTAAAATAACGACTGGTCAAAAGCTTTAATAAGCTTAATTTGGAATACGAGTTTGAATCGAATAATTCTAGACTGTGGTGCTCTCTGAAACAAAATAATTTGATATGTAATTGTTCCTTAGTTCTCAATTCTAGGTATAAAACAAGAACTAGATTCAGTTCATACTTTAATTTGAGGCCATTTTCAATTAGAATTCTGATTGAAAGTAAATTCGAATGATTTGAACTAAGTTCAGCTTATGAAACAAATGGTAGTTGGGTTTTTTTTTTTTTTTTTTTTTTTTTTACGATTTAAAAAAAAAAATGGTTCAAGTGCTTCTGAAAATATTGTTTGACAAGTTCAATTTAGAAATCTATGAACCAAGATAATTCATCTTATATTTATGTTTTTTCAGGTCCGGTCATCATATAGGGCAGGCGAACTCTTTGTCAAGACCATGATCAAGGAAGCTAAAACTGCCTAGTTTTTAATAAACCTCATCGTCGAACAAAATCGCAAAACTCCGAGTTGATAGAATCTAGGGGAAAGAAAAACATTGCTGCAATGGCTCAAATTTTGAGTATTTATTTTAATCTAATTTATCGGAAACATTCTTTTTACATTGAGGAATCGGCCGGGTGCTCTAAAATAATTCCAAATAGTAATTTAGCAATACTTTTTAGCCTTTGGTCCGAAGTCTGTTCTCATCATTTGATTAATATTATGATATTGTATATCGATTCATTGTTACAGATCTTAATTATTTTAGGGTGAAAGAGGTTGCTATTCATCAGGAAGTCGAACTATTAAGAAGGTAAGGTGTTCGTCAGATCTTAATTATTATTACTACTATTGTTATTATTAAACTCTTGGATAATTTAGACGCTCAAGCTAATCAGGTACACTGAACGCTATTAAAGAATTTTACCCCTTTTTACAACCCATCCATGGATCATACAGATCGGCGAAACCACCAAAGTGATAAATTCAATTTTCATTAAATTTTTAAACATAGCTTTTGAATAACGAAAGTAATAAAAGCACAAGAACATCCAAGAGATCTCATGGTACCCAAATTTGTAACCACCTCACCACTAAATCAAAGCCAACAAAAAACACCCCCAGTATACAACACAAACTTTTTATTTATTTCCAAAAAAAAATAAAAAAAAATACAGTAATCAAGCACAAGTACTGAACAATAACTCAAATCATGTCAAAAAAAAAAAAAAAAAACCGTACCAAGTGGTCTAGTTCTCAACCTTGACTTGAACGTTACAGGAATTGTTGGGCTTGATCTGAGAAGACGCATCGGCGCCAGGTGGCGGTGTGGGAACTCCGTAGACCTGAGCGTTGTTGGTTCGAACGTCATGTCTTCCTTTGGCTCGCCCCAAGAAGTAACACCCGAACCCCAGCAACAAACAGAACAGAATCAATGGTAGAGATATCACAAATACCAAACCCATCTTTTGTTTGTTGATCAGAATCAGTGGAGAGAGAGAGAGAGAGAGAGAGAGAGAGAGAGAGAGAGAGAGAGAGAGAGAGAGGTTCTTTCTGATTGTGAAGGAGATGAAAGAATTTTTGTTTTTTTTAGAAGAATCCGAGCTAGTGTGTTGTTAATAGCAAAGCAAGAGTTGCGTGATGGTATTATAAAACTCTGTGGTGGCCTAACGTTCAAGTTTGTAACGGTCACTTTTTTTCTTTTCCTTTGGGTATTTGGTGGTTGGTTTTTCTTTATAATTTCCACGTGGAGGCGAAATCACCCAATTATTCATTTGTGGGGCCATTAAGGCTGAATATTGATTAACTTTTTTTTTTTAAATAGAAAATTAGTCTTTTAAAGGAAATTAATACCGGATGAAATTTGATGTGGGGGAGATTCGTGATGAAGAAAAGGACCATCATTTATGCTCTTAAAGAAAAATTAACAACTTGATCAACAAAAAATATAACTGGAGATAGAGACTTTGAAGCGTGTTTGATAAATTCTTTGATATATGGATGTGATCCTGGAAGAAATCCAAATTTGGAATTAATGAAAAAAAAACACACACACATACACACACACAATTTATCAATGAGGCTGCTCATAACTTTCAAAACTCGGATATTTTGTATGAACAAAGTTTGGTGATGGCCTTATATTCCCGTTTGCATATGGGAAACTATTGTGATATATATTAGTTATCAATGAGAAGTAAAAGGCATTTTTTCCTCAAGTGAGATTATTCTACGAGTTTCCTCGCAAGAAGTTTTAACCAAGCCTTTTTTTTTTTTTTTTTTTCATTCTATCATTCTTGGAGTTGAAACACAGAACGAAGAATAAGATTGAAGAAGAAGAAGAAACAAGAATTGAAATCTTCTAAATGATTTTCATTAATTCGAAAAAAGAATGATTGATGTGTTTTCAAACAAGCACCCATCAGGTAAAACAAAGGAAATGCCATGTAGGCAAGCAAATCACTTAACTTAGCTAAAACGACTTGTCGTACATATTGAACGACAAAAGAAACAAACTACCAGACTATCAAACTACCTAAACTCCAATACGTATGTATTCAGTCAACTTTCTCTTAGTGCTCTCAATTGGGTCGGGTAGCGTGTGGGCTAACAAGTTCGACCCTCTTTTTCTGGAGGTTTTGGGCCGGACCGGCCTTTTTCGAAAAAGAGTCGAGCCAAACCGGACTTATTGAAGGGTTTTGGTTGAGCCTAGGGTATGGCCTAACATGGGCACGATGATTAGGCCCATTTCAGACCTAACTCTCATTGTTTGTCATTTTTCTTAGGCTTAATTCATTGCAATGATTTTTTTTTTTTTTTAATAATTATTTTGCGCGTAAAATTTACTTTGTTAGTAGTGCAAAGATGAAGAGAACACACTTTGAGACATATGTTTAACCTCTAGAGCAACTTGGCAAACAACTAGTGGAAAGCGGCTCAGGAGACAAAGAAATTTGCCACCAAAGCCATTAACATAGTTCTTGTTAATCGAGGAGCTTGGCCGTCGCTCTCGAAGTGCCACTTAAAATAATTCAGAGTTTGGCCGCCGCTCTCGAAGTGCTAGACATCGAGGAGCTCATCTCTCCACACCATGCACCCAATGCCCGCCACGTGGGCATATGGCATGCACCTTCAATTCTTTCGACACTCTTCAAGGCACCTCTTCTCACTCTCCACCGGCAGAGACTCCTCAAATGTATCAAGTCAAACACCAACACCAATCCACGAATCTAACATTCAACTACTATAAAACATTAAATCTCTTTTACAAACCTTTTCCGGCGATGATTTGACGAAAGGAGAGCTTGCGAGGGCGCGGATGGCGTGCTTGCGAGCTTTGGAGGCTTGAAGCTTCGGTGGGCGGCATGAAGCTTGTGTATGTTTGGTGTGTTAGTGGGAAGAGAAAGAGAGGAAGTGATTAGATTTTTAATGTTTTATTTGAAAAGTATGTGTCATGCCATTGAAGTCAATTTGCACATGCATTCCATATTTTCTATTTTTAGCACATACTAACTATATATCACCTCAATATAGCACATACTTTCTGAAAGAGAAATTTCATTTTCTAGACTCGAAAATAATGAAAATATCTCAATTAGACCAACTACTTAAAAAAATCCAAAATTGGACTTTTGTACCAATTTTGAACGAAAATACCCTCAATTCAAATATACATCATCTCTCATCTCTTTCACTCTCACTCTCTCACTTTCTCTCTCTTGCTCTCCCAAAATTCCGACGCCCACCAGACCAATCTGATGCCAAAGACATAAATCCGACCTCCACCACCTCAAATCCGATGCCCACCACACCAAATCCGACCGAAACCACCACAAATCCGACCTCCACCACACCACTTCAAGGTCTCAAGCTCTCAAAGTGCCATAACCCAAAATGACAAAAAAAAAAAAATAGTTTTTTTTTATGTTTTTTTCATGGTTTGATTAGTGTAGGATTGATAGGATACAAGATTTTAGTGCTTATTAGTTATTTTAGGTTGATTTGAATGAGATTTGGAGGTAAAAATACATATTTTTTTTTTTTGAAAAACTGGAAATTTCTGATGAATACCATCGGAATCCATCGGATTCGGTCGGAATTGGTCTGAAAGGATCGGATTTGGTCGAAAAGGGTCGGAATTGGTCGGATTTTCTGTTTGAATTTCATCGGAATCATGAATTTCATCCGAAACGGTCGGATTTCATTGGAAATAATGTCAAATTCCGGAAAGTTTAACCTACATCTACCAACTTTATTTATTATACACAAATTATATCACTAAAGCTAAAAAAGATTAATGAAGAAGCATACTTATCATTTTGAAGGAATTCAACCAATTGGCTACGCGAAATGATGAGAAAATGAGAGAGAATGATAGATTTTCAATAAGCAGTGAATGAACTTTTTGTTATTAGTAGTGTTATATGGTCTTACAAAGGGTATTTTCGTCCAAAATTGGTACAAAAGTTCAATTTAGAATTATTTTTTAATTAATAGGTGTAATTGAGATATTTTCATAACTTTCAGATTTAGAAAATGAAATTTCTCTTGTGAAATTTCCCAATTGAAACTCGAAGCAAAGCATCCTTTCTTTTCTCGTGTGTGTGTGTTAGTTGGCTGAATGACTTCTCATTTTTATTTGATAAAACTATTAAAAGTACATAAGTTTAGGTGTATCCTTGTAACCAAATTGTAAATTTGAGATCACTTTGTATATTTTTATGAATATGCGTATAAATTTGTAAATTTCATTAAATCTCTCAAGCAGAAATAGAGTTTCCACTTTCCAGTCCAGAGGAGAAGAAAAATAGTGACAATCAGAAGAGAGAGAGAGAGGGAGAGAGAGAGAGAGAGGGAAAATGGGAAGCTCAGCACCACCGGCCCAAATTCCGACGAGCTTCGGACACGAGCTCAGAGCTTGCCTTCGTTGTCGTCTAGTCAAGACCTACGATCAGGTCCTTTTTTGCCTCTAAAACTTTGAACTTTCTTCACGGGTTAGGGTTTTATGGGATTTTTCATACCATAGATTCATTTCTGTATTTGCATTACAGTTCAGAGCATCAGGATGCGAAAATTGCCCTTTCTTCAAGATGGACGAAGATCATGAGCGCGTCGTCGATTGTACCACTCCTAATTTCAATGGGTATTTTCTCTTTTTTATTTATTTCAATTTGTTCTCTTCTCTGTGAAACCTGTCACGATGTCTTTTAAATTAACAAAATAATAATAATAATAATAAAATAATAAATTATAGGATAATCTCCGTGATGGATCCATCTCGAAGCTGGGCAGCTCGCTGGTTGAGAATTGGTATTTTATTTTTTATTTTATTCTGAAATGTGCCTTATATTCATTTGCAATGTCAAGGAATTGAGAGTTGTTTTTGAAAAAAAAAATCTATATTTTTTAGGGAAATTTGTACCCGGTTGTTACACTCTCGCTGTCTCAGAGGCTCTCCCAGAGGACTTGCAGGTAATGGATCATTGACTTTTTTTGTTCACAAATGCATGTTTGACATTGAAAAATTATACTTCTTTTTAGCTAATTCTCTGCAATTTCAGATTCTTTGTTAGTGTAAGTAAATCTTCAATTGTGGTATTTTTGCATTATATATAGTCTCTGGATTTCTCAATTACTTGTTGAAAGAAGTGTCACAGTTGTAAAACTTATAAGAAGAGAAGACTTGTTTCAGATGGTTCGAAGTTAACTTAATAGTTTTGTAGAAAAAACAAAAAAATTTCATATCCTTTTGCTCTCTCTATTACTTATTGTTCAGGAGGGTGAAAAAGTAACATCTATCTTGATGTTTTTTTTCCTTCCAGAGTTTGTTTTAATTTCTTGAGAGTATAATAGGTTGCAAAAGACAGTGCCAGATATGAATATTGATCTCTTGCTTTGTGTTTCTTTCCACTTAAGCTTTTGAACCTTTTTTTTTTCTCTCTTGAAAATCATGCTGATCATAATCAACCAATTTTTTTTCTTTCTTTGGTTGACACGGTGCAGAATTTGTGCGAAGACGAGAGAGTGCAATACGTTCCACCAAAACGCTCGTGAGTGCCGGGTTTGATTATGGTTATAGTCATAAGATTAGAGTAAGAGGACTAAACTATTTCAGAGAAACTGTTTCCTTGATAATACTAAATGTCAAAAAAAAAAAAAAAAAAAAATCCTGTGTTTTCATGTTGTGGAAAAAATTAGTAGTGATACAGATGTGGGCTAATTTGTGCCTAGCGTTTTATGAATATAATAACACTGATTAGAAGGAACAATTTAACTCTTTTTCTCTGTCTAACCAAATAGTTGGATAAATTAGCCTCTCTCTCTCCATTGACTCGGAGTTGTAACAAACTCGGTAACCTCATTTTCTTTTGGCATTAGGGATTTCACCCACAATTAGTCAATTAGACTATCTTTAATATCACAAAATTTTAATTTTTCCCGGTTTTTTCTGATAAAAATTTGGCTATTCTAGCTTATGACTATTTACAAAAATGAATTGAATGTTTCGCGAAACAATGCATATTTGCTCGTTCCAAGATAAGTACAGGTATATATTTTATTTTCTTTGTGGCCTTGACCTGAGTGGTTCGAAAATAACAGCTAGCAACACCGATAAAAAATTGGCCATTTTCTTGGTCTTTTTATTTTTTGTTTTTATGATGTTGGTGAAGAAGTCTGGTACAAAATTCATCGCTTAAGGATCATATAACTATTCTAAACTCACATACTAAAAAACTATAAGCTCGACTATGTCCTGTCAAAAAAAAAAAAACAGTACGATCCATATTTTATGTTGAATCGTAAGATAGGTGTTTAATTGGAAAACCGTAATCTATATAGATTTTGATGTCATTTAGATGCAATTTTTTAAACGTAGAACCAACATACAATCTGAAAAAACAACCAAAACAACAATGGAAGGTTTTTAAAGCAACGGTGGTAGTACTATAGTATTGTGAGACTACTCACGTTTTTTTTTACCAAATGATTTAATTTAGCTATATATTTGATAGTTGATAGTATACAAAAAGGAAAGAACGTTGTTCAAGTTCAACTAAATTCGGAATGGCATTTAAATTGTTTCTGAAGCCTATCGTATTTTTTGTTTTTCTTCCTTTGCCAACCAATGCAAATGTTTTTTTCTTTACAAATTTCCATGAGAAGGAAGACATAAGTACTTTCCACTGTTTATTTTCTTTACAAATTCATGCTTCCTTAAGCAAACCAAAGCAAATGTTTATTTCTTTGCAAATTTCCGTGAGAAGGAAGTTTGGAAGAACTTGACCACTGTCCAATGCCCAGAGAGAGACAAAGGCAAAGCACTTTGGTATCATGTTCGGTTTTGTTACTAAGAAACAGTCCCACATCGAAACAACATAAAGCAATACACTACGCAAAGAAATATAAATACAACAGTTTATCTAATTTCAAAGTCAAGCAGCCACGTGATAAGCACAAAGCGAACTATTCTTTCGCCTTTTACTAAAGAATACCGTGTGCTTGTCACAATAAGTGGCATACTCTTATTTTTTGAGGTGCTTCTTGAAAAGAGAAGCTCCTACAATTTCTAGTCTCAATTTTTATTTTGTTTATTTATTTATTTATTTATTAATTTTTACTATGTTCTTCTTTGAAGTAGTTGATTTAAAGTTAAATCTTATGTGCAAATAGATAGATGGAATAATGACTAGTAGAATTTGCATGTACGAGCAAAGTGATTATTGCTGTAAAACTAGTAGAATTTGCATGTACGAGCAAAGTGATTATTGCTGTAAAACTAGTAGAATTTGCATGTACGAGCAAAGTGATTATTGCTGTAAATTCATACTTACGTATTAAATTGTAACAACTTATTATTTCGGCTAATTAAAATTTGATCAAATTAAAGTTCCTTTAGTAGCCTATTTTTTTTTCAGAGAGAACTCTCACAATCACGATTCACAAGAACTCGAGGGTTTTTGTTCAAGGTCCTCAATTGTTTTGATTTTTTGGTGAAGTTCATTGGGCCTTATCCAGAAATTTGGTTTTTCGTCGAAGTTTAATGACCTTAGTCGGCAATGTTAATGGTAGCTTACTCAAGAATCAATGCTTGAGAGAAGTTTCGTTAAGGGGATTTACTTTTCTACTTATATCTTCATATCGTCCTCGAAAGTCTTTTTTACGCTTCTTTTAAGGGAGGAAATGAAGGGTTACTTTCACAGAATTCAAATCGAGAGGGGAGTACCTACTATTTCGTACTCGTCGTCCGTAGACGATTCTATGCTCTTTTGTCGGGCTATTGTTCATGAGGTTCGAGAGGTATGGAATCGGGTTTAGATATATTAATGGTGGTCCAGTTAAGAGGTCTAACTTACGAAATTCGGGGTCTTTTTCTCTAGAAATTGCCACGAGAATTTGAGGACTGTCATTATATGCAGTTTTCGGATGAGTGAATGTGAGGCGAACCTTGTCTATTTGGCAACCCGTTGATTCTTAAGAGAAGTTGGTCTTTCACATTTGCCTTCTTAAAGAAGAAAGTTCATGATCATCTTGAAGGCCGGGAGAATAACGCTTGTCAAATCGGTGGTTCAAAATATTGCTACTTATTCCATGTCTATCTTCAAGATGCCGTGGAATTTTTGCGTCTCTCTTGAAAAATTCTCACGGGTTTTTGGTTGTGGAAAATTTGGTGACGAGAGGTATATGGCCATTATCTACTGGGACTCTTTTGTGTCAACCAAAGGACTCTGGAGGGCTCGAGTTTCGAAAATAAGAAGATGTCAACATTGCTCTCATATATGAAATTCCATGGAATATGGTCTCTTGACTTGTTGCAATGAAGTATCCCATTGGACTTTTTGCATTCGCATAGCATTCACCGGCGGTAAGCAATCTGGCTCCACCTAACTTAGAACCTCTTTCATATCCCCAATATTGCCCAAATAGTCCCTCGCAATACCCAAATTGCATAAAGATCCGATAATGGCATAGAAGTTGTCATGAACTTCAAACAGTCCTCAATGAATAAATGACACGACAAATGTGAAGTCTCCGTGGAGACCCAAGCCATTGCCATAAAGAAATAAATGAAGCTTTACATTGTTGCAACGAAATTCAGAATGGCATTTAACTTTTTGATGAAACCTCTTATCAAGCCTTTTTTTTTCCTTTTCATTTTTTCCAACTCCGGATTCATAACAAATTCAATTTTACTATTCCTTGCTTCTTTTGGCCAATCAAAGCAAATTTTTCCTTACAAAAGGTTCTATAGCAATTACAAGTCCTCTCTCTCTTGAATGAATTGATTTTTTCTCCTTGTTGTGGACCTGTCTCTGAATTTTGATTTTGAATTTGAATTTGATTGTGAATTCTGATTGTTGTGTTGCATTTAATCTTTGCCTTTTGGAATCGATCGATTGATTTGCTTCATTTCGGCGTGAAGCGAATCGCGGCGCGGAGGACAAATTATGTGGAACTAGGTTCTCATTGGTAGAGAATCAGAGCAAGAACATGTCTTCTGAACCAGAACCAGATTCAAATATTGACGTTACAATATACACTAATATGTGTAAATAGTTGTAAATAATAGTTACTAACAGTTACAACATGTATAAAATGGTGTACTTTTTTTTAATCGATAATTAACATAAATAACTTATTAAAAAAAATATATATGAACGTCAATTCTTGTATCAACAACGTACAGTTTGATAAATGGGGAAAAACCTACTTTTGAAAGGTTGACTTCAACAATGTTCATAAAATACAAATTAATAATTGTAAATAATCGTTAATATGCAAGAAAAAATTAATAACTGTAAATAATTGTTAATACGTAATATAAAAAATTGTCAAATTGTCCTAAAATGTTCCAAAATCATTTTGAACAATTATTTGGAAAATAAAATAACTCTAAATAAACATAATAACTGAATAATTGATTTCTTTACTTATAAAAAAGTTAACAAACACAATAAATAGTAATAACGTGTTTGGTGTATTTCGTTCCATTCTTTATCACAATTACTAATTAATGCTTAAATTAAAGTTTCTTTAATTTAAAATTTGGGAAATTTTGAGCGGAAATTTTTATATGGTATTTACGTCAATTTAATTTTGTATATAAATTTTCGTGGTCATTTATCAAAAACTTACGAAACGTTGACTAAATGATAAATTTCAACGTTTTATATGTGTTCACCAATGCAATACTCCATTCAGCCCATTGGAGCAAATTAATTAGGAAATAAAAATAAAATAAAATAAAATAAAAAATAAATAAAAGGCTTGAGAGAGAGAAGAGAAGGTGAGATAAGTAAAGCACGCGCACACAAGTGTATACCAGTTCAACCAAACTCGACTCTTTTACTCTCTCTCTCTCTCTTTTCTCTAGACTGCTTTTACTTTACCAAATCTGAAACCCTTGTATTGAGCGAATCGGAGAGAAAAAAAAATGGCGAACATAGACATCGAGGGAATTCTGAAGGAGATCCCCGATGACGGTAGGGTTCCGAAGACGAAGATCGTGTGCACGCTCGGACCGGCCTCGCGCTCGGTCGAGATGATCGAGAAGCTTCTCCGCGCCGGCATGAACGTCGCCAGATTCAACTTCTCTCACGGAACGCACGAGTATCATCAGGAAACCCTAGATAACCTCCGAATCGCCATGCACAACACTCAGATCCTCTGCGCCGTCATGCTCGACACCAAGGTACCGAGTTTTCCTATTGATTCCGATGCGATTCGTGTCTTATTCAGCCTCGTGACATGATTGATTGATTATGTTGAAGCTTTTTTTTTTGTTTTGTTTTTTCAGGCTCCTGAGATTTATTGATTGGTTGTTTCGGAAATAGTTTTAGTTTTCCGATTTGAATGAAAATAACATTAAAATTTGAAGAATTGTTGAGATTTTACCATTCAATTTTTTTCTTTCTTTTTCTAGTTTAGGGTTTGATAGGGATTTTGCGGGTTATATGTGATTTAGAAAAAAAAAAACATTATTTGTATGTATTGATGATGATTGCTGTGATAGTTAAAAACAAATTTTCCCTCAAAGAAACAAGTTCTCTCTCTCTCTCTATACAGCTATTCTTAGCCGATCCTTTTTTGTTTTGTTGATTGTATTTAGGGTTTGATTGGGGTTTATGCGGGTTATATGTATTTCAGGAAAAATAAAACAATATGATTTGGTTTGATTGATGATTATTGTGATATTTTTTTAATCTATATGCATGAATACCAATATTTTTTTTTTCCTTAAATTTTCAGGGTCCTGAGATTCGGACCGGTTTTTTGCAAGACGGCAAGCCCATCCAGCTGAAGGAGGGTCAGGACATCACTATCACCACTGACTACACCATCAAAGGCAACCCTGAGACGATCTCGATGAGCTACCAGAAACTGGCCGTGGACCTGAGGCCTGGAAACACCATTCTCTGCGCCGACGGGACGATCACACTCACTGTCATATCGTGCGACGCCAAGGCCGGGACTGTTCGGTGCCGCTGCGAGAACTCTGCCATGCTCGGAGAGAGGAAGAACGTCAATTTGCCCGGTATCGTCGTTGACCTCCCGACCTTGACCGAGAAGGACAAGGAAGACATCCTTGAGTGGGGCGTCCCGAACAAGATCGACATGATCGCTCTTTCCTTTGTCCGCAAAGGGTCGGACCTCGTCCATGTCCGCAAGGTTCTCGGACCCCAGAACTCCAAGAACATCATGCTCATGTCCAAGGTACGATGATGGTCTCGGAATGTGGAATATCGTTCCATGGCTATGTTTCTATTTTGTTTGTTGTTTCGTTGGGATGTTGGTTTGTTGTGAAGAAAAAAATTGGGTTTTTTTTGGGGTTTTCTGGCTGTGATGTATTATGTATCTATAAGTTATCTCTTATAAACCCTAATAAATTATTTATTTTTCAAACACAATTAAAATGTGTATTGACATAAATAAACCTGTCGTGGGTGAGAAAAAAATGGGTTTTTTTTTGGACTTTCTGGCTGTGATAGGTTTAGTATCTATAAGTTAATCTCTCTCTTATGAACCCTAATAATCTATTTATATTTGAAACACAGTCAAATAAATAGTCTTAACATAAACATGTGGTTTTATTTGGTGTTTATGCAGGTCGAGAACCAGGAAGGAGTCGTCAACTTTGACGAGATATTGCGCGAGACTGACGCGTTCATGGTTGCCCGTGGTGATCTCGGAATGGAGATTCCGGTGGAGAAGATCTTCTTGGCCCAGAAGATGATGATATACAAGTGCAACCTCGTCGGAAAACCCGTGGTGACCGCGACCCAGATGCTCGAGTCCATGATCAAGTCTCCGAGGCCGACCCGAGCCGAAGCCACCGATGTCGCCAACGCCGTCCTCGACGGCACCGACTGTGTCATGCTCAGCGGAGAGAGCGCCGCCGGAGCTTACCCCGAGCTCGCCGTCAAGATCATGGCTCGAATCTGCATCGAAGCCGAGTCTTCGCTCGACTACGCTGCCGTATTCAAGGAGATGATCCGATCGACTCCGCTCCCGATGAGTCCCTTGGAGAGTCTCGCTTCCTCGGCCGTGAGGACCGCCAACAAGGCGAAGGCGAAGCTCATCGTGGTGATGACACGTGGCGGGACCACCGCGAAGCTGGTCGCGAAGTACCGTCCGGCGGTTCCGATCCTATCGGTGGTGGTCCCGGTTTTGACGACCGACAGTTTTGATTGGACGTGCAGCGACGAGTCTCCGGCGAGGCACAGCCTCATCTACAGGGGATTGCTTCCTTTGCTGGCCGAAGGGTCGGCCAAGTCAACCGACGCCGAGTCAACCGAGGTGATTTTGGAGGCGGCTCTGAAATCGGCCACCGAGAGAGAGCTCTGCAAGCCCGGGGACGCTGTCGTGGCGCTCCACCGCATCGGAACTTCCTCGGTGATCAAGATCTGTGTGGTTAAGTAAAAACGTGCGAGTCTTCTCTTTTCTTGAGAGGGCATTTGGTCAGTTTTTTGGATGCTTCTTCTTTTTCTGTGCTGTGTTGCGTTTTGGAGCACTAAAAAAAAAAAACCAGCTTTTTGTTTTTTTTTTTTTTTTTTTTTTTTGGCATTTTGACGTGAGGTATTATTATGGAGGGCTGGAGTACCTCTGGATAATCTTTTGCTTAGTCCTGCAAATTATTTTTTAGTAAGTTATTGTATGACTGGATTATTGCATGGTACACAAATAAGGGTCGATTATTATATGATCAATCTAATTGCTGTACTCTTCTTAGTATCACCATATTATCTATAGTTTACTTGTGCCGATTGTAGTGTTTTAACTTTCACTGCTTTGGTTCTTGCTTGAACTGATATGAAAGCTGCTCAGGGCAACCTCCGGTAGATTTCAACATCGATAATTCTTTTGAGACTTTTTTTGGGTGATGTAGTTAAATAACTAATTTAAGTTGAAAAATAGTTAAGGTTTGTCTTAATTTAGTGAAATAGATCAGCAATCTTGTTTCAAAAAAAATTTTGATCTCAAGATTAATTTTTTTTTAAAGGGATGAATTGCTTATAATAACTGCAAAAAAAAAAAAAATTGAAAATGTAAATTTGGTTACATCTCATATTGTGACAATGCTGAATAAATTGCATATACATATGTTGTTTCCAAGTGTTTAGTTGAAGTTGGTAACTATTGGTGCATGTGAACTCGATTGGTGGCAAATTAGTCGGTGAGTTTGACTTGGAAAAAAGTTGTACGTTTGTTAAGTGTTTTATTGTAAATCGGATGGGTCATCGTCTTTTAACCTGTGGATTCGGTTTAAATAATATTTTTTTTAAATTATATGGTCTTGTTGCCTTGTTTTTCAGCCAATCTTTAACGTTCCACTGCGATCCAAAGTACTAAATTCAGGGTTTAGACCAAATGGGACTAGTACAATTTTTTATTTATTTATTACTAGGACTATTTATTTTAGGCTATTCAAACTTTGTTTTGAGTTGAAGTTAAAATAGAGGTGCTTGAAGTGAAACTCATGGTTTTTCCTTCTTTGCTAAGTGAAACTCGTGGTTTTGTTTTTGTTTTTTTTTTGTTTTTTTAATAATCAAAGTAAAACTTCACATCTCGTCAAAAGGCTTCTAGATTTCTCATATTTATTCCTTAGTTTGTTTGTTCGTTAATTTGATGGATCCAAGTCCAACGCCGTTCAATCCACGACTCTCCGTTTCCACGTCACCCAGTCTGAATCACACCACCCAATAGTCACTTTCGCATGACTATGACACAGGATATAAATTAAATTTTTATTTTGTAAAATAGTCGACATATTCGACACATGGCTTCAAACTTCAAAGAAAGGAACATATACTGTCGGCTAAAGATCCAAATTAATGAATAGTCCAAAATCAGTTTAATAATAATACTACTCTATATTTTAATTGTTTCGTAATAGAAAACTCATGTAGTACAACGCTTACGCCGTATAATAACATTTTTGTGAACTGCGACAATTAATGACTAGACAATAAATGTGGAATCTGAGAAAATAATAATAGTATACAAGAAAAGTAAGGGACATAAATTTGACCAAGATCATAATATTCGGTAGAATATTTGATAATGCTAGTATGAAGCATGATTTTAAATATATTCTCCATCTTTTGATACTAGTGCTGATCTATATACAGTCAACATTTCAAATATAGTAAATTTCCATAAATGAACTTTTTGGAGGATTGCCTTGTTGGAGTTACTCTTGTTCGTTCTCTCCAATCGGTCGAAGAGGCTGAGGATTTTCCTTGTGTTGAATCTAGTTGTCTGGTTCAACAACTTTCACATCGAAACTCTATCTACGAGTCCTATATTGTCCGATCAAATCTCTTTTATTTTTGGAAAAAAGACTTGGAAAGATTAAAATATCGTCTACTAGCGCCAATTTTTGACGGGTTGAAAATCGTCAACAATGAAAATCCAATCAGAAGTTGGAATAAAATGCCAAAATAATAAACGTATCACGAAGTATAAATAAACACGCGAAGTTATTTAGGCTCGCCATAAATTATCGGAAATGCTTTGTAGTCACGATTTTACACGAGCCCCACCCAAAAGCATTAAACATCAAAAAGTGTTTTAAAAAGTGCCATGTGTAAAAAAATGCATGGATCGCTCAAATTCGTACTCGAACTAAATAACAACGCTCATAAATTATAGCTACGTTATTTTTAGGACTTTCTGGTGTCTCTTTCACTTTAATCAAAATGAGTACAAATTTTTGAGCGTCACTGAACTTTCATCCATTATTTAAAGGGTCTTTACTTTATTGCGACGTTACAATCCACCACATCGAAGACAATTTTTTTTTTTTGAAATGTTGAGAGAAATATCAGGAATTTGTACAAAGAATGTAGCCACATGTGTTTATCAATTTACAAGTTATTCAATTTATTGATAATAATTGGTTTTGAGATTAAATCTTATGATACCTCATAGAAGGTTTGAGTTTTGACTAGAGAAACAATAGAAGAGAAGGAGAAAAATGAACAATTATGTATGAGATTGGTATTTTTGTCTACATTTAAAATAGATCTATACCTACTCAAAAAAAAAAAAAAAAAAAAAAGATCTATACAATTTTTCAATTTTGAAGGTAGTGTAATATAAAAAGCAAAATAGAGATATTTTAGTGTATACAAATTCACTTTTGCTTCTTATCAATAAAGTATCAAGAAAACACATCACAGTCTCTGACCACCTTATCTTTCGAAATGTTGAATAATCCTCATCATCCAAAACGACTACATCATATCAGAGTCAGATTAATATATATATATATATAAAAATCTTCAATTATTCCTTCCGGGTTAACAAAAAAAATTATAAAAGACAGTAATGTAATATAATACACCTTTCCTTCTATATCATATAGCAACAGTCACTAACAAGTAGAAGCTTCAAAAGAAGCGAAGAGGCCAAAGTAAATGGCTTCGAAAATGGCGAATCATTTTCTGTCACTGTCAGTGTCTTCATTTTTTCTGGTGGTGATTTGCGTTTCTGGTTTCACTTCAACAGCAAGATTCATGGAAGTCGATGAACAGTACAGAAGAAACTTGCTTGCCAATGGTCTTGGCTCAACACCTCCAATGGGGTAAGAAACCCAAACCCTCTCTCTTGATCTCACTCAACTTGATATGAGAGAGAGAGAGAGAGAGAAGAGAGGGATTCTTTTAAAAAGACTCATCCTTTTTGCTTGTATGAGAAATACTTGTTTTGTCCCTCGATTTGCCTTGTGAATTGTAATTATCTTCTTTTACTTAATTTCAATTTCAGGGAGAAGATATATGAAGTTGCATGAAACTATTTAGTGTTTTTGATTATTGAAAAAAATTGACATGATCTGTCTTTATGGTGTTTAGTTCAATACCACTAATAACCGTGTTACTCTACTTCATAAGCAGTATAGTTGGTCTTGCTGAGTTTTTTTTTTAATATTTTATTTTTATGTTACCTTACTGACTATTTGTTGTAATTGTTTACTTTTGATCCATATTGATCCATAGGTGGAATAGTTGGAACCACTTTGCCTGCAAAATTGATGAGAAAATGATCAGAGAAACAGGTAAGTAGAGCACTAATTGAAGGTGTATATAAATTTATTTATTTATCTAATTATTTTCCTTTTTTCTTTCAGCCGATGCTTTGGTGTCCACTGGTCTAGCTAAGCTTGGATACACCTACGTTAACATAGGTATGTTTAAATGTTTAATTAAGCCTAGATTTTTTTTTATTTTTTTTTTATTTCAACAAATGGGTTTACAAAGGCAGCCATATATTTTCTTATATTTCAGATGATTGCTGGGCTGAACTAACTCGTGACGCCAAGGTAAAATTTTTTTACGCTGCAAAATTTAATAATGCTTTGAAATCACCAGATTGAACAAAAAAGACTTTATACTTTCAGGGTTCTTTAGTTCCAAAGAAGTCCACATTTCCTTCTGGAATTAAAGCTCTTGCAGACTATGTGCATAGCAAAGGTCTTAAATTGGGGATATATTCAGATGCAGGGTAAAAAACACACTAAAAAAATCTCTACAATTTTATTTTTATTTTTATTTTTTGAATAAATTCTTTCTAGAACCAAGATATAAAGTGTTGGTGTTTTGAAATAAACTTTTGCAGGTACTTCACTTGCAGCAAAACCATGCCTGGTTCGCTCGGTCACGAGGAACATGATGCGAAGACCTTTGCTTCTTGGGTATGAATATGATGATATGTTCTATCTGAAATTCTTAATAAACAAAATCATAATTTTAATTTATTTATTTCAAGCCATGAATTTTTGCTTTCTTTGTGCAGGGTATCGATTATCTGAAGTATGATAATTGCTATAATGACGGATCAAAGCCAACCGTAAGGTTGACCATTTTAAACAGAAAATAAACACCAAATGTTCATGTGACGATTTTCACGACCTTTTTGTTTTGTCACTATCTCTGATCACTGATTTGACGCAGATATCCTGTAATGACCCGAGCGCTGATGAACGCCGGTCGCCCCATCTTCTTCTCTTTGTGTGAATGGTAAACTAAGCTCGCCACAATTTTTTTTTAGTGATTTATTTTATTTTGTTAATATTTGTAATTATTTGACATAATCATTTTTTCAATTTGTAAACTAGGGGAGATATGCATCCGGCTCTGTGGGGCGCCAAGGTTGGAAACAGTTGGAGAACTACTGGCGACATAAAGGATACATGGGATAGGTACGATCACGTTTAAGGCCTCGTTTAAAACCCAGATATGACTCAAGAAAATGATAATGGCGAGGAAAAGTTTGGTGAAAATCCAAGTTATAAATTGTGTTCGAAAGTTGAGCGAAATTCGAAGGAGTAACATGATAGATATTCATTAACTATATTCTTGTTTGAGTTTGGATGTGCTTAAAAAAAAAAATGGATGAAAGATTGATTATTTATGGAGGGAAAGAAAGAACATTTGTGTGAGATAGTGAAGAAAAGAGAAAACAAAAACTCGTGTATACGAGAATTACCTTAGATTTTGATTTTTCATGTTTTAGTTATACATTCTCTCCATCATTTTTTTTTCAAAAATTTAGCGATATAAGCCACATAAACTTAAGCGTTTGCGTTTTAGCCAACGTTTTGTAAATTTTTTGTAAATAACCAAAAACTATTGTAAATATTTCGTAAATAGTCATATTTACTAGAAATTTACTCTTGCGTTTTTTATTATTATGATAGCGTAGATAGATTTACGTGGCTATTTACAAAAAATCAACGAAACGTTGGCTATTTCAAAATTTCTAACGTTTCATATGGCTAGATAGCCACTGGACCTTTATTTTTATTTTTTTTGAATTTACTCGATCCAAACAAAGCAACGAAGAAGTTAGAGGTTTTTTTTTTTTTTTTTTGTTGGCTTTCAAACACTGCCTTAGTGTTTGAGATTCGTCGAGGGATATGTTTTTCTAATGACTCTCTCTATCTCTCTCATAGTATGATGTCGAGAGCAGACATGAATGACGTGTATGCATCGCTTGCTAGGCCCGGGGGTTGGAATGGTGAGTTTCCGGCAAAAAATCATCTCTAACTCAATTATGATACATAATTCACGATTCTCGCTTTATTCCTCGACGCCGAACTCCAACAGATCCGGACATGCTCGAGGTTGGAAACGGAGGCATGACAAAAGACGAGTACATGGTCCACTTCAGCATTTGGGCAATTTCAAAGGTATTTCAGATTTATTTATTTTTTTGTGCTTTTGAAAATTATCTATCTCAAATGAATGAACGCAATATTCATTGGCCGTCCAATTCACGCGCGGACCTTGCATTTAGGCCCCTCTTCTTCTTGGCTGTGACGTGAGGAATGTGACGAAAGACACGATGGAGATCATTGCAAATAAAGAGGTCATCGCGGTTAACCAAGGTATCAAGCTTAATACACACTCTCGGTTCTCATTCTGTATAATCAAACATGACTTCTTTATTTGGTTATATTGACCGAACACTGATTCTACAAACAGATTCACTCGGTGTCCAAGCCAAGAAGGTCAGAATGGAAGGAGATCAAGAGGTAACAACGGATTAATAATAATAATAATAATAAAAAAGCCTTTTAACGATAATCGTTATGTTTGTCTTACAGATTTGGGCCGGCCCTTTGTCAGGCTACAGGGTAGCTTTGGTTCTTGTCAACCGAGGCCCGACTCCTTATCTGGTCACAGCCAACTGGGACGACATTGGAATCCCGCTCGGGAGCGTAGTGGAAGCTAGAGATCTTTGGGAGGTATTGATTATAAACATTTCATCATATGCCACTAAAGTCTTTAATTATATGTGTATCGTATCGGTGTAACAATTTCGTGTGTGTCGTTTTTTTCAGCACCGGAAATTGAAAAACAGATTTGTGGGAAACTTAACGGCGATGGTGAATTCCCATGGCTGCAAGATGTATGTGTTGAAGCCAATCGTCTGAGCAGTAACATTGGTAACTTGTACCGCAAGTTATAAAGGGTCAATGTATTTGTACGCTTTATATGGTTTAAATAAGTTTGTCAAGGAAAGCAGCAATGGTCTTCTTCTTTACAAGATTTTTGTTTTGTGTTTGTGTTTGTGTTTAAGTCTCTCATTGTTAAGAAAGTAATGTTAAGCTCATAAGTTGGTTTTTGAAGGACCATAAGTTTGTTAACTCCATTTGTGGAGATGAAAAGAAATAAGAATTACTCAAGCGATATGGTTAAGCTTTTTATGTGAGCCCTTCCCTCCCGGAACGCTTCTCGTGAACCTATGTGGATGGAATGAATCTGAAGTGGAGTCTCTCGCGGACCTCATAGTGGACTTAACATGGTTCTATTCGGAATTGCATGCTAAAATTGCATAAAATAAAAGAATACGTAACTTATACTTGACTAAACATACAACATGGATGAGAAGTTAAGATGAGAGAAGAATTTACGTTAAGAGTTTTATTCCCATGCTGCTTTCGGAATTCAATGAAGTGCTTGATTTTGAATCCCTCGCCTTTTGAAACTATGAATACTGACACCAAGTTTTTCGAGCCGTTCTTGGATGAATAGAGTCGCAAGTGTGGACTAACTTTGTGCTCAATTGAATTAACGAGATGTTCATTTGAATCAATGGAACACATTTGTGAGAGGGGTCTTTTGAAGAAATATGTATAGAGATAGATAAAAATTCGAATCCTCGTGAGTATATGGAGTAATGTTGGTCGAAAATAGCTTCTCCCTTATATGCCTATATATAGTTTTTCCTTCCCACAATAGCTTTATTTTTTGTTTGTTGAAATAAATAAAATATTAAATGTTAGAAATCCCACATTGATAGTGAATGAAAATGAACGGGGACTAACAAAAGTTTATAGGGGACATGTGGTACACCTCCTCCGTCGTCGAGATCTATTGGGCTGCCTCCTCATGTGGTTCATCTTCTGTCGCCACGATATGATGAGCTTGTTGGTAGGATCCTAAATATTTTGAACCCAATTGCTCAGCCTAGAAGCCCACGAAAATGATAATATATTTATAATAAGAACATGCTGCTAACTTCAATAACCAAATCATTGAACAATTTTATTTAGGATAATTTACAAGAATCCCCCCTGAACTATTACTCGATTAACGAAGTGCACAATCAACTCGGATTTTCATCAAAAATTACTCTGAACTCCTATATGTGTTCACTTTTGCCCCTTCCGTCAAATTTTTACTAACTCTGTTAACAATTTTATGACGTGGATGTCATATGTGACTTAAATTATATGAAATTATCAAAATACCCTCTATTATATCAATTTCTTTTTATTATTATTAATTCAAATCTAAAAAAAAAAAATAAAGTAAACGGTGCCAACTAATTCCAGGACAATTAATGCCCTATCGGTCGAATCAAGGAACGTCTTTAACTCCGCTGGATTACCCAGAAACTTAAGAGGAATCTCTTCAGGAGGAACTGAAATCTGAGAACGGATTGAAAACATAACACTTTGTGCTCGAAGCCTTCCTCGATACTTGTAAGCCACATAATGATGGTAAAACAAAATTGTAATTTCATTATCCGTAGCCCCAATAGCATTTGCTAGCATTTTCTCACTATTTCTGTACATAAACATCAGCTTTAGAGAGTTGAACTCATCTCGTCTGTCAGTAACAATACTCGATATATCTCTCATTAGCGATCGAGATTCACCAGACCCTGTTCATCAAATAGCAGCATCAGATTAATTTTCAGTTGCCAAATTAAAGAAGCAAGAATGAATGAACACAAACGAAGATGTTTTCCTTATCCAAAATACCATGTTCAGAACCACAACAAACATATAATCTCCTTCACAAAAAAACTTATAAAAACACGATACAATTGCTTCACTGTGAACCTCAGTTTTCAGCACATAAATAGAAAGGTTGGTCCGAAATGATCGAATTCATTTCTTCTACCTATAAACCCTTTTTTTTTTCCTTTTATCCTCAAGCCACGTAATTACTATCACAAGATCATTAATTTTTTATTTTCCTGCGCCAGTATGCACAGAATGAGAGTATCAAAATTTCCCCCCAAAATCAAAACATAATCTTTCATTTTTCCTGGCTTGAAAATTCATTATGTCAAAGCTTTAACAAACATATATATATGCGTATAGCTGGTTGATGGTCTGCTCGTGCTCGTCGTTGCCGCCGCCCATGCCGGCCCCGCGCTGGCGGCCGACGGCGTCGATCTCGTCGATGAAGACGATGCATGAGGGCCTTCTCGAATAGGTCCCGAACCCTGGAAGCACCGACGCCCACGAAGAGCTCGACGAACTCGAGACCAAGGGATCTGGAGTGGGGGCTGGGCAAGGACGGCGAGTCTCACCGGACTGGTTCGCGCAGAGGCTGGGGTTGCTTTGGATCTGGTGCGCGAGCAGAGGCGGAGAACCCGGATCTGGAGCGGGGGCTAGGCAAGCGAAAAATGAGGAGGCACCGGCGAGCTGGGAGATCGGTCGCGAGACCCGGGCGAAGGGCAAGGAGGCGCCGACGAGCCCGGAGAGCAGTCGCGCGCGAAGAAATTGAAATAATAGAGGGTATTTTGATAATTTCATATAATTTAAGTCACATATGACATCCACGTCATAAAATTGTTAACAGAGTTAGTAAAAATTTGACGGAAGGGGCAAAAGTGAACACATATAGGAGTTCAGAGTAATTTTTGATGAAAATCCGAGTTGATGGTGCACTTCGTTAATCGAGTAAGAGTTCAGGGGGTATTCTTGTAAATTATCCTTTTATTTATTTATTTTTTTACAGAAGAGCAAAAAATAAAGAACTTTTAGGCCTATTAAGCCGGCTTTGGGCGCGATTGAGAAGACTTGAGTGGACTTTGATTTCTACAAATCGGTGGTTCCTGAGCGTTGTTGACATTGAGATTCATCTCTTAGCTATGCGCAAAGATCTCGATAACCTATCTGGCTAAGCACATGAATAGATCGGTGATCTCTGCGATTCGACACCATTGTTGATGTTGGTTCTTGAAAACAGAGGTTCATATATATATATATATATATATATATATATATATATATAATATTTGGTTTACCAAATAAAATTGGTAAAATTATTTATTTTGTTTTTCTAATCCTCAACCTTTTGGGTTTGGAAAAAAATAAAATAAAATTCCAAGCCCTTTCCTTTATAGCCTTGAACGTCCAACACAAGTTCAATTGGGCATTGTAGTGAATTTGCAAGAGAATTTCCCCTTTTTAGACTTGCTTAGTATAAAACAATAGTATTTGAGAAAATAAAAATAACAAAAATAATAATAGTAAATAGACTTTTTATTTACATACTTTTATCAATGGATTTTTATCATTTTTGGTAAAAAAATGTCCCTATTTTTTTTTTTAATGAAAATGGCACAACGCCTGGGATTAAGGCATATCAGCCGAAATAAAGGAAGTGAGATCAGAAGGAACAGACTCCTCCCAATGCAAGTCCGATGAGGCACCAATACCTCGTTTAGCCAAACAGTGGGCTATTAAGTTACACTTTCTCGAATGAAAATTGACATTACAACCAGAGAAAAACACTTTAAAGGATATGATATCGGCCACGATCGCACCAGCCTCCAAGCAACTCCTTCGCTCGCCGGCGATCATGGAAACCGCCATCATGCAATCTGTATGAACGATAAGCTTTTGAATCCCCAGCTTAATGGCGAGCTTGATCCCTCTCAGGATATCAAGGAGTTCAGCAATCAGCGGGGTAAACGGCCTGGCGTAGGGGAACGCGAAGGACGCCAGCACCCCACCCGTGCTCCTCTGGAAAACGCTGCCAACTCCGCATCGCTGTTGGTCATTCATAACGGCCGTGTCAACTGATAGGTCCACCACGTAAATCGGGGGAGGACTCCAGTTCAGATGACGACTCTCGGCTTTCCCTTAATCTCCCCTAACTGCGCTTGCCGATAGTCGTCCAAAAAAACCAGCCGACCAGTTGACAACATCAGCTAGGTTCCGATCTCGGCCTATGAAGAGGTTGTCATTGCCTCGATTCCAAGCGCTCCATGCAAGTACCACGAAGCAATCGAAGTCCGCCGTGGACAGTTTCTCTTTCATAATCGAAAGGAATCCGATCATATATCATGTGAATCTTTCCTTGATGATCGCCCACCACCCGGTGACTTTCCATAGAGGCGAGATCTTCCGACAACTCCATATGGCATGGAAAATTGTCTCAATAGCCACTCCACATCTCATGCACCGAGGTTCAACATTCATGCCTCTTCTTGCTATGTTCTGACACACGGGAATCCAGCCTCTAGCGAACCGCCAAAGAAATACGCGAATCTTCGGTGGAACTCTGAGCTTCCACAGATCTGTCCACCCGCAGAGTGTTGGCCTCGGGTTCGAGGCATCTCCCTTTGGATGAAGATCGTTAAGCAGCCTGTATCCACTCTTTGCAGAATACGCCCCGTCCTCCGAGAAACGCCAAACCAAGGAGTCCTCCCGATCCTCAAGACCATCCGGGATCCGAAGTATCGCCATGGCGTCCTCTTCCGAGTACCAATCCCGTATGAGGGGTTCATTCCAGAGGCCTCCGGGAATTTTCAAACTCGCCACCGTTGCTCCTTCCGGGATCAGAGAGTCGGGGTGGGGCCCAAAGTTACCTGCTCGTGGAATCCATCTCCCGTTTCTAGCATCCACTCGATTACCGTTGCCAATACATCATCTGGACCCAAGGTCAATGACCTTCCTGCCCCATAACAAACCGGTCCAAAGGCTCGAGGCATGTGTAGATCCCGAAGCTTTAAGCACGTCCGAGTCCGAGTAGTAAGAAGCTCTTAAGACCCGAGAACCCAAGGAGTCCGGGTGTTTTATCAATGTCAAAACACTTTTAGCCAAGAGGGCTTGATTGAACCACTCAAGATACCGAAAGCCTAGTCCACTATTCTTCTTTCTTTCACACAGCTTCGGCCATGAACCCCAGTGCATCTTTTTTTATTCTCGATAATACCCTACAAAAAGTTTGCCGCCATACTTTGGAGATCTGAAACAATTTTTTTCGGAAGCTTAAAACATTGCATCACATAGTTAGGGATAGCTTGTAACACCGCCTTTATGATCACTTCCTTACCGGCCATGGAGAAAAAGGACCCCTTCCATCCTTTGACTCTTTTCCACACTCGTTCTTTGAGGAATCGAAAAACCTCCACTTTACTTCGACCTATCGTCATGGGAAGGCCAAGATAGCGATCATGACCCGGGGTCTCTTTAATATCCAAGACCCGAACCACTCTCCATTCGGCCTCTCTTTCACCGTCTTACCAAAGCACACCTCGGACCTCTCATAATTCACAAATTGCCCCGAAGCCTTTGCATACTTAGTGAGACAACTCTTAACTGCTGATGCTTCTCTCTCCAAGGCTTTGAAAAAAATTAGGCTGTCGTCCGCAAAGAAAAGGTGTGAAACTGTCAAACCTGGAGACCCAAATCTAATTCCTCTAATACTTCCTTGGATCTCCGCTTGTCGAAGGAAGCCGGAGAGCCCTTCGGAGCAAAAGAGGAAGAGAAAAGGTGAGAGATGGTCCCTTTGTCGGAGTCACCGATGTGGAATGATGTCACTTTTTACTTCGCTGTTGAGGATGAACGAGAAACAGACCGAGCGGACACATTTCATACGAGTCGGACCCAACGTTTGTCATATCCGAGTTTTAACATAATGGCTTCAATGAAACTCCACTCGACTCTTCGTACGCCTTAGACATATCCAGTTTTAGCACCCCGTATTGACCATTTCCAAACCGCCCTCTCCGCATTGTGTGGAGCCCTTCAAACCCAATAATAACGTTATCCGTGATTTGCATGTCACCCACAAAGGCACTTTGATTTTCCGATATCACCAGAGGCATCGTGGGCTTGAGTCGAGTAGCAATGCACTTAGCCACCGCTTTGTACATTTCGTTTACATAGGCTGATTGGTAAAAAATCTTGCATCCGGGTCGGTATAACACATTTCAGGATAAGGACAATAGACGTATCGTTAAAGTATCTGAACTCTTTGTCCCCGTTTAAGATGCTCAAACACTCCCAGGTGATGTCAACGCCTATGATGTCCCAAAATTTCCGAAAAAACATACCGGAGAAACCATCCTTACCGGGAGCTTTGGAAGAGTTGATATCGAAGAAAGCGACCTTTACTTCCTCCTCACTAAAATTCCTAGTCAAAACTCTATTTGTGCCGTCGGAGATGACCAGATCGAGACAACACGTGACCTCATCAATTTCTTCTCTACTCGGGCCCATCGAAGAGAAAATATCGTTAAAGTAAGAGGAAATCACACCTTCCACCTCCACCATATCATTGGTCCATAAGCCATTCGAGTCGTATATTCCGGTGATTCTATTCTTCTTTCGACGACTGGAAGCCTTTCGATGGAAGAAACTTGTGTTCTGGTCTCCACTAACGAACCATTCAGTTATACTATTTTGTTTCCAATATGTAGCTTCTTTGTTGAGCATACAATCTAGCTTCCGTTCCTCGGACCTGATAGTCTCCTCACCCGGATCCAAGAAAGAGGAGTTTAGAGCCTCTAGTACCTTTCTTTGTTTTTCTATGCTTGCCTTCATACTACGATACTTGTTACGTCCCCACTTCGCCAAGGCCTCCGCACAATCTCGAAGCGCTATGGGAATATCCGCCGACCAATGCTCTTTGTTGATTTTCTCACATCCGCTTTCATCGCTCCAAGCGGCTTCGAACATAAACGACGTGTATGGTTCGGGGTGTTGGTTGAAGCCCGACCGACCCCCTCAAGAAGGAGCAAAAGCGGGCGGTGGTCGGATTTCCACAGGTTGAGGTGGCGTACCCGACCTCTAGGGAAACACAAAGTCCACTCTTCATTAGCAACACACCTATCGAGCCTCTCCCAAGTAACATCTTTCCCCTTCTTCCGCCTCCAAGTGAACGGGTGTTCCTCAAACCCAATATCTTGTAGCTTGCACTAATCTAAAACCTTACGGAAGGCCTCAATTTGTCCTGGACTCCTAGTGTTGCCGCCCTTCTTCTCATGAGTAAAAAGAATCTCATTAAGATCACCGCCGCTAAGGAAATGACCATGTGCAAGCTCACAAACTCGCTTCAGTAATTCCCACGTGAACTTCCTCATTGACGTCTCTGGGTTCCCGTAGAGGCCCAAAAACTGCTAAGCAATACCATGACTAGTCACCATTCGGGCCTCAATATGGAATCTAGAAAAGGACCCAATTCCCACATTCGCATCCTCTTTCCACGAAAGCACCAAACCCCCGCTCCGCCCAACCAGTTCCACTGCAAAGCATCCCCCAAAACCTAGGAAAATTCTCGCTCTTTCCGCTGCAGCCGGGAAGATACGAGACTCGGAGATAAAAACAAAGTCCGGGTCGTGCATAGTCACGTGGAAACGAAGGGCCTCCATCATCCCGGGGTTGCCAATCCCCTGGACGTTCTAGATAACGCCTATCATAGCTCATGGTGCCCTTGCTCAGCAATGGTCGCCAATGACGTCGAGGAACCACCTTCAGCCATAGCCCTGGGAAAAGAAAGCACTGAAGGGCAGAGTGAGGAAAACTTTTCAGTTTGTGAGATCATACCAAAATTCTGTTGAAAGGTCGATTGATCAAGAGGAGTGACCCCCAACTTCCGCTTCTTTCCGGATTTCGGCTTAACGCTATTCCGACGATCTCCAGTCGGAGTCTTAGTCTTTGGGGATGGGCTCTTCCTCAGACTCAAGGCGAGAGACGTGGGAGAGAAGACTCGTTCAAAGGATTCTTTGACATTGGTAACAACCTGTGGGTCTGGAATAAACATTGGATTCTCAGTACCCCTGGATCGAACATCATGGCCCCCAGTTTCTCCAAACGTATTAGCCGGCCCAGCAAGGGATGAACGGCCCAAATATTCTTCAGATGACTTCTCCTGACCAAGCCCAGAATTGGTGCAAGGCACAGGGGGCCCTAAGCTGGGGGATGGGCCCAGGCCTAATTCAAAGGGGAAGTCTTTTTTGCCCTTTCCTCCCCCCTTCGCTGAGATGGTTCCTCGAGCCTCTCATAAATTTGTGGCAGGGGCGACAGTAATCCCAGACGTGTAAAAATGAGTCCCATGTTCAGTAACCCTCTCCATGCCTTTTGTCCGCTTCAGAGGTCGATCTTCTTTTTCATCAAATGAAGAGGAAATTCGCACTGTATCTGTGGCCCGTAGACCAATCTGCGTACCATCCTCGTCCAGAAAGGAGGGTTCATTTTCTCGGTTTCGGTGCATCAGATGTCTTCCACGCGGTGTGGCGAAACTGTGCCTCACCCGCCTCTCATTCTTAGTGTCTCTACCTTCATCTTCTTCCTGAGATGATTCTTCCCCGAGTCCTTGCTCCAATGATAAGCCTCGAAGCAATCCAGGATATCAGATTTCGGATCCATCCAGGGTCCGTATGCAGCAACGTTCAAGAAATTTTCTTTCCGGACCAGACGAGCTTCTTCTCGGTGACACTTCATGCTTTTGTGTCCCAAACATCCGCATAAGTAGCAAAAAAGGCCCACGTTCTCGTATTTAGCCTGAATCCAAGCGGAGGACTTGTCTTCATTATCCACGAAGAAACCAGGTAGCAGCGGGGAGGTCACATCTATTTCGACCTGGATTCGCACATACGAGTTATACCTGTTATGCACCTTCAGGTTACAACCCAAAAGAGTTTCGAACATTCTGGCAACCCTCCTGATGCTCTTATCGTGGACATAGGCTGGCGGGAGCATAGAGAGCCGGACCCAGAACAAAGATTTGGTCAAATCCATATCAACGATGGCCTTGTGCTTGGGCCACAGTGAGACCACCATCTGAGCCCCTCTGACGGTCCATGGCCGGCGAGCTAGGAAGGCTTCTTTGTCCTTTTTCAAAGCAAAATGCAGAGAGAAAAGGCCGGGAAGAACTTCCTTTGCCGACCATTTACCAGAACCCCGCCAGACTCTAGACAGGATTGCAACGAGAGTCGATCTCCTTATAGTTTTCTTCGAAAGAATCTTGGCCACCAGAACTTCCTCGTCCGAAAGCCGCCCTGGTTGGGACAGGGGTTCTTCATCCATGGAGAGCTCCGATGCCGAGAAAGACAGAGTTTGGTCCGCTCCATCTTTTAGCTCTTTTTTCCTTTTCCATCTGAGTTCCAACAAAATGAGAAGAAATGCTACTCATTGTGAATCGGAGACCTGGTTTGATGAGAAACCACCCTCCAGGAGATCAATCAGGGATTATCTCACCGTGAAAGACAATCACGTATTCGCTTCTTCCTTCTTTCCAGATACTCGACTCTTCTAAGAACTACCTGAGTTGTAGTCTTCCATGGTGTTTGCCATCTCTAAAATCAAGAAGATTCGCAGTAATCTGCCCTTGATGCGGAAAAGCTTATTAATAGAGACGTATTTGTGAAGAAAATAGTTAGGTCTTGGTGCGGATATTAATATGAGGGATGTACACAAGTACAATAAACTTTTATAAAAATCAATTTTTGTAATCACGAACTCTATTATTAAAAAACATATTTAATAAAGCTGAAATCAAATAGAAATAATCTATATTAATTGAATTTAAGAGCAACGACTCTTTTAGGAGTCGTCATTCCCCCAAAAACTCCTTTTCGCAAAAGCTAGATTTTATTTGAACCGAAATTAGTATTAGCCATTAGGCTATTCGCAATAAATGCTTTAAATACATTTTGGTACAAAAATTATAGTTCTCCAATTTTTAGCTATATATATACACGGTCGTGAAGGGAATGAATGATGCCATTTAATAGTTTTACATTCATAATTTATTAGAAATTTCTCTCTCTCTTAGAAAAAAAAAGTCCTTTTTTTAATTTCTAATATTATTTTGAACCCCAAAGTCAGCTTCTTTATAAGTTTATTATATTCTCTCGATGGCTCAACCCATGCGATATTTGGCATCAGTTTCAGTGTGTGTCACTGATGTCCCACAAGTTCCACGTAATAGGGCCACTTGTCGCGAAACCGTAAACCCGAAGCTATCCCATCTCACAAACACCGAATATTATAATAATTAATAGTATTAATATTTATATTAATAAAGTTGAGCTCACTCTCTCTCTCCGTTACCACGTGAGGCATAGCTTCTCTTTTGTTTGGCTAAGGATTTCGATTTTTCCGAAGAATCTCCGACTTACAGTTTTCATCTTCTAATTTAGCTCTTTCGAGGTACGTCCCAATGGATTCAGGTTTCAGTGGCGTCGGCGATTCAAGTATTTGTCATCTTTTTGGTTGATTTTGATTTTAATTTTAATTACCGTCTGTCTCTTTTCATCGTTGGATTCGGTCAAACTGTTGAGTTTGGATCATGATTTATGAAGCCGATGCTTTCGAATTGCGATAATTAGGCTTGTAGCTTTGTAGATGATCTGTGACTGAGATTATAATTTTTGTTTGTGTGTGTGTGTGTGTGTGTTCAATCGTTCTCGGTTTAGTTGCTGGTGAAATTGAGCTCTTTGATGCCAATTCTCATTTGATTATTGGATTATTGGGCGAAGCTGTATTCTTTGAAATTAATTTATCGATGATTTAGAGTTCGCTTGATAAAATATGGGAAATTGAAAGAGTTTTTGAATGAAGAATTGGGGAAAGAGAGGGAAGATAAATCAAGTGAGGGATAAACCAAGTATTGTTCAATGTATATTGAATTAATAAAAGTAAAACTATTTCGTCTTACTATTTTTCTAATTAAGTTTTGTGTTATACCGATAGGGGTTTAGTAATTTGTTGATATGGCTTCGACGGCTCTGATATCTGATACCGAAGCTTGGAGTGGCTTGAAGGTAATTGAATGAAAGCATATATTTTTACCATAAAGATCATTGCTTTTCTTAATTTTTTTTAAGACTTTAACTAATTATATCTTTTCATCAGGGCCATGTTCAAGAGATCAAAAAGACACATTTGCGTGATTTAATGGCTGATGAAAAGCGATGCCAGTCTATGATGGTGTATGATAACAATACCCTTTTTAAGGCGTTAATCAACCTTAATTGTTTCAATAAATGTGGCATTATAATTTGTTAAGCTATACAATTAATATGCTATTACTTTTTTTGGTCATTTACAGTGTGTATGATGGGCTGTTATTAGATTACTCACGGCAGAATGCCACAGCCGAAACAATTGGAAAGCTATTCAAATTGGCAGAGGTGAACTTTTTTTATTATTTTTATTTTTGAACTTCTTAAAGTAATTTCTGTGATTTTTTAAAACTTTTTTTTTTAATTCAGGCAGCGAATCTCAGACAAAAAATAAACCGCATGTTTACAGGAGAGCCTGTAAGTCTAACATTTTATCTTAATCAAGCTCTTCCTCCTATGTTAATCGAAATCTAGCTTAATCGGGCTTTAATATGAACGCTGACTTACTTTCCGTACTATTAGAACGTTCTGTTATGTTCATTGTTGAGGTAAATTTTTTCGACATCCTTCAGATAAACAGCACAGAGGGCAGATCAGTTCTTCACGTGGCTCTCCGTAGTCCTCGAGACGCGGTTATTCATAGCAACGGGAAGAACGTGGTCACCGATGTTTGGAATGTTCTAGACAAGATCAAGGATTTTTCCGACAGGGTTCGCAACGGTTCTTGGGTTGGAGCCACGGGAAAAGCGCTCAGAGACGTTATCGCTATTGGGATCGGAGGAAGCTTTTTGGGTCCTTTGTTTGTTCATACAGCGCTTCAGACAGGTTTTGCTATAGCACAAATTTACTCTTTGAGCTCTTTTTTCTTTCAGTACTTTATTGTTTTGGATAATTAATCTGCGTTCAAAATACTTATTATGGTTTTAATCGGGTGTTATTTTCCAGATCCGGAATCTATTGAAGCAGCAGGAGGACGTCTGCTTCGATTGTGAGCGTTTTATTTGATTATTTTTTATATTTTTTTTTTAATTTTTTTTTTTTTTTCTGGGTGGAATCTAGAATCTCTTGGAACCACCTTTTTCCATAATTAAGTTGTCTAGTAGAAGAAAAAAAAATGTGTCTGATTATGATTTTTTTCACATCGAAATAATCAAGTAAGACTGTAAGACGTATTTTGCTTCAACAAATAGTAACAGATTGTTTGAGTCTTAATTATTTTAAATTAGTTAAATGGTTTTTTTTTTCTTTATTTTTTATGCGCGCAGTCTTGCAAATGTTGATCCGGTTGATGTTGCTAAGAGTATAGCAGGGCTAAACCCGGAAACCACCCTTGGTAAAAAGACAAGTCTTGTTTTTCCCCAAAAACCCACCTCAATGATTATGGTTTCTGATTCTGGGGTCTCTTTTGATTTGCAGTGGTTGTCGTTTCAAAGACTTTCACAACAGCCGAAACCATGTTGAATGCGCGGACCCTTAGGGAATGGATATCGTCTTCTCTCGGGTTCGTAAACTACTACGATCCAATGCTCCAAATTTATTTATAAATATACTCTTGTGGTTCACTTTTTCTCATATATCAACATGCAACCTTTGAGGCTATATCTGATTACCTCGCGAAACAGGAAGAAGAAAAAAACTAGTATTTTGGGGAATTCTCTTATTATTCGTTTCTTATCATCGGATATTCTAGAGCTTGTAATTTCGTTATATCTCTGGCATGTGATTTCTAATTTGTTCTCAGGCTGGACGCTGTTGCAAAGCATATGGTGGCAGTTAGTACAAATCTCGATGTATGTTTTTTTTGTTCTTCTCATTCTCTTGGTGATTTTTATTTTGTTATTGTCAGCAATAATGGAGAATCGGTTCTTTGCTTTATGTTGAGCTTGTTGTATCTTTCTTGCTTGCTTCTGTCCAGCTTGTGGAAAAGTTTGGTATTGATCCCAACAATGCATTTGCTTTCTGGGATTGGGTCGGTGGACGGTACAGTGGTAAGTGATTTTCTTTCTTGTGTACCAAGTTATTTCAGTTGATTTGTCTGCAATGCCTAAAGCCTCTTCTGATTCAGTGTGCAGCGCTGTAGGCGTGTTGCCGTTATCTCTTCAGTATGGTTTCTCAGTTGTCGAGAAGTATGTCACTCGTCTTTGTTTCTTCTTATTAGAATTCGTTTCGATATTTGGCAATGTCCCTTTTAAGCTACATGGTTATGGTTTTTTATTGGTGCATTTTCTTTTTTCTTTACTCAAGGTTCTTGAAGGGTGCTTCGAGTATCGATCAACACTTCAAATCTGCGCCGTTTGAGAAAAATATACCAGTAAGTTCCCAAGTATCTTTGTCTTGATATCAGGTATTATTATCAAGTAATTTTGGATTGGGTTATTTTAACCAATCTAGTTTCAGGAAGGATGACATATACTTCCAAGTAATGCTGCTCAGAATAATTTCTTGCTACATGAGTACATAGTGGATGCTAATTACCTTGATTACATTAATTCAAATTGTCAACTGAAAGTCACATCTCATTATTATTTTTTTTAAACGGAATCTCATTACTTTTAACAAGATTATTTATGACTCCACTGTTATTTTCAGGTTCTTTTGGGTTTGTTGAGTGTGTGGAATGTTACATTTCTAGGATATCCAGCGAGGGTAAGTGATTACATCTATTCTGGATTCTCAATTGTATCATCTTCAATGTTCATTTTTTTTAATCTCTGTCAAACTGACTCGGTGATTATTGATTAGGCTATTTTACCTTACACACAAGCTCTGGAGAAGCTTGCCCCACACATTCAACAGGTATTTTTTTGGGTCCATTGGCTATCTAGCCACATGAAATGTTAGAATTTTGAAATAGCCAACGTTTCGTTAATTTTTTGTAAATAGCCACATAAATTTATTTACGCTATAAAAATAACAAAAAATGCAGAGTAAATTTCTAGTAAATATGGTTATTTACGAAATATTTCCAACAGTTTTTGGCTATTTACAAAAAATTTACAAAACTTTGGCTAAAACACAAACACTTATGTTTATGTGGCTTATATCGCTAAATTTTTGTATTTTTTTTCCATGATTTTTATTTGCTTAGTTATTTTCAAATAGGCTTCTTCTTTCTTGGATCTTGACAGCATACATTTTTCTATTATTATTATTATTATTATTATTATTTTAGGTAAGCATGGAAAGTAACGGCAAGGGTGTGTCTATCGAAGGAGTTCCACTTCCCTTCGAGGCTGGTGAAATCGACTTTGGTGAACCTGGAACCAACGGTCAGCATAGCTTTTACCAACTGATACACCAGGTATGACATTTTTGTTTTCTAAAAGTAATATTTTTTTTTTTTCAGAAAACAAGAACATTGTCGATTCATTTCCATTACATCAATTTACATATATACTTCACTCTTTTAGGGGCGTATTATTCCTTGTGATTTCATTGGTGTCGTGAAAAGTCAGCAACCCGTTTACCTGAAAGGTTCATTTTTTACATCCCAAGATTTAGATTTTGTAAATTTCTTTTCCATAAATTATTATTTTATGCTAAAATATCGTGTATCTTGTGCAGGTGAAGTTGTGAGCAACCATGACGAGCTCATGTCCAACTTCTTTGCCCAGCCAGATGCCCTTGCTTATGGGAAGGTAATATTTTATTTAAAATAAAAATAAATAATAAAAAACTAATAGTAAAACGAATGTCCACGATCTAATTGAAGACTCTTTTTTCCCATATAGACCGTTGAGCAACTACAGAAGGAGAATGTTTCGCCAGATCTTATCCCTCACAAGGTGATTCTTTTTAGCCATACTTGTTTCCCAATCAATCCGATTCCGGGGAATTAAAAATATTAACTCGACACTGTTTTTTCAGACTTTCACCGGAAATCGACCTTCTCTTAGCATTATGCTACCACAATTGAATGCCTATAGTGTTGGGCAGGTTCGTGGTTTCTCTCTATATATCTTGTGTGCTCTTTTTTCCTTTTTTAAAAATTGAGCCCTTTAGGCCTGTCAATATATATATCAAGTGTGTAAAGAAGATATTGATTTCGTTAGCTAACACTACACGCACGAATTCCCAGCTGTTGGCGGTCTATGAGCATAGAGTCGCGGTCCAAGGCTTCTTATGGGGAATAAACTCTTTCGATCAATGGGGCGTCGAGTTAGGAAAGGTTTGTGTTGTTTCGGAATAACTTGCCAATGAAGATAATTATCTGAGCACATTTCTCACCAGAAATTGTTAATTTGCATGTTTTTTATTTTGCATATAGTCACTTGCTTCTCAAGTTAGAAAGCAACTTCATGCTTCTCGTACCAAAGGAGAACCTGTTCAGGGCTTTAACTATAGCACCACAGCCTTGCTCACAAGATTTCTAGAGGTTTGCGATATATTTATTTATTTATTTGCGTTCTCACATGAATATAATTATGATTATTATTACAAGGACTACGAAGATTGATCACATCCTTAAATTTAACTTTGCAGGGAAGTTCTGATGTCCCTTCTGATCTTCCAACACTTCTACCTCGGATATAGCTGTGTTGTCGGCGAATGAAACTCCGTTTCTGGTGTCAGAATCAAAATCAGATGTTCTACGTCACGTCGATCGCTGACATTCTACATCAAGTCAATTGCTTTGAAATTGTTTTTTTTTGTTTTTTTTTTCTTTCTTTTTGATAATAATGGTGGTTAAGTTATGCTTGCGATTTTCCAAATGCTGAGCATATTTTGGATGCCCCACAATACTTGTTTCCAAAAAATTGTTACACGGTGGAGTTGAGCTTGCTCAAACATTGCTTAAATGGCACGATGACATTGTAAAGAGTAATTTATTATCTATATAATGGTAAATTATTTGAGAAACATGAAATGTTGTGAATTATTCACAATCAGATTTAAATACATTTATATTCAGAAAGGTTAAGACAAGTGATATGTTTATATGAGAGAACAAGAGGAAAGCACAATCCTTTCAGGCTCTATTATACGCTGTGAGGAATGTTTTTCTGATATACTGACCCGAGTGTTTCAACTAATCTTTTGCAGTGTACCATAAGCATAGCCAATCACGAGCCCGAGAGCAAGTAAATATCTCGACTAAATCTTCTTACCTCGACATTATCTCCGGCGATCCACTTCTCGAGAATTTTCATACGCTTTTCTTCAACTTTCTTCAAGGGTTCGTAATTTCTAGTCCCGTTTGGCACTAGCCAAGAATTACTTTGCTTCTGGTTTGGTGTGGACGTTATACTTTGATCGAGTCGAAGTAGTAACAAGATTTGGATTATTTCGTTATTAGGGACAAAAAATTCCAAAGATAAAATAACTTACCTTCGATAATTAGAAATGCTCGACTCCTCGAAAGACTCTTCCCAACTGAATTGCCTCCAAGGCAAGCAGTTTAAGAGCCCGAAATCCTCAGCCAACACACTTGAGATGATGAATTTGGAGAGAGCTATCTTCTAAGTAAATGTCCCTCATAAAAGTAAAATACTTACAAAATAACACGTCATAATTCTCATTACACACAGAATTAGTAACAAGTTTCATGGAACTCGAGCCCTTGTACGTCAGCTGACCAGAAAAAGCGATCTTCATGCTCGACAAAGAAACTATAAATCTGTAAAATATACATTACATGTGAGAAACTTGAATAACCATACATCGTAAGGTACACTAGTGTTTTTTTGACACTTGAAACGGCCAAGTTATCCTTAAATTATAAGATCAGCAAAAAATTTCAGCATGTCATCGAAAATTTCCGTATGAATGGTTAGTGGAGGTTTCTTTACTTTTTCTTGATCGCTATATGCATCCTTGTGATCTGATAACTATAATCTTCATGGATTATTGCTAATTTTCTTCCCTCCTTGATTTTTTGTTTTCTTCTCATGTTTGTTACGTTCAAATTTTCTCTTAATTGCAATAAAATCTCAATTTTCTTCCATCTTGTCGTTTTTTATGATTGTCTTCGATTATCAAAATATCCGGTCATAACTACTACTTGAACATGTGCACATCATTTTCGTCTTTTAGCTTTTTTGAATTATCCATAATTATTGACATTTTGATTCATTATTCAACATTTCCAAGGTTTGTGCATAATTTTCCTTGGATGAACAATACTACAAAAATTAAATTTACAATGGATAAAACCGTTGAAGAAGGGTTCCACAACTGTACCAATGCAGAATCCTCCGAGCCAAAAGTTATTAACAAATATAAACGACTTAAATGGTTACCGTCTTAGAATATAAACTTACGATATAACGTATTGTTGTGTTAACAAATACATAAGTTATTATCAGTTTGGTAATTTTTTTTAAAATTTTTGTTTAGAATTCACATTGGCGTTTCCGTCAACAATTTCCCCGGCTAAAACAATAGAGGTTCATTAAAATTTTATAGGTGAAAATTGTTAATTGTGGCTGTTTTCTGTCATTTATCACAAAATGACATGATTAAGGCTTTTATGACGATTTTTTTTTTTTAAATTGTAAATAGTCACTTTTTTTAATTTTTATTTATGTTTACAATTTTTTAAAAAACTTGTTTACAGTTTTGGACTCTATTTAACTTCATTTACTGTTTAAAATTTAATTTGAAAGGAAAATAATTATTTATCATTTGAAAAACAATTATTTTTTTAAAGGATTTGAAATAACAATCATTTTTATAATATTACACTTATAGATATTATTTTTGTAATTTTTTTTGGAGAATGCAACAAGGTTTGAGTTACCGGAATAACTAGTGGGTTATCGCGTGGGTAATCACTTATCGTCAGGTTTGAGTAGCTAACGTGAAATACCTCTAAAATGAGTAAAATCAGGGTTTACCGTTCCGATACCCGTAGAGAATTTCGTAATGCAAAAAATCGGTCCGGCCCATTTACGAATTTAATAAAAATCAGGGTTTAATGCGAAAAAACCGAGCTTTATCGCAGTTCTAAATAAAAAAATAAAAAAAATGAAGGGTAAATTAGCAAAATAGCCAAATCAAACGTTATGATTTGCTATATAGCCAAGGTTTTGTAAATACTAAGTAAATAGTCACTCGGATGACGTGGCCCAATAATATGTTTTTTCATATCCGAAAAATTGCCCTTGTTGCGTTTGAATTTTGAATTTTATTTCAAATTTCGGATTATAAAACTTCCCGAAATTTTTTGAAATTTATTTCCTGATATAAGTGTGAACATGATTTAGTGTATTAATGATTCCCTTTATGTAGGAACTAATTTGGACGTGGCAGTTGCAATTTATTTGTTTCCTATTATGTATTATTTTCATATATTTACTGTTTAAATTATCTTGTCTTGTTTAATATTTAAATTTTTTTTTCCAACGCACATGAATGAATCAGGTCTATATGCTTTTTTTTTTTTTTTGAAATTTTAAGCTATTTTCGCACAGGTTTTCATAAAATTAATATTGTATTTACGTATATTTACTATCACTGTTATGCTGCAATTAAGCTTTTTGAACGTCAATGGCTGGAAAACCATAATCCATTGTCAGGTAGTGTAAATACAGAATGTAATCAACATGATTTACAAACTGTTTTCGGTAGACGGCGTTATTGTGAGCGTCTTATTTCTTACCGCAATTATTTTTGTTCTCGCCGTCGTGGATGAGTCATATAACCATGTTTGCAGTAAATACATGTTAATATTCCAATTTCATTAGATATAACAAATTCATAACTTGACATATTTAGCAGTAAATACATGGAAATATCTTCGTCACAACTTTTTAATTTAGAATAAAATCCATGTTTTTGAAAAAATCGAACCCAAAAACCCAAATTTATCTTTCCATCATGTGTAAATTTTTGTCGGAAATTAGTAAAACCCCTTTATTCCATAACCGCTACAAAAAAATCATGTTTTCCTTGATTATGTAAATCGATGAAGAAAAATTGTAAATACGAGTTACAATAGGTAGAAATCTATACATGCATACCATCTTATGATAAATGAACAATAATCCACAGATTCATTACGCAGAGGAAGAATAATAAGTAATACCATCTTATTTCATAACCGATAAAAAAAACACTTTTTCCATGTTTTAATGTGTAAATCGATGATGAACATTAGTAAATACGAGTTACAATCGGAATAAATTACACATGCATACATGTTTGAGATCCCCTCGCCAAAATCGGTAGTCGGAGAAGATTAACGCAATTCGTCGGAGAGAGTGACGCGTTTTTGAAATTTTTTTTTGGGAGAAATTTTTTTTTTCTTAATTACCGAGTGAAAATCGGTTGTGAAATACGGTTTTAAATCTGCAGTAATTACTCTCCATGATTCTCGGAATCACGTTTTTTTTTTAAAAAAAGTCAACACCTGTGACTTATGGGCGGGAAATTATTTGGGCTTTTTTGTAAATTTAGACGTGTATTAAATGATATCTGGCTATTTACTTAGTATTTACAAAACCTTGGCTATTTAGCAATTTCAAAGGTTTGATTTGACTATTTTGCTAAATTATTATAAAATAAATTGAAATATCGTATACCGAGAACGACAGCCGGGTTGAGTTCCGGGTCAACAGAGTCGGACATATATATGGGTATCGGATTTTATTGATCGTATCTATCGGCGAAACAATTAACGGACAAATCAAATGTACACCCAAGCGTTCGCCACCACAGCAAAGCATCTGTGTTTATCACACAGTCCTTCTTCTCACACTCGTCACGCAAAACGACTGTCGTTTCGTGTTGTGGCAGTGTCTGCTTCGAGCCCTAGCGACGGTGAATCGGAGGCCAAAGCTTCCGGAACCACCGCGAGAGGTCGGAGGCTTCTCAGGCTCAGGGAAGACAAGAGAAAGAGGGAATTCGATCGACTCCACAACTATCCCTCTTGGGCCAAGTCTCTCTCTCTCTCTCTCATTTCTAAGTATATGAGTTAAGGATTTGTAAGTAAGCTGTTTGTTATTATTTCTTCTTGACAGAGTTCTTGAAGAAGCTTGTAGAGATGACGATGAGCTCCGAGCTGTTCTTGGAGATAGCGTTGGAAACCCCGAGCTTATGAGGAAAAAGGTAGTTAATTATTATTATTATTATTATTTGTCAGATAATTATTAATCCTAGAGTAGTAAGCCATGAAAACTTGTTTTTTCCATCATCAAATGTCAGAGGTTTTATGCTTAGAAAACATCAGCCCTTAGGCTTGATTGTAAATATGAATTTTATTGTTAGTTATTGTGTTCTTTTTGATGTATTTTGAACCGGTTAATGTGTTTGAGTTTTGAACTGTCTATTTCTTCCGCTGCGCTTTTCCGCTTAAAACAGTGGCTAAGATATATATATATATATATATATATATATATATTTTTTTTTTTCATTCTAAATTTTACTCTAGATTTAATTGGCTAAGTGAGGTTATGTTTGCTTTTCATTTGAATTTCACACACTAATTTTTTGTACTTTTTTTTTTCCGAGTATATCATATCATTTTAAGAGTGACATTAACGAGGGTTTAGGAATGTGGCACAGATCGAAGAGAGAGTACGGAGAAAGGGAAAAGACTTCACCAAATCGAAAACAGGCTCTGTTCTCTCTTTCAAAGTTAGCTTTAGAGAGTAATTTCTCTCACTCAACCATCTTGCCTTTTATATTTATCTCTTATTATTTTGGAAATGCTTTCTAACTCTGATTTGTACTATTGTTTGGTGTGGTTGATTTTGCAGCTTCAATCCTATTGATTCGTATATATGGTTTGAACTCTACGCTGCACCGTCGGATCGAGATGTTGAGCTTATCGGGAGTGTAAGTTCATCATCGAACCATGTTCATCATTGCTCTCTAGATCCAAAAAAAAAAAGATGAAAATAAATTGTTAGATTATGTTTATAGCTTCTGAAATATTTAGCAGCCTGTATCTTAGGATAGTTGTTATTTCAGAGCATACTGTTAGGATGTTAGTAGAATGAAACATTAAATATTTCTGATGAATAAACTCAATTGCAAGTGCTTTATCCTGCGAGTTTTCTACAAGTATCACTCTATATTTAATTTTTAGATGTTTGCCTTATTCGTTACAGAGTATGAAATCATGTTTATGACGATGGATGCGCAGGTTTTCCAATCGTGGTATGTTATGGGTCGTTTGGGTTCGTTTAACTCTTCCAATCTTCAGGTTTGGATCTTAAAATATCTCTAGTAACACAAAACCAACTTAGTCTGTTTGGATATTCACATAACTGTCATTAATACCCACACGGATCATCTGCATATAAATCAGGTGACGTATGAAGTTATGTACATTTTGACTAAATAAGAGTAGACTAAGTTGAAGATCAAAATTACAGACTGAAATTTCTAGACTAAGTTGTGACGTAGCCAGTAAGACACGACAATGCCAAGTCTTTCAATTATAATAAGAAAGTTAGTCGGAATATACTTAGCATGATAAACATAAAGGGAAAGTGTTGACAGCTGGCGAACGTATCGGTGTAGAAAGTTAGTCAGTTTTGGCAAAAACACCTGTATAAGAGACCTGAGCATCGCCTTCATTTTTGTAATGAAAAGGTTGTTTGTGATGAAAATATGAAAAGAGGCTAATAGGCAAGTGTTCGACAGCTGGCAAACGTATCGGTGGAGTTTGATCCTTCGTACGATGAAGTGAAGGGCTCCAAAGCGATGCCCTCGTCGTTCCATGACATCGGTGATGTCGAATTTCAGGATAATTGGGGCCGAGTCTGGTACTACAATCTTATCAACATCTCTCTTTTATATATATAACTATTTTCAGAATACGGCGTGTTTGGCTTCAACTTTGATAAACCGTTTTTTTTTTAATAAAATCAGAGTTGAAGAAAACTATATTGAGAACATCAATTGATGTTTTCTAAAAAAGTAAATACATACGTTGATCTTTAGTGATGAATGTCTTTGCAGGGTTGACCTAGGTACATCTGATCATTTTGGCATTGACGTGCTTCTCAACTGCTTGACGGTCTTGAGTTCAGAGTGAGAAATTAATATCACAACATTACGTTCTATTTTTCCTTTTTTTTGTTTTTTTTTGTCTTATTAAACACGTATTGTTTTGTTATGGGATTGACAGGTATTTAGGAATCCAACAAGTAGTTTTTGGAGGTCGAAAGATTGGTGATTGGGAAGAAGGGATGAGAAATCCGGAGTTTGGATACAAGTACTTCAAAATATGAAGCTACAATTGTTACATCTTTGTATCTACAAAACTTCTTTCGTGTATGTGCCTAATATTTTTATATTTTGAAAGATGAGCTATCATTGTCTTGTCAGTTTCTTCTGTGCTGTCCCAATGTGAACAAGAGACCCTAAATCGAAAAAGGAGAACTAATTATTGGATTCTTTTCTTGCATGCGTTGTTGCTCTACCAATGGAAAAAAAAAACTCAAAAAGCTCATTAACTCGACGAAGACCAAGACCAGCCAAAATAAAGAGTAAACAATTGAAGAAAATAATACCGCGTGATATCTCCTCGTGTTGTGTGTACATAAGTCATTGGTCTTGCTCTGTGCCTTCTTTTATGTTGCTACGTTTTACGTTAGCTTTATTTTTTAGTGCAAGTTGTTTGGAAAGATGTCGGTCTTCATGCTCCTACTTCTGGTGAGATATCTTTCATTCTGTGTGCAAACAGTATTTCGGGCAAGTTTCCAATATTGACAGATTGTCTCGCTGGTGACTTTATTGCAAGATATTCGTGTGAGGCTGGGTAAATAAACCCTAGATACACTTTCAGGTCTGTACAGCTGCTATAAAAGCCATGCGCTTCCCCCTTAGCAGCCTCGACGCTTTTGATAAAATACTTAGAGCTCCTAGACGTGCAAGACCGGCGGATTGGGAGGCTTTGTGTTTTGTTAAGAGCAGTGTATTCTCTCAAACACTATTCCAGAAAGATTGAGTGTCTGTGAGAGTTGGGTTCTGTGTTTTCGAGATTGAAGGCTCACGATCGTTTGAAGACTGAAAGTCATCCGAGCATAGGCGGTTGCTCGAAGAGTGGAATTGAGGCGGAGCTCAAATCTAGGGGGAGTCCCTGGTTTAGGTATTCACTGGTGGTAATAGTCTCTAGGTTTTATTGATTTGGTGATTGTAATCATTTTAAACCTTGCATGTACTATTGACTCCAAGATAGTGAAATCATTTTCACTGGCAGAGTGCCCCCAGACGTAGGTGTATTGCACCGAACTGGATAACCATATCGTGTGTATTCTTTTTATCGCACTGATTGTTGTTTATCCATTATCTGTGTTCAAGCAAGTTGTCGGACACATTGTCAACACTTTGTGTGCGACATCTTGTCTTTGTGACTAATCAGAATTTCATTTGGTATCAGAGCAGGCACCTAGATCTATTGGTGGTTTCCTGGGTATTTCTTTTCTGATTACCAGATATGGATAGTTCCAGAGAGGGAGGTTCGGTCAATTGCCCTTCAGTACTTGATGGAACCAACTATGGTTACTGGAAAGCCCGCATGATCGCCTTCATGAAATCACTTGATAGCAGAACTTGGAAGGTTGTGATACACTGGTGGGAAGCCCCAGTTACTATTGATGACAAAGGAGTTCCTACAGGTTCAAAACCCGAGAAGGACTGGAGCCCTACTGAAGATGAGGCATCTCTGGGTAACTCTCGTGCTCTCAATGCCATTTTTAACGGGGTTGATAAAAATGTTTTCAGGCTTATAAATACCTGCACAAGTGTCAAAGAAGCCTGAGAAATTCTTGCTGTTGCCTATGAGGGAACCACTAAAGTCTGTGAGCAGAAGCTGCAGTATCTTACAACAAACTTTGAAGCTCTCACTATGCTTGAAGATGATTCAGTCGCTTATTTCAATGTGCGCATTCGAGATCTTGCCAACGAATCATACTCTCTCGGGAAACCCATGACTGATGAAGATTTTGTTAGGAAAACTCTGAGGGCTTTAAGCCCAAGATCAAAATGAAGATCACGGCAATAGAAGAAGTCCATGACCTTAAAACTCTGAAGTTTGATGAACTCATGGGATCCCTCATGACATTTGAGCTTTCACTCCCCAAGATGGAGAAGAAACACAAAGGAATGGCCCTCAAAAGCTCTATTCATGAACAAAAGGAGCAGGTATAATCGGATTCTGACAATGAAATTGACGATACTGTAGCTATGCTGGCCAAAAATTATAGCAGAGTTATGAAGAGACTCAATCAGATGACTGGGAAGAATGTCTCCCAAGATGTCAAAGACAACCTTCAATAAAGATTCCAGAAGAATGCTAACCCTCACAGGAACGGTATAAGTGGTGAACGCTCTGGAAAAGGCAAAGGCATTCAGTGCCATGAATGTAAAGGTTTCGGACATATTCAGAAGGAGTGTCCCAACTTCCTCAAAAAGCAGAAAAAGGGATACAACGCCACTCTGTCAGATGAATAAGAAGAAGATAGCGACTCCGACCAGATAAGTAACTTTGTGGCCTTCACAGCTTCTATTCCCACTCATACTCGTGAATCTATTAATGAATCTGGCGAATCCTCTCATAAATTTGTTATAGATGAGGAACTATCTGATGATGCTATGAATGATGCGTACAATATTTTACACACCAAATGGGTTGAAGAGTCCCACGTTCTTGACAAGCAGAGTGCTCTTATCCTCTCTCTGACTGAAGACAAGACAATGCTCTTAGAAACCATTGTGGATCTGAAAAAGGAAGTCAGCCGCCTAAATGGAGAGCTGGACCAGATGACTAAATCAGTCAGGATGTTGAACTCCAGCACCGACAGCCTTGACAAAATCCTTACCATCGGAAAACCTGTAAAGAACATGAAGGGGCATGGATATACTCATGATGCTTCCTCATCCCACACTACCTTTGTTCCCCAAAAGCCTGCTAGCCAGATGTCGCAAAACATGCCTCAAACATCTGGTGATGACAAGTTTCAAGATCAACATCAACGACATCCTTCTGGACCAAGCAGGTCTCTTGTCAACAGACCTCGTTGGGTCTGCCATCATTGTGGTCGAAGGGGCCATATTCGACCCTTCTGCTATCGATTATACGGGACGAATCTTCATCAGCATCAATCCACTCACAGGAATACTCTTCCTCGCCGTCGACCCTCGACACGGTTGGAATGGAGAGTAAAAGACACATCCTACCATGCCAATATCGCGTACACATCTATGAGTGCTTCCACCGGTAGCGACTGGTACTTCAATAGTGGTTGCTCTCGCCACATGACAGGTGATCATGCCTTCCTGACCAACGTAAAACCCTACTCTAACTGTCATGTTACCTTCGGCGATGGAGTGAAAGCCAAGATTATATGTAAAGGTCAGCTAAATTATCCTGGTATGTCTTGTTTGACTGAGGCTTTATTGGTGGAAGGTCTTACTGCTAATCTTATCAATATTAGTCAGCTCTGTGATTTGAATTTGCGCATCAATTTTACTCGTGATAAGTGTGGTGATAAATGAGAAACATGATGAACTTATAAAAGGAACCAGATCTCGTGACAACTGCTACATGTGGACTCTCACCTCAAACGGTCAGGTCAACAATTGCCTTATGACAAAAGTATGAAATCATGTTATGACGATGGATGTGCAGGTTTTCAAGTCGTGGTATGTTATGGGTCGCTTGGGTTCATTCAACTCTTCCAATCTTCAGGTTTGGATTTTAAAATATCTCTAGTAACACAAAACCAACTTAGTCTGTTTGGATATTCACATAACTGTCATTAATACCCATACGGATCATCTGCATATAAATCAGGTGACGTATGAAGTTATGTACATTTTGACTAACTAAAACAGTAGTATTCAAAATCATAGACTGAAATTTCTAGACTAAATTGTGATGTAGCCACTAAGACACAGCAATGCCAAGTCTTTCAATTATAATAAGAAAGTTAGTCGGAATATACTTAGCATGATAAATATAACGGGAAAGTGTTGACAGCTGGCGAACGTATCGGTGTAGAAAGTTAGTCAGTTTTGGCAAAAAACACCTGTATAAGAGACCTGAGCATCGCCTTCATTTTTGTAATGAAAAGGTTGTTTGTGATGAAATTATGAAAAGAGGCTAATAGGCAAGTGTTTGACAGCTGGCAAACGTATCGGTGGAGTTTGATCCTTCGTACGATGAAGAGAAGGGGCTCCAAAGCGATGCCCTCGTCGTTCCATGACATCGGTGATGTCGAATTTCAGGATAATTGGGGCCGAGTCTGGTACTACAATCTTATCAACATCTCTCTTTTATATATATAACTATTTTCAGAATACGGCGTGTTTGGCTTCAACTTTGATAAACCGTTTTTTTTTAATAAAATCAGAGTTCAAGAAAACTATATTCAGAACATCAATTGATGTTTTCTAAAAAAGTAAATACATACGTTGATCTTTAGTGATGAATGTCTTTGCAGGGTTGACCTAGGTACATCTGATCATTTTGCCATTGACGTGCTTCTCAACTGCTTGACGGTCTTGAGTTCAGAGTGAGAAATTAATATCACAACATTACGTTCTATTTTTCCTTTTTTTTGTTTTTTTTTTGTCTTATTAAACACGTATTGTTTTGTTATGGGATTGACAGGTATTTAGGAATCCAACAAGTAGTTTTTGGAGGTCGAAAGATTGGTGATTGGGAAGAAGGGATGAGAAATCCGGAGTTTGGATACAAGTACTTCAAAATATGAAGCTACAATTGTTACATCTTTGTATCTACAAAACTTCTTTCGTGTATGTGCCTAATATTTTTATATTTTGAAAGATGAGCTATCATTGTCTTGTCAGTTTCTTCTGTGCTGTCCCAATGTGAACAAGAGACCCTAAATCGAAAAAGGAGAACTAATTATTGGATTCTTTTCTTGCATGCGTTGTTGCTCTACCAATGGAAAAAAAAACTCAAAAAGCTCATTAACTCGACGAAGACCAAGACCAGCCAAAATAAAGAGTAAACAATTGAAGAAAATAATACCGCGTGATATCTCCTCGTGTTGTGTGTACATAAGTCATTGGTCTTGCTCTGTGCCTTCTTTTATGTTGCTACGTTTTACGTTAGCTTTATTTTTTAGTGCAAGTTGTTTGGAAAGATGTCGGTCTTCATGCTCCTACTTCTGGTGAGATATCTTTCATTCTGTGTGCAAACAGTATTTCGGGCAAGTTTCCAATATTGACAGATTGTCTCGCTGGTGACTTTATTGCAAGATATTCGTGTGAGGCTGGGTAAATAAACCCTAGATACACTTTCAGGTCTGTACAGCTGCTATAAAAGCCATGCGCTTCCCCCTTAGCAGCCTCGACGCTTTTGATAAAATACTTAGAGCTCCTAGACGTGCAAGACCGGCGGATTGGGAGGCTTTGTGTTTTGTTAAGAGCAGTGTATTCTCTCAAACACTATTCCAGAAAGATTGAGTGTCTGTGAGAGTTGGGTTCTGTGTTTTCGAGATTGAAGGCTCACGATCGTTTGAAGACTGAAAGTCATCCGAGCATAGGCGGTTGCTCGAAGAGTGGAATTGAGGCGGAGCTCAAATCTAGGGGGAGTCCCTGGTTTAGGTATTCACTGGTGGTAATAGTCTCTAGGTTTTATTGATTTGGTGATTGTAATCATTTTAAACCTTGCATGTACTATTGACTCCAAGATAGTGAAATCATTTTCACTGGCAGAGTGCCCCCAGACGTAGGTGTATTGCACCGAACTGGATAACCATATCGTGTGTATTCTTTTTATCGCACTGATTGTTGTTTATCCATTATCTGTGTTCAAGCAAGTTGTCGGACACATTGTCAACACTTTGTGTGCGACATCTTGTCTTTGTGACTAATCAGAATTTCATTTGGTATCAGAGCAGGCACCTAGATCTATTGGTGGTTTCCTGGGTATTTCTTTTCTGATTACCAGATATGGATAGTTCCAGAGAGGGAGGTTCGGTCAATTGCCCTTCAGTACTTGATGGAACCAACTATGGTTACTGGAAAGCCCGCATGATCGCCTTCATGAAATCACTTGATAGCAGAACTTGGAAGGTTGTGATACACTGGTGGGAAGCCCCAGTTACTATTGATGACAAAGGAGTTCCTACAGGTTCAAAACCCGAGAAGGACTGGAGCCCTACTGAAGATGAGGCATCTCTGGGTAACTCTCGTGCTCTCAATGCCATTTTTAACGGGGTTGATAAAAATGTTTTCAGGCTTATAAATACCTGCACAAGTGTCAAAGAAGCCTGAGAAATTCTTGCTGTTGCCTATGAGGGAACCACTAAAGTCTGTGAGCAGAAGCTGCAGTATCTTACAACAAACTTTGAAGCTCTCACTATGCTTGAAGATGATTCAGTCGCTTATTTCAATGTGCGCATTCGAGATCTTGCCAACGAATCATACTCTCTCGGGAAACCCATGACTGATGAAGATTTTGTTAGGAAAACTCTGAGGGCTTTAAGCCCAAGATCAAAATGAAGATCACGGCAATAGAAGAAGTCCATGACCTTAAAACTCTGAAGTTTGATGAACTCATGGGATCCCTCATGACATTTGAGCTTTCACTCCCCAAGATGGAGAAGAAACACAAAGGAATGGCCCTCAAAAGCTCTATTCATGAACAAAAGGAGCAGGTATAATCGGATTCTGACAATGAAATTGACGATACTGTAGCTATGCTGGCCAAAAATTATAGCAGAGTTATGAAGAGACTCAATCAGATGACTGGGAAGAATGTCTCCCAAGATGTCAAAGACAACCTTCAATAAAGATTCCAGAAGAATGCTAACCCTCACAGGAACGGTATAAGTGGTGAACGCTCTGGAAAAGGCAAAGGCATTCAGTGCCATGAATGTAAAGGTTTCGGACATATTCAGAAGGAGTGTCCCAACTTCCTCAAAAAGCAGAAAAAGGGATACAACGCCACTCTGTCAGATGAATAAGAAGAAGATAGCGACTCCGACCAGATAAGTAACTTTGTGGCCTTCACAGCTTCTATTCCCACTCATACTCGTGAATCTATTAATGAATCTGGCGAATCCTCTCATAAATTTGTTATAGATGAGGAACTATCTGATGATGCTATGAATGATGCGTACAATATTTTACACACCAAATGGGTTGAAGAGTCCCACGTTCTTGACAAGCAGAGTGCTCTTATCCTCTCTCTGACTGAAGACAAGACAATGCTCTTAGAAACCATTGTGGATCTGAAAAAGGAAGTCAGCCGCCTAAATGGAGAGCTGGACCAGATGACTAAATCAGTCAGGATGTTGAACTCCAGCACCGACAGCCTTGACAAAATCCTTACCATCGGAAAACCTGTAAAGAACATGAAGGGGCATGGATATACTCATGATGCTTCCTCATCCCACACTACCTTTGTTCCCCAAAAGCCTGCTAGCCAGATGTCGCAAAACATGCCTCAAACATCTGGTGATGACAAGTTTCAAGATCAACATCAACGACATCCTTCTGGACCAAGCAGGTCTCTTGTCAACAGACCTCGTTGGGTCTGCCATCATTGTGGTCGAAGGGGCCATATTCGACCCTTCTGCTATCGATTATACGGGACGAATCTTCATCAGCATCAATCCACTCACAGGAATACTCTTCCTCGCCGTCGACCCTCGACACGGTTGGAATGGAGAGTAAAAGACACATCCTACCATGCCAATATCGCGTACACATCTATGAGTGCTTCCACCGGTAGCGACTGGTACTTCAATAGTGGTTGCTCTCGCCACATGACAGGTGATCATGCCTTCCTGACCAACGTAAAACCCTACTCTAACTGTCATGTTACCTTCGGCGATGGAGTGAAAGCCAAGATTATATGTAAAGGTCAGCTAAATTATCCTGGTATGTCTTGTTTGACTGAGGCTTTATTGGTGGAAGGTCTTACTGCTAATCTTATCAATATTAGTCAGCTCTGTGATTTGAATTTGCGCATCAATTTTACTCGTGATAAGTGTGGTGATAAATGAGAAACATGATGAACTTATAAAAGGAACCAGATCTCGTGACAACTGCTACATGTGGACTCTCACCTCAAACGGTCAGGTCAACAATTGCCTTATGACAAAAGTATGAAATCATGTTATGACGATGGATGTGCAGGTTTTCAAGTCGTGGTATGTTATGGGTCGCTTGGGTTCATTCAACTCTTCCAATCTTCAGGTTTGGATTTTAAAATATCTCTAGTAACACAAAACCAACTTAGTCTGTTTGGATATTCACATAACTGTCATTAATACCCATACGGATCATCTGCATATAAATCAGGTGACGTATGAAGTTATGTACATTTTGACTAACTAAAACAGTAGTATTCAAAATCATAGACTGAAATTTCTAGACTAAATTGTGATGTAGCCACTAAGACACAGCAATGCCAAGTCTTTCAATTATAATAAGAAAGTTAGTCGGAATATACTTAGCATGATAAATATAACGGGAAAGTGTTGACAGCTGGCGAACGTATCGGTGTAGAAAGTTAGTCAGTTTTGGCAAAAAACACCTGTATAAGAGACCTGAGCATCGCCTTCATTTTTGTAATGAAAAGGTTGTTTGTGATGAAATTATGAAAAGAGGCTAATAGGCAAGTGTTTGACAGCTGGCAAACGTATCGGTGGAGTTTGATCCTTCGTACGATGAAGAGAAGGGCTCCAAAGCGATGCCCTCGTCGTTCCATGACATCGGTGATGTCGAATTTCAGGATAATTGGGGCCGAGTCTGGTACTACAATCTTATCAACATCACTCTTTTTATATGTATAACTATTTTCATAATACGGCGTGTTTGGCTTCAACTTTGATAAACCGTTTTTTTAATAAAATCAGAGTTGAAGAAAACTAATATATTGAGAACATCAATTGATGTTTTCTAAAAAAGTAAATACATACGTTGGTCTTTAATGATGAATGTCTTTGCAGGGTTGGCCTAGGTACATCTAATCATTTTGTCATTGACGTGCTTCTCAACTGTCTGACGGTCTTGAGTTCAGAGTGAGAAATTTAATATTACAATGTTACGTTCAATTTTTCCTTTTTTTTATGTGTCTTATTAAACACGTATTGTTTTGTTATGGGATTGACAGGTATTTAGGAATCCAACAAGTAGTTTTTGGAGGTCGAAAGATTGGTGATTGGGAAGAAGGGATGAGAAATCCGGAGTTTGGATACAAGTACTTCAAAATATGAAGCTACGATTGTTACATCTTTGTATTTACAAAACTTCGACTTTCGTGTATGTGCGTAATATTTTTATATTTTGAAAGATGAGCTATCATTGTTATGTTAATTTCTTCTGTGATGTCCCAATGTGAACAAGAGACCCAAATCGAAAAAGGAGAACTCATGCGTTGTTGCTCCACCAATGAAAAAAATGAAAAAAAAAAAAGTTCATTAACTCGACAACCCACAAGACCAAGACCAGCCAAAATAAAGAGTAAACAATTGAAAAAAATAATACCGCTTGATATCTTCTCGTTTTGTGTGTACATAAAAAGTCATTGGTCTTGCTTTGTGTGGCTTCCTTTATATTTTAAGGAGGTGATTTATAGCAAATTTCAAACACAATTTTAAATAGGGAAATTGCCCTATCTACTACCAAATCACTAACTTTTTCCAATTTCCCACCAAAATCATAATTTGGCCAAAAATGTCACTAATCCCAATGTACAACTACCCTTTTACCCTTCACTTAAATTTTTCTTACAACCCACACCAACTCTCAAAATCCCGCTCATATCTCACATTAATCCATGACTCTTCCTGTCAATCTCTTTCTCTCACTCTCTCTTCTCTCTCTCTCTCTCTCTCTCTCTCTCTCTCTCTTCGCGTCAGTCTTTTCCCGAGGACCCAAGAAACCCAGGTGCCCGAGGACCAAGTCTCTTTCTCGCACCAACTCTCTAAAACTCGAGGACCCAAACGCCGACGAGGACCCAAAGCCACCAGACCCAAGAAACCCAGGTGCCGAGGACCAGCTCTCTTTGTCGCACCAACTCTCTAAAACTCGAGGACCCAAACGCCGAGGTGGACCCAAAGCCACCAGACCCAAGAAACCCAGGTGCCCGAGGACCAGCTCTCTTTCTCGCACCAACTCTCTAAAACCCGAGGACCCAAACGCCGACGAGACTCAAACTCCAGATTTAGTCCAAGATCAGGTCGCGCACAAGGTTCGTTTCGCTTTTTAGGATATTTTTTTGGGATATTGTTTGGGTATGTTAAGAATCTTCAGAGTTCATCAGTTCTTTAGGATATTGTTTGGGATATTGTTTGGATGAACAGATTTTAGGTGTTTGGGATGAATCTACAGAGTTCATCAGTTGTTGACATTAGATGTCAACAGTTGACATCCACTGTTGACATCTAATGTCAACAACTGATGAGAGAAATTGACATTTAAACTCTACAGAGTTCATCAGTTGTTGACATTAGATGTCAACAATGGACGTCAATTGTTGACATCTAATGTCAACAACTGATGACCTTAGGTGTCAATTTCTCTCATCAGTTGTTGACATTAGATGTCAACAGTTGACGTCCACTGTTGACATCTAATGTCAACAACTGATGAACTCTGTAGAGTTTAGATGTCAATTTCTCTCATCAATTGTTGACATTAGATGTCAATAATGGACGTCAACTGTTGACATCTAATGTCAACAAATAATGAAGACCTTAGATGTCAATAATCAGTTGTTGACATTAGATGTCAATAATGGACGTCAACTGTTGACATCTAATGTCAACAACTGATGAACTCTGTAGAGTTTAGATGTCAATTTCTCTCATCAGTTGTTGACATTAGATGTCAATAATGAACGTTGTTGATACTAATATGCAGAAATGTCAGAAAAACACTCCATTGAATCTCCGGTGACAAGCTATGACGACTTCGAGCCCCGAAAGAGAAAATTATATAAAAATGAGGTACATTTTGATGCCAAGCAAAGCTGATTTTCGGTTATTATTTTTTATGATTGTAGACATTCATACCTATAATTGTAGACAATTACTAAAATTGTAGTCAATTGATGTTAATAAGGCAAGCGGATCGGAACTCGGTGATGCACAACTCACGGAGTTTTAAATGAGCCAAGCTGAGTACATATGGTACTTGGATACTTTTTGTAGTGAGACTGAATCGGGTCCGATCACGTCTCTCGAAAGGGTTATGAAAGAAATCATCGGAGACGATTGGGAGACTCCGTTGAAGGAAAAAGGAGATTTTATGGAAGTCGTGCCCAAGGGGACACGACTGTTTATGCTGAAAAACCCAGAGAGAGGAACTTCTCTATTATAGGAGGATGAGGATCAACAAGAAATGAGTCTGACGATGAATTCCCCACATCATTGGTCTAAACTTCGTAATATTTATATTTGTATGGGTTTTTGTATGACTTGAATGCTTGAAACTGCTTAATATGTCTATTTACACTATGTCCCTTTTATATATGTGTAATGTTGTGAATTGCATGCCTAAGTGAATAACTAAATTTAAATTCATCCACTAGATGTCAACAGTTGACATCAATTGTTGACATCTACTGTCAACAATTGACATCAATTGTTTAGTTCCCTCACAACTAATGGAGAACAATAAGAAATCACAGACGTCTATTGTTGACTTTAGATGTCTAAAATCTGCATACAAGTCGGAGATTACAAATAAATTTCTCAATAAACTAAGAAATCAACAAGAGTCACTACTGAAATGGTGGAAATTACAAAGAAGTCTGAAATTATTGCGTGGACAAAGGAGTAGCACTATTGCATGTTTGACGATTGTGGCCAATTTGCCCGCAACGCGTACACTTGCGCCTAATAATGTCCTCACCTTGAGAGGGTATTCTTCTCTTTTTTGGCCTACCGGCGGCACGTGCTTTGTGTTGAGGCGGAAGAACTTTGATATTCTCCACCTCGGGGGGAATATTCCAACTCGAAATGTCGCCATGAGGATGATGTACACCTGCGTAGGTTGCCCGCAAATACTCCGTAGAGTAGAACTCGGAAATGTAGTTCTCAACTTGACGGTTACGTACTCGACATGCTGCGATTGCGTGTGGACAAATAAAATTATGAGCCTGCCATCGCCGACATGAGCATGTCCTCTCTTCTAAATTAACAGCATATACAATCCCCTCTCTGTCTACGACCTCAAACTCGTCGACTGAAGATGGCCTCACCTAGTAGAAAACATAAATTCATCAAAATCTTGTACAAAACATGAAACATACAACAATTGTAGACTTTACCTCCATTCGAACAGCGTATGCAATGTACTTGTCTGCTCTGGCTTGGTATACTTTTGTGAGGAGCGTGTTTGTTTTGGCCGCAGCATCTCGACGTTCATAAAACCATTTCATACTTCTCTCTATCAGCCAATCCATCAACTTCGAAACTGGAAATTGTCTGACTTTTACATTTAATGCATTCAATGCTTCCGCGTTGTTGTTCGTCATGATACCGTACCTCTTTCTCCTGAACATGCATCGTGCCCACCTTTGATACCCGACATCATTAGCTAAGTACCGTCGTATTTCGGGATTTTCAGCGTCCAACATGACCATGAAACTTTCAAATTCCCGCTGAGTGTATGCCTTCGAGGCACCGTAAAATTTCCACTTCACCTCCTTCGTAATCCCCTTGAAAGTAGTCTTCAAATTACCGTGAAGATGGTACATGCAAAAACCATGATCACAGTTCGGAAATACCGTCTTGATGCCATTGATTATGCCAGCGTGCCTATCAGATACAAATACTTGCTCTTCCCGTTCCAAGTTTGGCGAAGAAGTAAATCCAAGTTTCGTTAGACTCTGAAGGACCAATACAGTAGGCTAGTGGAAAAATTTGTTTGTTTCCGTCCATCCCACACGCCGTATACAACGTTCCTTTGTAATAGTTCTTCAAATGAGTACCATCGACGATAATCACGGGTCTTACATACTTCCACCCCGTTCTCCATGGGCCGAGTGACATGAAAAAACTAATAAATACGCCGCCCTCACCAGTGACGAGGTCAAATAAAGAACCTGGATTCTTAGTCTCGATCATGTACCTTAGCTTAGGTAAGAATGCGTACGACTCCATGGAATTGCCGTAGAGGGACTTTAGAGCCTGCTCTCTGGAACGCCAAGCTTTTTTGTAAGACATAGACACCCCGTAATCCATTTGCATGTAGTTCATTATCTCTTTCGGTTTGCACATACCCACGCTTGGATCAATACACTTACGCTTCACAACCTCTCATATTAAAGTACTCGTTGCTTGCGGGTGACGTCCTTGTCTTACGTTCAGGGCACAACTGTGGTCGTTGTCGAACCTAAAACATGAAAATTACAACAAACTTAGTTTCAACATTAATGTCAACAATTGACATCAGATGTCAACAATTGACACCAGATGTCAACAATTGACACCAGATGTCAAAAAACAGAGATCTAATTACAGTATTTCAATTTCATACATGATTCAACAAAGAAAGTTTACCTTCTAATTTGGAAAATGGGCGTGTTAGCCTTTCTCACGGCCCGGACAGCCCAATTACAATGCTCTCCCAGACAAACAACATGCAATGTGTTTTTGTCCGAGTTCTTTGTCTTATACGTGAAGTTGTTGTTTATAGCGAACAACATCAAGTGTTTCTGTAAAGTCTTTTTATCCTTGTACAATGCATGTCGCTCAATAAATACGGGGGAATGACCATCTAAAATAATAGCCTCATCCATGTTTGAGTCTCTCCTAGTAGATGAACTTGGGACGCTATGTGAATTCGGCGTAGACGGTGATGAAGGACGGGAGTTTTGTGGTGGAGGAGGGGATCGTGGTGACAGAGGGGAGTTTTGTGGTGGAGGAGGGGAGTTTTGTGGTGGAGGAGGGGATCGTGGTGACGGAGGGGAGTTGCGTGGTGGAGGAGGGGAGTTTTGTGGTGGAGGAGGGGATCGTGGTGACGGAGGGGAGTTGCGTGGTGGAGGAGGGGATCAGGAATTTATAGGTGGAGGCGAGTTTCGTGGGGGTTGTCGTTGTCGTTGTCGTTGTTGTTGTCGTTGTGTCTCATAGTCTGACAACCTTAAGTCATCCAATCCGAACGTACCACGAATTACCGAATCAGGAGTTGGAACCGAACCACACCCCTCCTCGGGTATGGATGGCATGTCAGAAACTCTTGTAGGCGGGTTTCCAACGCAACCACTATCACGGCTGTTGCCAGTGGATCCAACCCCTGGAGAATCGAGCCCGGGTGGAATTTCATTTATTTCCAATATCAATTGTAATTTCTCCGTGTCATCTTCTTTCCTCTTCCTCAAATATAAATAAGCTTCTAACGTAGCGTCGTTGGTTATCTCAACAGGTTTCAAGGCACCAGCCATGGCGTATGCAACACCAATGGTATGAGTGGATGGTGATTTGCCCAAATTCGCGTAAATGATTTGCATCAAACTAGCGAAGTTAACTTCATACGGCACCATGATTCCGAAAGATCCATTCTCATGATAACAACCAGGTTCAACCCAAGTTCCACTGTGCTTGAATAATAAATAAATAGCCGCCATCACTGCGTACAAAAATCATAGGCAGAGTTGAGTTATTAATTATTTGTTGACTTCAGATGTCAACAGTTGACGTCCACTGTTGACATCTGAAGTCAACAATTGATGAACTCACTGGTGAACATACCCAGACCAAACAGGACATTTGAATCTCTTTAAACTATCAAAATGACATAGAACTTGAACTTTTTGAACCACGAATAAATTTATGAAAAATGAAGAAATGCGAGACAAACCTTGTGGGCAAGCTGGTCTTGGACTACGAACTCGTGGGCGTTTGGATCTCGTAGGCGCGGGCTGGTCTTGGACTACGAACTCGTGGGCGTTTGGGTCTCGTGGGCGTTTGAGTCTCGTAGGCGTTTGGGTCTCGTAGGCGTTTGGCTCTGCGTGACCGTGGGTGTAGCGACGCCGAGGGTTTTAGAGACCGACGGAGAGAGAGAGAGAGAGAGAGAGAGAGAGAGAGAGAGAGAGAGAGAGAGAGAGAGAGAGAGAGAGAGAGAGAGAGAGAGAGAGAGAGAGAGAGAGGGATTTGGGATGAGATATGAGCGGGATATGAGCGAAAATGAGGAGTGAGATGGGATATGAGGGAGAGTTGGTGTGGGTTGTAAGAAAAATTTAATTTAAGTGGAGGGTAAAATGGTAGTTGTACATTTGAGTTAGTGGCATTTTTGGCCAAATTATGGTTTTGGTGGGAAATTGGAAAAAGTTATTCATTTGGTAGTAGTTGTGGCAATTTCCCTTTTAAATATGTAGTCAACATTTGATGAATTTTATAATCTAACCATTTACAAAAATTAATATTTTGAGAACATTATTTTGATGCACTCTAAAAAGTATATGACACTCATTGTTCGTCAAAATAAATGTCTTTACCATTAACGTGCTTCTCAACTACTTGACGATCTTGAGTTAAGAGTGAGAATACTAATATCATCACACTAAGATTTTTTTTTTCTTTTCTTATCTGTCTTCTTAAATATGTATTGTTTTGTTATGGGATTGGTAGGTATATAGGAATACAACAAGTAATTTTTTAGGGTTCATTAGGTAAATAGCCACATTCACAGTTTGACATTGCTAAATAACCAAGGTTTTGTAAATCTCAGATAAATAACCAATTTCATATATTTACATACCTAAATCTTAGGTAAATAACCATTTCCATTTATTAGGTCACGTCATCTTTATGACTATTTAACTAAGATTTACGAAACGTTAACTATATTTTTTTAGACAGCTATTTACCTCATTTTTTTTATGGGTCCATTAGGAAAATAGCCAACTTAAACGTTTGACATTGCTAAATAGCAACATATTTTTAAATCTTAGACCGATAGCCACGAAGATGACGTAGCCATATCATAAAATTTTATGTTTTCCAGGTTTGTCCCTCCTTTTTTTTTCTGAAATTTTAAATAAATTTTGATTATTAATTTGGTAGTTTATGTAAGGCAATTTTTTTTAAAATTTGAATTTTAAATTCTCTCTTATATTTCCAAAAATATAGCAAGCAATTATTTTTTTTTATTTTATCAATGTCCAAAATATACGTAACAATTATTTTTCTGATTTTGTGTTTTTTAAAATCGTAGTTCACATTGATACGTATTAACAAATATTTACAGTTATTAACATATATTAATACATTGGATTTATTATACGTTTTTATTTGAATATTTTTGGCAGTTATTCATTGAAATTTGAATTGTGTAATGTGTTTAAATTGGTTAATTAATTCTTTAGTTGCCTTCATCGTTTAAGAGTCATTATTCCAAAAAAATATAGCAAATAATTATTTTCTACATAATTAATTGAATTGTTGAAATCATATTAATTAGTGCCCAAAATATACGCAGCAAGTATTTACACTATTATGTACACCTATTTACAACTACTTACAAACGACCCAAAATTCTCTATAGAGACTCAATAGGTCTATTCATGGAAGACCGTAAGTGATCTACGCCGTTCGCTCGATCGAGATGTGCCTCTCCTCAATAAGCCTATATCGGGAATACCGTAACCGTCATCGACCTCGTTGGATCTCGTATTCCTAGCCCTCTATCTCGGCCTCGTCGGATCTCGCAACCCTCTGCCTCAGCGCTCGGCCTCGGCCTCGTCAGATCCAACAGTCTTTGTCTCAATCATATTAAAATAGTAAATGTTAATCTTTTTTTTTTTTATTTTAACATGAGTCGTATTTTTAAATTTTATTCTTATCTCTTAATTAAAAACTGTTAATAATTGTTATCGGCATCAAGGATCAAAATATCGGCGATATATCCCTATATATCACTGATATCTCGTTTTTTTATACCTCGGTAAAATATCATCAATAAATGTTATCGTTTTATAAAATATCCACAAAATATCGCGGTATATCGCTTTTTTTTTAAATATCGCGATATTTTGCAGTCTATTAAAGGGAAAGTGAGTATACTAGCCCAATCAGCCCATCAATATTATGAGAATAGCACAAGTTTGAATAAATTAAGGGAATAGCCCAATTGATATTTCACTACTTAAATTATCTTTGTATATAAGAGCAAAACTCAATCAGATATCCAAAATTTCTCAAACCTAAACCTAAACTCGTTCTCGTCCATTTCACGCCGCCGCGTCGCCGCCGATCGTCATCCATCCTCGTTGCTGGTCAACCGGCGCCTCTCTCTCGGCAGCACGTGCAAAGACCTTATGGTGGTACTCTCATTGCTTCTGACACTCTTCGCGAAGGTCAGATCGGCGACAAGGAAACCATGAGGATCATGGAGCTTCTCATTGCATTCTTCTTCTCGCTATTTGCAGTTTCGATCAACTTATACATACATCTGCTCGTTCGTGTTTTTGATTCGTTCTACAATTTATTTTTGTTTGTTGATTCGGTGGATTTTTCCTTTGTTTGTTGCTTCAGTGCTAATTCGCGAATCAGTTAATTAATTAACTGACTAAATTGAGTTAGGTTAATTAATTAACTGATTGGTTGAATTAATAATTAGCTTACGTTCTGATTTTTTGTGTGAGTAAAGTTAATTTTCTAACTAACCGAATTATGAATTAGGTTAATTAATTGAATGCTTTGAATAGGAATTGACTTAAGTTCTGATTTTTGTAAATTTTTTGTGAATTTCCAATCCAAACATTCGTTAATTAATTAACCTAACTCAATTCAGTATGTTTATTAATTAACTGATTTGCGAATGGTATAACTGTCTGCTAAGAAAAAATGGGTTATTTCCTTAATTAAATGAAACTTTAGCTATTCCCCTAATAAGAAGTGTAAAATGGGCTAGTGACAATAAATTTCACTCTATAAACTAGCAAAATATCAGCTACATTTTGGAAAAAATCGCCAGAATCGAATCAGTTTGATATCGATCAGGTCTGTGGAAATTTTATGCAACATCGGCGATATATCGTCAACTGACTTTTATATCCGTGGAAAATCGCCGGGCGACAAAGGGTTGTTATGCCATATCGCCGATATCAGCCGATATATCTCTGGTATGAGTACAAAGTTTTGATATTTGAAATTGATTGTGGAAAAATTGTTTTTCATTTTTACATTGATTTAACTTGAGTTTTGTTGAATTTTTTTGCATATTTGAGATTAGTACTTGATTATCTTTCAGATCTCCAACTTTTTTTTAAAGTTCCGGCGAGTTTTTCAATTTTCCGACGATCTGTGACCCATTTTGACGGCGGCCGGCGAATTTTCCGGCGAGTTGAAAATTTCAAGAATCTTTAATTCAAAGAGGTTAGTGTAGAAATTATGGTATTGTAGAAATTAGGATATTCCGACGCGTGAATTGAAATTTATGATTGTGGATGGGAATATGTGATATTGAAACTAGGATAGATAAATTGTGGTTTTAGAAAATGCGAATCAAAACTTGTGATTGTGATTGTGGTTAAAAAGTTGTGAATTATAAATTGTGATATTGTGATTGTGAATTTTTTATTTACAGAAATGACCGACGAAGGGGTAAGAAAGTATTATACGTCCAACCAATGGAGTGTGAACGGGTCCACGTGCCACTTTTGTGATTGGCAAATGAAAGGTGGTGGGATAACTTGAAGCATTTGAGAACTATTTTATGTTTTGTAATGTCTATTTTATGTTTTATAGTCTTCTACTCTTCTACTCTTCTTGGCATGAACTTTGTACTATTTGATTTTGTATTTTCATAATTTGGATTCCATGACATATATACATTTTTAGTTGTTTAAAAATATTTATTTGTTATTAGATTTTTGTCGATATATTTGTCGATGATCGATATATCACCGATATCATCGATAGTCGGTATTGAAATTGTTATAGAATATTCATCGATATATCTGTCGATACCCGATATATTCGTAAAATCAGAATCTTAATATGGGTATTAGTATCGATATTTTAAACTCGCTTCACTTATATTTCACAAGAGCACTGCCTGGCCTGTGCGTCAACCGTGTATTAGACATCATCGTTACTTTATCATTTGTTATTTCACGAAAGGTAATATTGGGCCCAATCTGTCTTTGGATCCGTCAATAGTAAAAAGAAAATAAAAATAAAAATAAAAATCCTAAAAATTACAAATGCCGTCGTGTTTTTTAATTTATAATTTACATACAATATAACTTTATTTTTAAAATATCTACTCATGTTTTATTTATAATAAATTTTCGCATACATTCATTCGAGGAGATTCAGACCGCCCAAAAACACCCACCGAATGTTATGTTTGGTGGGTGCTTCAAACTGAAAATTTTAAATTCGTTTGTAAGCGTATAATCCAAAAGAAATATTTTCGAGACAGTTCCGATAATAAAAAACAAAAAATTAGTCAAATAAGTCGAATGGTTAGATAGCCAATTTTTCTGTAAATAGTCATATCAACTTATTTACAACACTAAAAAAAAATAAAAATAAAAAAATATTCTCATCTATTTTGAGCTTTTTTTGTCTTTTTTTAGTGTCGTAAATAAGTTAAGGGGGTTATTTTCAGAAAATTTACAAAAAATTAATTTTTATACAAAACGCTATAAATAAAAAATGACTATATAGCTAAAAGACTCATAAAAAAAATTAGATTTAAAAAAAATGGGTCGTTGAATTTATCTCCAATGACCATATTTTTTTTTTCCTAATATAAACAATTCTTGTCCTTATTGGTCACAAGTTATATACCGATCAGGACCGTAAGGACAGTTCTAGGCGAATATCAATGAGGATGAGATTTGAACTTTGGATAAGGATTACAGCTTGTAAAAAGTAGTATATCAATTTATACCACAGACATTTAAAAAAAAAAAAAATCTTATCAATTTGCTTGTAATTGTTCATCAATGAGTGATGTAGATGATGATGGTCAAGGTATTGGAGTCAGTACTTCTTCGGAGATTAAAACTCGACGACTCATCAAACAAGCCAAAACAACAAAGTTGAAGAAACCGTGTGATATCAATAATTCAAAAGCGAAATTTCTCCCTCTTTTCTTGTGCATAGAAAAAAAAGCCAATATGGCTTTGTGCTTCCCTTATATTTAAAAAAACTAGTCACATGCAAAGTCACAATCTTGTTCTTTTGTCTTCTACTTTCCTTTTACTATCCTCACACAAAATCTAATCTGCGCTTCAGGGAGCGATCGAGATATCGCCGATCTTGATAATCGTCTTCTCACAGATTCTCGGAGGTGTCTGGATGAGCTCAACCATATAGCACATTGCAAGAAGACCTACAAAGTGGACCCCACAAACATACGAAGCCATCTGGGAAGCCACAAAGCTGCGTTTTCAAGACATCAAAGGCGCTTCAGATCGAGAATCTCTGGAAATCACTGCGAATTAATACGGCTGGGATTCAGGGTCGAGGTAAATTGTTTTACCTTGACATTTTAATCGCTGCGAATTTGTTTTTGTTGATGCAGAAACCATAAGTCGAAATTTTTAAAGATTTTTTCAATGCGTGTATGACAAATAACAAAACTACGGGAGCAATTGCTTTTTATTAATTACAAGAAAGTAAAACACTACTAAAATTTAAAAAAAAAAAAAAAACAAAAGTAGAGGAGCGCACCTATTAATTTTATTGTTATAGCAGTAAACTATAAGCTTGTATGTTCACATTATAAACTAATTACCTTCCATTTAGTTTGCATAAAAAAGTCACGATCTAATAAGCTTTTCGTTATATCAGTTGATATTTTTGGAGGTTGATCACTTATGGCTTCTTCTTCGAGTACCTCTGTAAAAACATACGATGTCTTCATCAGTTTTCGAGGCACGGACACACGCTGGGGCTTTACCAACACTCTTCACAAAGCCTTAGGCGATAAAGGAATAAAGGCCTTCATTGACTCGGAGGACCTCAAGAAAGGAGACGAGATCTCGCCTGTGCTTGTAGAAGCAATCGAGGCATCGGCGATCTCGATAGTCGTCTTCTCAGAGAACTATGCCGATTCTCGGTGGTGTCTGGACGAGCTCAACCACATCGTCCGTTGCATGAAAGAAGATAAACAGCGTGTTGTTATACCCGTGTTCTACAAGGTGGAGCCCAGGAATATACGCCACCAAAAGGGAAGCTTCGAAGTTGCATTTTCACGACATGAACTACGCTTTGGACACGACTCGGAAAAGTTGAAGTTGTGGCGGGAATCTCTGAGAACCACTGCGGATTTATCCGGATTTAATTCGGCAGACGCGAGGTAAATTGCTCCTATATGATATCCTTGATAAATGGTTTTAGTTGTCATAAACCTTAAGTACAGCTTTTAAATGATTTTTTCTATTATCATTGTGATTATTAAAACACAAAATTACAAAAGTTTTATTACCCAAAAAGAAACAAAAAACATTATTAGAGGAGGTCAAATTAGTGGTTATTTAGAGTATATTCGATCCAAATATTTTGAAATGCAACACGATACTCCATTTTTTTTAATCTAAAATCTTCATTTCTCTCTCTCTCTCTCTCTCTCTCTCTCTCTCTCTCTCTCTCTCTCTCTCTCTCTATATATATATATATATATATTATTTATTTTATTTTATTTTATTTTTAGTCTTAACAACTTTCTATTCATTAATTTGAGGAGGTCAAATTAGTGATTATTTAGAGTATATTCGATCCAAATATTTTGAAATGCAACACAATACTCCATTTTTTTTTCTAAGACCAACTCCACCCGATTACACATCATTTTCTACTCTATTTTACAGTACATGTCACACCAAACACTACCTCTTCTCCAACCGAACTCTATTTTTTACACCAAATTAAAATATTAATTTTATATTCAACGCTAATCTTCTCAAGTATTAGTTTATGTATTGTAATTTTATTTTGTTGTATTGTGTTTTTTTTTTATTTTAATGTCTTTTTTTTTGCATTTCGATATTTCGTTTCGGTATTAATATTAATGTCATTTTAATTTTTTCCAAATTCTAAATGTCAATGTTGTATTTGAAAATAAATTTAAAATATGAATAATTTAAGGATAAATATGATAAAATTTTATAAATCAGTGCAAATATATAAATTATAAACTTTACAGGGACTATAATTTTTTTTAGTGCAGTGAATAGTGTTGCGCCATATTTGGCACAACATTAACATCAATTTTAAATGGCGTGGGATATAGAGTACGGGTGGACTCCACTCTTTCGCCATTCACTGGGAATGACGTTCGGGTGGAGTTGGTCTAAATTCTTCATTTATATATATATATATATATATATATATATTATTTTTTTATTTTATTTTTAGTTTTAACAACTTTCTATTCATTAATTATTGGTCACATATATTTAACCTGTATATTTGTATCCAAATATGATTTTTAATAGAAACTGAAAAATATATTAAAAAAAAAGGGGAAAAAGAAAGCTTCATCTAGAACGAAGCAAAATACAAACTAGGTAGCACTTGGCCAATAGTGGGATAAGACAGAGAGGCTAAAACTCGAAAAATCAGAATTTAGAGTAGATATCCAAAGACTACTCCCGAAAATACTGTCCCAGAGATCTTCGAGGTGGAGATATATAATATTCTATATGAATTTACAAAAATTTTGTGGTTCTCATATAAATACGAAGTCACATATGTGTGTATATATATATATATATATATATATATATATATATATATATATATATTGTGATAATTAGGCTATAATCTTAAATGAAGGACGCTATTTTACTAATTCATATAGTTTTTTTTTTATTTTTATTATTTCATTAATTTTACAAGATTTAGCTATTTTACAAATCCAAAAATTTTAATTGGCTATTTAGTCGCAGAACCCGGTTTTTAATGCATATTCATTTTACAACGAGTAATAGATGTCTAGTTTATTTTTTTTTGGTAATTTAATATTGATAAATATCTTTAGTTACTCATAAGGGTTTTTCAATACTGACCCTAAAAGTATAAAATATTTATATAAAAAAGAAGTATAAAATAATTTAAAGGTTTGATATAATACACTCATTAACTTTGTAAAAAAAAATTCGATGATATGTTTATTGACTACAGATTATTTACATTTTTCAGGTCCGAGTTCGAGTTGATAAAAGAAATTGTTGAATCTGTCATGGAAGAATTAAAAATGATATCTTCTACTTCTAGTTATGATACAAATGGTCTTGTTGGAATTGATAACAATTTGCAGAAGATTGAGCCATCTTTATGTGTCAACTTAGCGAACAAGGACACTCGTGTCATTGGAATTTGGGGAATGGGCGGCATCGGAAAGACGACAATCGCCCGTGTCTTGTACGACAAATTCTACAATCGATTCTCTGGTTTCTCTTTCCTTGAAAACGTTAGAGAGGAAGTTACGAAGCACCAATCCTCGGACCTGCAAAAGAGAGTTTTCTCGGAACTGTTGAAAGAGAAGAACTTGACACACGTCACTCATCGCGAAAAGGATAGACTCCGCCAAAGGAATATTCTTTTGGTCCTTGACGATGTCGATGACGTAGAGCAATTGGACCTTCTGGCCATAGATTGTGAATGCTTCGGTCCAGGTAGCAGAATTCTTGTGACGAGCAGAGATTCACAAGTGCTCAGGGCTATCAAAGCCGACGAAACACACAAAATAAAGGACCTGAATTTTGGGGATGCTGTTCTGCTCTTTCTCTCAAAAGCTTTTGGTAAAGAAAGAGATGAATCTACGGCCAAGAGATACTTGGAGTTGGCAAAGACAATTGTCGAGAAATATGGCAAAGGCAATCCGTTGGCTCTCACGGTTTTGGGTCGGCACTTGTGTTCAAGGAGCATCGAAGAATGGGAAAGCGAAATGGAGTTACTTGACTCAACTCCATACCATAAAGTCCAACGCATACTGAAAGTGAGCTACGACGGACTGAGCCAGAACAACAAGGACATGTTTCTCGATATTGCCTGCTTCCTTAAAGGAAAAAACATGGATGAGATCAAGAGAATACTCGGGTATAGATATTCCGGAGTTGTTGCGGGAATCAGTGTTCTCATTGAAAAGGCTCTCATAAGAGTCATAGAAGATGAAATCTATATGAGGGAGAACATCTGGATGCATGATTTGATCCAAGAAATGGGCCAAGAAATTGTTCGTCGAGAATCAAAGGATCCGGGAGAGCGGAGTAGATTGTGGTCTACATTAGATACTTGCAGTGTCTTGGAAGAGAATCGAGTAAGTCATGTTTATGAATATCAAGATCCTTTAAAACTTAATTGCAGTCACACTTTATTATCATTTGTATAATAATCATAATGTGGTCATTTTTTTTGTATGAACTGTGATTAGGGGACACAAAAAATTGAAGGAATTTTCCTGAAGGATATTCCACAATCTGACATAAGCCCTCTAGCCTTTAAAGAAATGCGCAATCTGTGGTTTCTCAATATTGAATGGCCTTTGTACAACAACGTCAAAATTTTATTCCCTGAATATCTTGATTTCCTTCCCGCTACACTGAGATATTTCCGATGGACGGATTGCCCCTTGAAATACTTGCCAGAGAGTTTTAATCCGAAGAATCTTCGTGAGGTGTGCATTGAAAGTGACAAACTTGAACGGGTTTGGAGCCCAAAATACAAGGTATTGTTTTCAGGTATCAACACGAAGTTCATATATTCTAGCGTTCAAATTATTGCAATTTACTCCTAATTTTTTTTTTCTTTCTAGTGTTCACCTCCTTGAACTTCCATTCATATTTTCAAGGGCACATTCCGAATACATAATATATATATGTAATCCATTTTTTTCAGAAAGTATCTATTTATTCAACATAAAACTCTAAATAGCTGTTAAATAATTAACTATTTTCAATAAAGAGGGCACATTCCGAATACATAATTAATTTGTAATCCATTTTTTTATAGAAAGAATCTATTTATTCAACATAAAACGCTAAATAGCTGTTAAGTAATTAACTTATTTTATTTTTTGTATGAAATAGTTAGGTATATCACTAAAGTACACTAGAGAAGTTTGTATTAGTTCGAATCACAATTTTTTAAAACTCAAGGTTTGATATCACTACCTCAAGGTACAAAGAAGCGTATTTGTTATTTCAATCACTTATCCTGCCTGACTTATCACATAAATCACGGTTTACTTTTTCATATAGGATTTGCAAAATTTGGAAGTCTTGATTCTCTATGGTTGCGTCAATCTAAGTCAACTCGAGGACCTCTCTCGCGCCTCAAACCTCAAGCACTTGAATCTTGCTCATTGCACCAAATTGAGTCAACTCCCGAATCTCTCTTACAACTCAAACCTCAAGCACTTGGATCTCACGGATTGCAGCAAACTGAGTCAACTCTCGAATTTCTCTACCAACTCAAATCTCGCCCTCTTGGTTCTTAGGGGTTGCAGGAACCTGAGTCAACTTCCAAATCTCTCTTGCTGCTTAAATCTCAAGTACTTGGATCTCACGGATTGCAGCAAACTGAGTCAACTCTCGGATTTCTCTCCCAACTCTAATCTCGAGGAGTTGATTCTCACTAATTGCAAAAGCATTCGTCAACTTCCTGACCTCTATCACGCCTCAAATCTCTGGAAATTGGATCTCAATAATTGCATCAACCTGAGTCAACTACCGGATCTCTCTCGTTGTTTAAATCTCATAATTTTGAATCTCACTATGTGCCAGAGACTTAGTCAACTTCCTGACCTCTCACGTGCCTCAAAACTCCGTGTATTGGATCTCAGTTATTGCAGCGAACTGAGTTTACTACCGGACCTCTCTATCAACTTAAATCTCAAGTACTTGAAACTCCATTATTGCAGCAAGCTGAGTCAACTACCGGACCTCTCTCCCAACTCAAATCTCTATGTATTGGATCTCACTAATTGCAGTAACCTGAGTCAACTAACGGACCTCTCTTGCAACTCGAGTCTCGTGGAGTTGAATCTCACTAATTGCAGCAGCCTGAGTCAACTTCCTGACCTCTATCACGCCTCAAATCTCAGGAAATTGGATCTCACTAATTGCAGCAGCCTGAGTCAACTACCAGATGTCTCTCACAACTTAAATCTCAAGGAGTTGAATCTCACTAATTGCAGCAACCTGAGTCAACTACCGGACCTCTCTCGCAACTCAAATCTCTATGTATTGGATCTTACTAATTGCAGTAACCTGAGTCAGTTAACGGACCTCTCTTGCAACTCGAGTCTCGTGGAGTTGAATCTCACTAATTGCAGCAGCCTGAGTCAACTTCCTGACCTCTATCACGCCTCATATCTCACGAAGTTGAATCTCACTAATTGCAGCAACCTGAGTCAACTACCGGACCTCTCTCGCAACTCAAATCTCTATGTATTGGATCTCACTAATTGCAGTAACCTGAGTCAACTAACGGACCTCTCTTGCAACTCGAGTCTCGTGGAGTTGAATCTTACTAATTGCAGCAGCCTGAGTCAACTTCCTGACCTCTCATGCGCCTCAAAACTCCGTGTATTGGATCTCACTGATTGCAGCAACCTGAGTCAACTACCGGATCTCTCTCGCAACTTAAATCTCAAGGAGTTGAATCTCACTAATTGCAGCAGACTGAGTCAACTATCGGATCTCCCTCGCAGCTCAAATCTCGAGCTATTGAATCTCACTAATTGCAGCAACCTTAGTCAACTTCGTGACCTCTATCACGCCTCAAATCTCTGGAAATTGGATCTCACTAATTGCAGCAACCTGAGTCAACTACCAGACCTCTCTCGCAACTCATATCTCACGAAGTTGAATCTCACTAATTGCAGCAACCTGAGTCAACTACCGGACCTCTCTCGCAACTCAAATCTCTATGTATTGGATCTCACTAATTGCAGTAACCTGAGTCAACTAACGGACCTCTCTTGCAACTCGAGTCTTGTGGAGTTGAATCTCACTAATTGCAGCAGCTTGAGTCAACTTCCTGACCTCTCATGCGCCTCAAAACTTCGTGTATTGGATCTCACTGATTGCAGCAGCCTGAGTCAACTACCGGATCTCTCTCGCAACTTAAATCTCAAGGAGTTGAATCTCACTAATTGCAGCAGACTGAGTCAACTATCGGATCTCCCTCGCAGCTCAAATCTCGAGCTATTGAATCTCACTAATTGCAGCAACCTTAGTCAACTTCCTGACCTCTATCACGCCTCAAATCTCTGGAAATTGGATCTCACTAATTGCAGCAACCTGAGTCAACTACCGGATCTCTCTTGCAACTCATATCTCACGAAGTTGAATCTCACTAATTGCAGCAACCTGAGTCGACTACCGGACCTCTCTCGCAACTCAAATCTCTATATATTGGATCTCACTAATTGCAGTAACCTGAGTCAACTAACGGACCTCTCTTGCAACTCGAGTCTCGTGGAGTTGAATCTCACGAATTTCAGCAACCTGAGTCAACTACCGGACCTCTCTCGCAACTCATATCTCGAGCAGTTGAATCTCACTAATTGCAGCAACCTGAGTCAACTACCGGACCTCTCTCGCAACTCAAATCTCTGTGTATTGAATCTCACTAATTGCACTAACCTGAGTCAACTAACGGACCTCTCTTGCAACTCAAGTCTCGTGGAGTTGAATCTCACTAATTGCAGCAACCTGAGTCAACTACGGACCTCTCTCGCAACTCAAATCTCGAGAAGTTGAATCTCACTAATTGCAGCAACCTGAGTCAATTACCGGACCTCTCTTGCAACTCGAGTCTCGTGGAGTTGAATCTCACTAATTGCAGCAGCCTGAGTCAACTACCGGATCTCTCTCGCAACGCAAATCTCGAGTTCTTGCGTCTTATTAATTGCACTTACCTGAGTCAACTATCGGACCTCTCTCGCAACTCAAATCTCGAGAAGTTGAATCTCACTAATTGCAGCAGTCTGAGTCAACTACCGGATCTCTCTCGCCACTCAAATCTCTGGATATTGGATCTCACTAATTGTAGCAGCTTGAGTCAACTACCGGATCTCTCTCGCAACGCAAATCTCGAGTTCTTGCGTCTTATTAATTGCACCAACCTGAAGCAACTACCGGATCTCTCTCGCAACTCAAATCTCAAGTACTTGAGTCTTAATAATTGCAGCAGCCTGAGTCAACTACCGGATCTCTCTTGCAACTCAAATCTCAAGGGCTTAAATCTTACTAATTGCAGCAGCCTGAGTCAACTACCAGATCTCTCTCGCAACTCAAATCTCAAGTACTTGGATCTCACTAATTGCACCAGCCTGAGTCAACTTCCGAACGTTTCTTGCAAAACCAAAGTTATTTACAAAACCAAAGGTATTTACATTTCTTTGTTTTTAGACATGACAAATAACTTTTAGTTTTTTACAAATATTATCTCCAATTAACAAATGCTCTTTTTTATAAAAAAAAAATATACATTGACGTGTTAATTCCATTGGAAATGCTATAACAATTATCTATCTCAGTTGCGCCATGTTCGCGAAGTTGACATTTGGCTTCCTGGGGACGAAATCTCGAAGTGTTTCTGCTATCAAAGCGAGGGATCTTTGATGGCCGTGAATCCAGGGTGGTATAACCCCAATTTCATAGTGTTTGCAGCGTGTGCCATTTCAATACTGAAGAATTTAAGAGAAAGTGGTAGGACACAGGTTGAAACTAATGTTTTTAGTCAAGTATTAAAAGTGAAAAAACAAAATTAACGAATAAATAAACAAAAAAAACTGTTTCATCAGTATTCATAATTTTGGATTTTATATATAATTAAAACTAGAAAGTCTGATACAAGTTCAACGACCAATGTTTAATTAGATTAGTGTCCACAATTTCTGTTAATTATATAAATGTCCTGTCTTTCTCTTTGCTAAATCTGAAAAAATCTTAGCATATTATATACACCGCCATTTTCAAAAAATTTGCTAACACTGCGAACCGCAAAAGTCTCAACGAGACAATTTTTTTGATACAAATGAAGATATAGTTCTAATTACGTGGTATTTTTTTTATTAACGGCGGGAAAAAATAACAATTTGAAAAAAAAGTGGATTTTTACATAATTTTTAAACATGCGATTATTTTCATTTTGTTATCTGGAAATAATAGTATATCTCTAATTTTGTGAACAGACATGCTTCGGTCCTTTTGTTCCCTTGAGCTCTTGATGCTGAGGTATTTCCAGTGGAATTATTGGACGTTACATAATCCGAAGAAGCTCTGCGAACTAGCCATATGTGGTAGAAAACTTTAATGAATTTGGAACAGAACATACAAGGTATTATTTTTAGCCTTTTTTAGCAGAACGGATTGCCCGTGAACTTCTCTTTGACTCTCAATTTTTTATTTTTCTTTTAGTGTTCAATTCTCAAAAGTATCAACCAATATGTTATGGCTACCTATAAATTTCGGAAAACATGTTTTCAACCCCTTGATAAAATGGCTAGGAAAACATGGGATAAAGTCTTCCGAAGATAAGTGGCGGGATGGGATTTTGGAGATTCGAGGATATGAATGTGGTTCTTATGGCTGCTCAGACAGAAATATTTCCAACTCTTATTATGTGATTGGGAGTGGTAACAAGGTTGGGGTTTTCACTGATTTCAAAGACCGGCTCGTTCCTAGTCTTCATCTGAATGCAGGGCAAGGCTTCAAGGTGACCGATATTATAGTTTATGGAGATCGGGAATGGTATTCCAGGTAAGCTCCGTGACTGTTGACTTTATATTATGTTAGCGTGATAAGTTCTTGATTTGGAGAATCGTGTCCGATTGCTCGGCGACTTCCTGGAAATTGTGTGTGGTTCAGTGAGGCGTTTGGTTATGGAGGCTGAGATGAAAGGGCTTTATTTGGCGCTGCTTTATGAACGACAAACCGAGTCCAGATTGGAGTAGCTTTGCTCTCCTTTTTACTTTAATTTTAAGTTTGTCAGTTGATTGTTTCAAGTCTTGTAATTTTCAAATGGACAGTGAGGAAGTCACTTTTCGTAGCTCATTCACTTTGTAAATGGGCCGTGAAATTACGACTTTCCTGTTTTGTATCCTTACCAGACAACCGGAGTTTTAATATGAGGTAGTGGGGTACTCTTTCCTCTCCGTCGCACCTATTTGGGGACGGGGAGGTTTTAACGAGGCCCTGTTTTCTTAAAAAAAATCGACAACCCAATATTAACATACGCTCATATTTTCAACAAAGAATTTTGCATTCTTGGTTTGAAATGATTTTATTATAAAGATAGGTAAACTTCTGTTATAAACATAACTTATTTTATTTTAGTATATTTTTTTTTCTAATTATTAGTAACATCAATGGATCGAGTACTCATTAAATTTAGTTATTACTTCGGAACAACAATTAATTTTTTTTTTAAAAAAAATATGAATATAAGCTAGTAAAGAGGCTACGGATACAAAAAGAATAGAAAAAAAGAGGTCAAAGTGTAACTTTCTGACAATGTCACGCGCCACCATTGCCAAAATGCCCATCTTAAATTTCAATTTCCGGACACTTATACTTCCAGACTAATTACGTAAATCACATTTTTTTTTTCATACAAGATTTGGATATTCATACGGAACCGTTTCTTCGCCGACACCGACGATGAGTACGGCGTCCGTGGGCGGCGCCGAGATATTGTCCGCCGTCGCGTTCGGAAACTTGTAGCGGTGAGAGTGGTGGCCATAAGGGTTTGGGTATTGGTTAATGTGGTGGTGTTGTCGAGAGAAAAAGACAGGGGGGAGAGAGTGAAAAAAAGTTTGAAAGAAGGGTGATAAAAAAACATCAAAAAGTTTTTCTCATTTTGTTCACAAAAAATAAATACAACTTAGAAAAAATTTCTAAGTTAAAAAAAGTGAGTAAGAAACCAAACAGCTTTTTTACGTTATTTGACTTTACTGTTGGAATGAATAAAGCAGAAACAAACAAGCCGAAAATATCTCGTTTGTTACTATTATATGAAAGAAACTATGTTAATTATATCTTGATCCGAAAAGGATCAATTAAACAAAAAATTGGCTGCTTAAGCCACGAAAAGTGTTGCAATTTAAAATTGGCCAACGTTTTGTTAATAATCCGTAAATAGCCTAGATGCTTACGAGGCAGCTCATTTAAGAAGGATTTTTTTACTGATTTGCCCTTGTTTGACCGATTTAGTAACTTCTTTTTTAGGCAGTTTTTTTGTTTGAAATTTGAAAACAATTCCGGCAAGTTTAATTTTCGTGCAGGTAGTTATTATGAGCGCATATTTTTAGGTTATTAGTTTCTAATTTTGTTACAAATTATTCACTGGAAATCTGTTAATAATAATTATATTTATTGAAAATATTAATAGTTGATATTTGTTGAACTTCGTATTATTAGTTTACACGAATATACTGTAAATAAGTTTCGTATTTACAATGAATATACTGTAAATCAGTTTCGTATTAGGCAGTTTTTTTGTTTGAAATTTGAAAACAATTCCGGCAAGTTTAATTTTCGGCAAGTTTTAATTAAACAATATTCAATTAGGACGAGAATTTTGAAAATCAAAATTCAAAATTTTAATTTTGAAATCGTGCAGGTAGTTATTATGAGCGCATATTTTTAGGTTATTAGTTTCTAATTTTGTTACAAATTATTCCCTGGAAATCTGTTCATAATAATTATATTTATTGAAAATATTAATAGTTGATATTTGTTGAACTTCGTATTATTAGTTTACACGAATATACTGTAAATAAGTTTCGTATTTACAATGAATATTTCGTTAATAAACTTCGTATTTACAATGAATATATTGTAAATAAGTTTCGTATTTACAGTATATATACTGTAAATAAGCTTCGTATTTACCACTCGGCCTAAACTCAAAATCAACGACACGGCCAAACACTTTCATGAAGCCACAACCCACATTCAAAGATACTGCTGGAATTGAACTCTCCAGCGCACTTCCACCTATTCTCCGGTGTCTCTTCGTCGGCGGGATGGTGCGCGCGAGGAAGAAAAGCTCGGCCTCGGGCTGGTGCTGGTGGCCGCGCGCAGAAGAGAAGGAGGAGAAGAAGACGGCGGCGCTCGGTCTCAGCTAGATGGCGCGCGCGAGGAAGAAAAGATCGGACTCGGGCTGGTGCTGGTGGCCGCGCGCAGAAGAGAAGAAGGAGAAGGAGTGGGATTTCGTGTTTGAAATTTCTGTTTCTATGAGAGAGAAGATTACGTGATCTGTGGTTATAATTAGAATAAATGTTACTTTTGCCCCCTGAATTATGGTGGTCCTGAAATTTTCCCCCCCAAACTTTTAAAACTCGATTTTTTCCCCTTAATGTGTAATTCAATTTCATTCCTTCCGTCAAATATTCTGTGAGTTTGGTTGTTAAAATAACACATGAGTCTCACGTGCTATTTGAGAAAAAGGGTGTTATGGGTAATTCCAATGAATTTTTATTTTTACTTTCCCTTCCTCTTTAATTTTTCTCCCATGACCTTATATTGATTTGTATGTCCCTGGCCGCGAACGATATCGACGAGTTCTGACCGATGAACAACATCCGATCGCCCAAATCCTTGACCGTCTCCCACCTCGGACCGCCCCAAACCATCCGGAAAATCTCGAATCGCACGGTCTGATACCGATAATGCTCCTCGAGATCGAGATCCAAGTACCTCGAAACCAAGAGCAGATCATCCCCGGAGATCACAAGGTATTGCATATCCGCTTCGACAAGCCTCGGCATTTCGAGGATCGAGACCGCCGGAGATTCGCCCGAAACGTCGCACACAGCGACGGAACCGTGTTTGTTTACGGCGCAGAACAATCTTCCGGCGAAGACGACATCCTCGCTGAACGATTTCGCTTCTTCGATGAAGCTCCACGTTTTGTGTCCCTATTTCGCGTACGTCAATTCGCCGCTCTGATTAAGCACGACTATGGCTACGAAACCTTCGGATGAGGAAGGACTCGAAGAGAGGACTATTTTCTTGACGAAGGTGTCTCGGATCTGCCTGAGACTCAGAGAGTACTGTTCGTTGGTGGTGGTGGATCGGAAAGAGAATTCACGGCCGATATCGGCGTAGCTGAATCGTAGGACGTTGGGAAAGGAGGAGATCTGAGGGAGGTGGAGCGTGGAGCGCGTGAGGGGGTTGAGGAGGAGGATCGCCGGCGATTCGTCGAGGATTGCGAGCCAGCCATGGGAGGAACCACCGCGCCGCGTGGCAGAGCGCGAGGCTTCAGGTAGGTCGAGGAGGTGGAGTTTGTTGCCGGAGACGTCGAGGAACGCGGCGGCGCGGCATCTCCGGAGGGAGTTCGGGAGCAACAGCCATGGCAGCTGCAGAATATTACCCATAACACCCTTTTTCTCAAATAGCACGTGAGACCCATGTGTTATTTTAACAACCAAACTCACAGAATATTTGACGGAAGGACACTGAATGAAATTGAATCACACATTAAGGGGAAAAAATCGAGTTTTAAAAGTTTGGGGGGGGGGGGGGGGGGGGGGGGGGAATTTCAGGACCACCATAATTCAGGGGGCAAAAGTAACATTTATTCTTATAAAAATGACAAACTAAACTTTTAAAACTTGATGTTTTTCCCTTAATGTGTGAAATAATTTCATTTATGTCATTCCGTCTAATAATATGTAACGTTGGTAGTTAAAATAGGACATGGGATCTGACGTGCTATTTGAGAGAAGGGTGTTATGGGTAATTCCATTAATAAAAAAATTGAAATAAAGGAATTAAATTAAGAAGTAAAAGAAAAGGAAAAACCTGGGTTAGAAATCAAACAATCGATCTAAAAACCTAAATTCGAATTTGTAAATGGCGACATCGCCTGGGAATGCTGCTCCGACGCGTTCTTCTCCGCGGTTGAAGAACAATGAGGATTTGTTGATAACGACGAGGATTTGTTGGAAGCTATTGGAGACACATTGAAGACCAAGTGGGAGGTTGATATTTTTTGTGAGCACCCCGTGGATGTGCGTGTGCGTGTAAATGACAATCAGGTTGTCCTGGCTCCACCGACTATGCAGGATGAAGTTGACGTTGACGATCACCCTCCAAATATGGAAGAGCAAACACAAGACGCTCCTGATCCAGAAGAGCAAACACAAGACGCTCCCGATCCAGAAGAGCTTATTCAACAGGAACAACATGAGTTCATGGAAGAGACGGTGACACAAACACAAGATGAAGTGCAGCAAGATGCGGGAGATAATGTGCAGGAGGATGAAATTGAACCTGATCAAGAGGCGGTAGAAGATGTCCAACAAGAATCTGGGTTTGAGTTAAGCGACGATGACATTCATGTCGATGGAGACGCCGTTGATATTGGTCTCTCAGTGTTGCGTGGTAAAGGGAAGGTTGTTTTGAGCGACACAGACACAAGCTTGGACATGGATGCAGAAATTGGCGTGGAATCCGATTCCTCAGAAGAAGAAGTACCGGAGATTCCTAAAAGCTCAGGAGCCAATAAGTTCAGAGACTATAGAAATTTAAAGAAGAAACTCCCATCGTTCACGGAGTTTAAAGAGGCAGATATGCAGAATCCAAGCTTCAAGTTGGGACTGGTGTTCAAAAGCTCAAAACTGTTCAAACAGGCCATCAGAGAGTACTCGATCAAAGCCGGTAAAAATATATACTTCAAGAAAAACGATTCAGACCGTGTAAGAGCAGAATGCAAGGACCCTAACTGCAAGTGGACGTGTTACGCGTCTGTTTTGGGTGACACCGGTACGTTCATAATCAAAACATTGAGGCCTGAACATACTTGTGCTAGGGTTAACATTAACTCGTTCGCCACTGCAACCTGGCTTTCAAAGAAGTATATGCAGCAGATCAAAGACAGTGACTCATTGACGGCCGCAGATATCATGAATCGAGTCCAACAAGACTTCGTGCTTGAATGTTCGAATGAGAAGGCTTATAGGGTTAAAAAAATTGCTAAGAAGGCTATCGAGGGGTCATATAAAGAACAATATGCTGCTCTTTGGAGCTATGGTGCTGAACTGAAACGCTCAAATCCAGGTTCAACCATTCAATTTGAAACTGAAACTGTTTCAGAAGGTCAGACAGTTTTCAAGAGGATGTATGTCTGTTTTCAGGGCTGCAAATCTGGGTTTAAACATTGTAGACCTGTGATTGGTGTTGATGGTTGCCATATCAAAGGCCATCACACCGGTCAACTACTAACTGCAATTGGTATCGATGGAAATAACGGTATTTTTCCGATAGCCTACGCAGTCGTTGAGTCTGAGTGCAAGTCTTCATGGACGTGGTTTCTAAAGTTCTTGAGGGAAGATCTAAGTATTGTCAACGGCCATCACTGGACGTTCATATCTGATAAACAAAAAGGTCTACAAGAGGCATTGACGGATATGTGGGAGGAAGGGTCCGTTCAAGCTGAACATAGGCACTGTGCTAGACATTTTCAAGCCAATTTCATCAAGGTAATTTAGATTATAGTTTAAGTAGTTTAGACACTGATAGATTATAGTGCTGTGATTGATCTCAAAGCTGAAAATTCTTTCTCTTGAACTATGTGTTTGTTTCAAACATTAGCTTCTTTGGAAATACATTGTACAAATATGAATCGGTCTGTACGGATATTTGTAATTTTAACCCGAGATAATGTAATGTAACTCGAGTGCTTTTGACAAAAAAAAAACTCCCAAAGTTTTTCTCGAGTAAGAAATATGATTATTATACTCTACTAATGTTGCAGGTACAAAATGAGACATTTACTGAATTCAGGATTAAATTAACAGAGTTCTAAGTTCCCATCATCATATCTAAAATTAACATGCTTTCTTCATCAGGTTTTCAGGGGACAATTTATGAAGACCAAGATGATGGCGGCAGCAATGGCTTATTCTACTGGTAGGTGTGAATCATAGATGGATGACATTAAAAGAGAAGACCAGGCAGCCTACGAGTGGCTTACTAGCAAAGGCCCTCAACAATGGGCGAGATGTAATTTTAGGACTGCTCCTAAATGTGAGATTGTGTTGAACAACCTTTGCGAGAGCTTCAACGGCACACGAGCGATCCTAATGGCAAGACAGAAGCCAATTTTATCAATGCTCGAGCGCATACGACTGTACCTGTTGCAACGCTTCTCAAAACAGCGCAAGGCCTGTGAAAAATGGACCGGTGCACAGGGACCACGCATTCACAACATTCTTGAGCAAAACAAAGTCCACAGTGCTCAGAATATAGCTTACTGGGCAGGTGGTCAACTGTTTCAAGTTACTAACATGTACGGTGCCATGTACATTGTCGATTTGGCACACCGAACATGTTCATGTCGCCGTTGGGACTTATCAGGTAATGAGTTAGTGCAATTGGTTATGTCTAACTTAATTATGTGTCTTCAATATCTAACGTAGTAACCATGCCAGGAATTCCTTGTTCACATGCCATTAGTTGCATATGGCAGAAGCATGACGAGCCAGTGAATTACGTGTCAGACTGGTATAAAAAGGATTGCCAAATTAAGATTTATGAAAACATGATCCAACCAATCAACCCAATCAAACAATGGCCAAGGACAGGTTTGAATCCTATGTCGATGCCACCGGAAAGAACTAAGCCCGGCAGACCCAAAAAGCTAAGACGAGTTACACACGACGAGGTCGTTCCTCGTACAGGCACAAGGTTGACTCGGCAGTATGTAACCACAAAATGCTCAAGATGTGGTAAACATGGTCACAACAAAACAACATGCTTTAGAAGAGAGCAGGAACAAGAGGTATTTGTGTTGAATAATTTTAATTTTTTAGGGTTATTGTACTAATTTTTATAACATTATTCTTACAGAGAAATGAACGAGCAAGACGTACAACTAGAGGAGCTACACAATCGACGTAGTCAACTCACACAAGTGAAGGACCTCAAACTTCGCAGCCAACACAGGGTGAAACTCAAGAGGACAGGCTTAGGGTAAAAAAATTTCAAAAATTTGAAGTACTTGATATTAGATTGAAATTAACCTAAAATCATGGAATACATGAATCTGATTTATTCATATATGGTATTTACAGCGTAGCCCTCGGTTCCATACTCAAACCGGCTTGCGAGGAGGGCAAATGGAGCCGTGCAGTTTATTCCAAGATTAGAAGCCCGGGTTTATTGCTATGACTATGTTGTTAGTCTTTTTTGGATTATGAATGATGTATATGCGACTTGAATGTGTAAACCAAGTCATTTTGGGAGTCTTTAACTTAAGAAACTTAATAGTAAAATATGACTTGAATATGTAACCCAAGTCCTTTTGAAACTGATTTACTTTTTTGAATATGTTAACAGTTTCCTGAGCATTTGAATGTTTAATGTATTTTGAATGTGTTATGTATTTTGAATGTGTTATGTATTTTGAATATGTTAACAGATTCTTGAGCATTTTAACAGTTACCTATCTCATTCTGTTTCCCTATCTTCATTCAGTGTCAAACGCAAGATGCACAAAAAAAACACCAATTTTCTTCTAATAACAACACAACATATGTTATCTTGTATCAGCGTCAACCACTACTGCATTAATTACTTAAACAAAAGCAGACAAAAAAAAAATACAACAACACAGAGCAACAACTTAATTTTCTTGGATTCACTATGCATCACGGCTATAACATCTTCAGTTGAGAGATTCAATCTTGATTCATCACTTGATACATTCAGTCCAGAATATTGTCCATTATCCATCGAATCTTCAAATTCCCATTCTTCACCAACGTTTTCATATTTGTTGATTTTCTTCAGTAAACCTGGAATGATTTTCTTTGCCCTCGGACACATTATTGGCGGGTCCATCCATTGAAAAAAATTGCACCCTCTATCGTCCTTACTCTGATACAATTCATAGACAGAAAGAGATGGAAAAATACTGAAAATCCACAAATTACATAATTAAAATACTGAAAATCCAGATTCAAGTCCGAAAATTCCTGAACAACCACAAATTCACTTACCTTATATTTTGAACATCCAAAGAAGCGTCGTCCTGGATTATCCCCTGTCCATGCGGTCCGGATTTCGCTCATACCACAATTACAATATGGGTGTCGCTGTTCATCAATGGTGCTGCGCTGTTTCTTGCGACTTGAGGAGATGCTTGCACTGCTGTCCATCGCGAACAAGGAATGAAGGCGAAACGATGTTCGATTTACTCGATGAAGAAACAAACACGATTTGGGTTTTTTTTTTTTGAACCCTAGCTCTTCATTTTGTCTGTCGAACAAGATTTGGGGCTTTCCATTTTGATATCATTTATACCTGATATCATAAAATATCTCATTTATATTTTGAAATGGTTTAAACTAAGGGTATATTCGTAACTTCTGGAATAATGGTAAACTTAACTGACGTTTGCTCGAAATAATACACGGAAGGCCTAATTCTATTCTAAATCTGATATTAAGGACTAAAAACTGAGTTTTTGTAGTACAAGAACTGTATTCTCAGCACCACCAAAATTCAGGGAGCAAAAGTAACATTTATTCTTTTTTTAAAAGTTGTTTAGGTGTTAAATTCTATAAAAAAAATCTACTTATTTGTCAAGGACCAAAATGCTATTCCAAAGACTAAAAAGGACACAATCACAAATTGTCAGATTATTTGCATAAAAATTATAACATATACTAAAAAAATCAAGATCTTATTTATCTAGAAAGTTTCCTTATGTTGTTTCTAATTCTACGATATTGACATTCTGTTCGTCAAGGTTTTTTTTTTTTTTTTTTTTTTTTTTAACCAACTAATTTTTTTGCAATATTGTACTTTTGAATTTATTTATTTATTTTTTAATTTGAAAATTCAACACATAATAAACAAACATAAAATGTGCTACAACTTAAAATACCTTGTTAATGATGTAGAAGTAACTAAATTTATTAAATCTTGATCCTAAAAAGACTAGTAACAGTTAAAGCAACTTTACTTTCATAAACAGCCTCTTCAAGTTAGTGATTAGGCTGTTTAGATGCTGCATATTATTATTAAAAAAAAATGCTTCTTTGGAAAGGACAAAAATGCTATAAAATCAATAATTAGGGACTAAAATGAAAAAAAGGTGAGAAAATAACAGAATCTTTAAAATGTGAGATTATTTGCGCCAAAAATCTATAGAATAAGAAATGGTATACTTGTCCACTTGAGATGGTCTAGTTTTTAAATTATATCTTCGTGCTATTTTTCATTTGAAAATTGGGACCCATCTTTGTATGCCAATATTGATGAGTCTCATGCTAAATATTTAGTGTAAATATCATATCTGAATTTTTAGATTGATAGCAAAGGATAGTATATTGGAGTGTGGGTTTTAAGTGTAAGCTAAAAGTTTTTTGTTTTTTTTTTTTTTTTTTTTTTTTTTTTACATTAGAGACGTTCTAACATTGATTTATCTCAGTTACCCCATGTTCGCGAAGTTGACTTTCTGTTTCCTGGGGACGAAATCTCGAAGTGGTTTTGCTATCAATGCGAGGAATCTTCAGTGACATTGAAGCTACATCCGGGGTGGTATAGCCCTGATTTCATAGGCTTTTTTCAAGAATATATAAAGCTACAATTATTATCTACAAGTATCTAATTATTTTTATTTTGAAAGATGAGCTATTATTTTTTTGTTAGTTTTCTTCTGTGATGCCCCAATGTGAACATTGCACTAATTATTCTGTTCTTTTCTTGTGCGCGCTGTGGAAAAAATCAAGTCCTTGAATTCGAGACAACTACAGATGAACCCAGCCAAAACAAGACTACACAATTGAAGAAAATACCGCGTCATATGAATACATATCACAACTTGCAAATTTAAAGAAATTTCCTCTCTTTTTTCGTTAAAACAGCGAAAATGACATAGAAAAGTCAATATTTTTATGCTTTGTGGCTTCCTTTATATTCTAGTACAGCTCAGACAAAACTAGCCACGCACAGAGTCACAGTCTTATCTCCGTATTCTCTCTTCTTCTTCATTCTTTTACTATCCTCACATAAAATCTCATCTGCGATTCAGGGAGCGATCGAGTTATCACAGATTCTCGGTGGGAAGCTACAAAGCTGCATTTTTAAGAACGCAAAAGGCGCTTCAGAAACGACTGAGAGTTCATCCGCCCGGGATTCAGGGGCCAGGTAAATTGTTAGTAACTAATCACTGAGAATTTGTTTTTGCTGAATTAAGTCGAAATTTTTAGATTTTCAACTGTAATCTGTGAGAGTATGAAAAATAACAAGACTAAGGGAGCAACTGCTTTTTTTATTACAAGAAAGTAAAACAGTACTAAAAGTAAATTAACAAAAGTAGAGAAGCGCACCTAGTAATTTATTATTGTAGGAGTAAACTATAAAAGTTTGATGATTCATGAACAGACTGGAATCCAAACAAATTCATATTGAAATAAAATGACATTACAAGCAAGGGCGTCCAGTGTGTTGTTCCCCTGCCGAGGAATTCTGATGTAGCAGCGGAAATAAGGGATAGTCGAACTCGATCGTCGATTCGAACACGAATAATCCGATCGAAGAACCTTCCTTCGCCTATTGATTCGCACATGAATGCTAGACTCCGGCCATCAAACTCAACGCTCACTCATGAGGTCGGATTTGGGGGAAACTCGCAAGTCTCGATTTCCATTTCATTAAAAAAAACTGTCCCCTTACAAAATCATGCAACCCTTTATAAATAGGGTTCAAAAACGGAAAATGAAGCTTAAACGATAAAGGCAACAAATGCGAAGTACATAACTAAAAACGGAAACATAATAATAAAAATAAAGAGCATAATAATAAAAAAATAAAGGCTAGAGATCATGTATTTAATTGTTGGGATTTTTGTGATTTTCTTCCATTCCATTTCGGTATGATGGATAATTCGGCATCATTCTCTCGGCGTTGAGAAAATTCGTCCTCAAATTTATTTGAGGCGTGTGGGCATTAGTAATGTCAGGTGGCACCTCGGGTTGATCTATTCCATCGTCACGTCGGGCGGCTCTTCTTCAAACTTTTTTTGTAAACTTGTTGTGTGCTCTTTCAGGAGGTTGCTTTGATAGCATATTGGGAAGCTCATCAGGGACCAAAGAAAAATTTATGTTGGGTTCTTTAACCTCTTCCTTGAATCGAGTCATGAGAATAATTTTTGGTAAAGGTTTGCTCGGTCCGGTCGGTGCTCTCGTTCTGGTAGTCTTGATGGGGACCCAATAAATATCGACCTTTTTCGTTGAGGCCAAAAACGACGTTTGAACCACGAAAGACATACTAGTCTCATCTGTAATTTTGTCCTCGTCATGTTCGGCCTCGTGGTACAAGGATTCATCGTACACGGCCCCTCCGATTTCCACCTCGTCGTCGTACGTTGCCACGCCATATTCCGCCTCGTCATACACGGTCTTTCCGTGCTCCGCCTCGTTGTAAACGGAGTCGCCGTACATGGAATCTCCGTATTCCGTCTCATCGTAAACGAAGTCGTCGTACGTGGGCTCATCGTAGATAGTCTCGGCATACTCCACCTCCTCGGCCACAAAATCATCGTATATGGGCTCGTCGTTCTTCGGCTTATCGCAAGCGGCATTCTCGTCCTCCGACTCCTCGAATAAGAACCAATTGCGACTCAGAGGGCCAATATCTGGTCAACGTTTTCTCAAACGCTTGGTGTGCGATGAGATTTTCTGCGTTGTTTGGTCCTTGTGGGGCGGTGTTGGTGCTGTCCGGTGCATAATGGGCACGTTGTTAGGGTTGGGGCGTGTGTTGTGGGTTTGAGGCATTTCGTCGAACAACTGGCGTGCGTAAAAGTGAAAAACTGGATTTTGATGAATTTGAGGCTCTCTTCACCCAATTTTTGTAGTATCTCCCACCTTTTCTCTAAGAATATCGTTCCTCCCTCTTCAACCAATCATCGATCATGGTGGAGAGTAGGAGCAACTTCTCCATGGTCGCATCCAGATCTTCTGCATTTTTCTGGGAAATTCACTCGTTTCTTGGAAATCTAAGAAACAGTCCACCGTGTCCAGGTCGTCCGCGGAATCAGAGTATCGAGCACTTGGCTTAGCGACGTCGGAGATTCTGTGGCTTCAGCAACTTCTTCGTCATTTGTCAATGACTGAAGTGAGCATTTCAAGTTCTTACCAGTTAGGACAAATCACCAGCTGGCTGATCTCTTCACTAAGCCTTTATTCTCCATCTTGAGGGGGGAGTAATACGACACTGATTCTTTCCCTGTCATTTTATTCCTTTATGTCTCGCTTAGTCAGCTGCTGAGTCAGCTTTTATTCTTTCTCTTTTCCCTGTTTTCTTAGATTAGTTAGTTCTGATAATCAGTGTTAAATACGTTTGTATCTTTTCAATTCTTTCAATACAATTATTTCATTCTCTAGATTAAGAATCTTCTATCTTCTGTTTCTCGAAAGTAATAAAGAATCCTCCTTCGCCTATTGATTCGCATACGAATGCTAGACTCCGGGCATCAAACTCAACGCTCACTCACGAGGTCGGATTTGGGGGAAACTCGCAAGTCTCAATTTTCATTTCATTCAAAAAAACTGTTCTCTTACAAAATCATGCAACCCTTTATAAATAAGGTTCAAAAACGGAAAATGAAGCTTAAACGATAAAGGCAACAATTGCCACAAATTCTGAAAGTACATAACTAAAAACGGAAACATAATAATAAAAATAAAGAGCATAATAATAAAAAAACAAAGGCTAGAGATCATGTATTTAATTGTTGGGATTTTTGTGATTTTCTTCCATTTCGGTATCATGGATAATTCGGCATCAAATTCTCTCGAACCTCGAACCTTGTACTTGAATACAAATTAGAGCTAATATATATATACGTATATAAATGTATTATTTATGGTTTATTATACACAAATTAACTATTTTAACGTACAGTACTTTTATATTGGGTTTTTTTTTCCGTAGTATTTTATATATTTTTTTAAAAATAAAATCCTACATCCAGGTAATCCAAATCATATTTACAGCTTATGGCTTCTTCTCCGAGTACCTCTGTCGAAAGATACGACGTATTCATCAGCTTTCGAGGCACGGACACACGCTGGGGCTTTATTAGCTTTCTTTGCGACGCTTTGCGCGATAAAGGAATAAAGATCTTCATAGACGAGGAGGACCTCAAGAAAGGAGACGAGATCTCGCCTGTGCTTCTAGAAGCAATCAAGGCATCGGCGATCTCGATAATCGTCTTCTCAGAGAACTATGCCCAATCTGGGTGGTGTCTGGATGAGCTCAACCACATCGTCCGTTGCATGAAAGAAGATAAACAGCGTGTTATACCCGTGTTCTACAAGGTGGAGCCCAGGAATATACGCCACCAAAAGAGAAGCTTCGAAGTTGCATTCTCAGAACTCGAAACACGCTTCGGACACGACTCGGAAAAGTTGAAGATGTGGCAGGAATCTCTGAGAACCACTGCGGATTTATCCGGATTTAATTCGACAGACGCGAGGTAAATTGTTAGTTATCTGGATTTAACCTTATTTGATAAGAGAAATTTCATTAATTGGGCTTAATAAGCCATTAAATATCAAGATTAGACCCTAATGTTTAAAAATATCTAAATATGGACTTTTGACCCAAAATCGGACAAAAATACCCTTGATTCAAAAAACCCATATTTTTCTCTCATTTTCAAATGATTTTTTTTTTTTAGGAATTTGGGTATGTGTTCAGTTTCGGGGCAAGAATTGGGGCGTTGCCCCGAACCCCACGAGCTCAGCGGTGAGCTCGACCACCGAAAATTCTAATCCTAGCGCAACCAATTCGAACATTGGGGTATTTTTGTCCGATTTTGGACCAAAAGTCCATATTCAGATATTTTTAAACATTAGGGTCTAATCTTGATATTTAATGACTTATTAAGCCCAATTAATGAAATTTCTCTTTGATAAATGGTTGTAGTTGACATAAACCTTAAGTCCAGCTTTTAAATGATTTTTTATTTATTTATTTATTTATAGTTTTAACAACTTTCTATTTATTAATTATCGTTCATATATATTTAACCTTTATATTTGTATCCGAATATGATAATATATACATTTTTTTAACAGAAACTGAAAAATATATTAAAAAAAGGGGAAAAAGAAAGCTTCATCTAGAGCAAAGCAAAATACAAACTAGATAGCACTTGGCCAATCGCGGGATAGTATAGAGAGGCTAAAACTCGAAAAAACAGATTTTAGAGTAGATATCCATAGACCAATACTCTTGAAAATACTGTCCCAGAGATCTTCGAGGAGGAGATATGTAATATTCTCTATAAATATACAAAATTTTGTGGTTCTCATATAAATACGAAGTCATATATATATTTATATATATATATATATATATATATATATATATTGTGATAATTAGGCTATAATATTAAATGAAGGACGCTATTTGACTAATTCGTACAGTTTTTTCATTTATATTATTTCATTAATTTTATAAGGTTTGACTATTTTACAAATTCAAAAAATTTAATTGGCTATTTAGTCGCAAAACCCAGTTTTTAATGCATATTCATTTTACAACGAGTAATAGATGTTTATTTATTTTTTTAAAATTTAATATTAATAAATATCTTTAGTTACTCATAAGGGTTTTTCAATAATGACCCTATAAGTATATAATATTTATGTAAAAAAGAAGTATAAAATAATTTAAAGGTTTGATGTAATACACAAATTAACTTTGTAATTTTTTTTTCGATGATATGTTTATTGACTACAGTTTATTTACATTTTTCAGGTCCGAGTCCGACTTGATAAAAGAAATTGTTGAATGTGTCATGGAAGAATTAAAAATGATACCTTATGCTTCTTGTTACGAGACAAATGGTCTTGTTGGAATTGATAACAATTTGCATGTTATAGAGCCATCTTTATGTGTCAACTTAACGAACAAGGACACTCGCGTCATTGGAATTTGGGGAATGGGTGGCATCGGAAAGACGACAATCGCCCGTGTCCTGTTCAACAAATTCTGTAATGGATTCTCTGGTTTCTCTTTCCTTGAAAACGTTAGAGAGGAAGTTACGAAGCACCAATCCTCGGACCTGCAAAAGAGAGTTTTCTCGGAACTGTTGAAAGAGAAGAACTTGAAACACGTCACTCCTCGCAAAAAAGATAGACTCCGCCAAAGGAATGTTCTTTTAGTCCTTGACGATGTCGATAACGTAAAGCAATTGGACCTTCTGGCCATAGATCGTGAATGCTTCGGTCCAGGTAGTAGAATTGTTGTGACGAGCAGAGATTCACAAGTGCTCAGGGCTACCAAAGCCGACGAAATACATGAAATTAAGGACTTGAGTTTTGGGGAGGCTAGTCGGCTCTTTCTCTCGAAAGCTTTTGGTAAAGAAAGCGATGAATCTCCGTCCAAGAGATACTTGGAGTTGTCCGAGACAATTGTCAAGAAATATGGCAAAGGCAATCCGTTGGCTCTCACGGTTTTGGGTCGGCACTTGTGTTCAAGGAGCATCGAAGAATGGGAAAGCGAAATAGAGTTACTTGACTCAACTCCAAACCATGAAGTCCAAGACATACTGAAAGTGAGCTACGACGGACTGAGCCAGAACAACAAGGACATGTTTCTCGATATTGCCTGCTTCCTTAAAGGGAAAAACATGGATGACATCAAGAGAATACTCGGGTATAGATATTCCGGAGTTGTTGCAGGAATCAGTGTTCTCATTGACAAGGCTCTCATAACTGGGGGAATCAATGCGAGGGATCAGATCTGGATGCATGATTTGATCCAAGAAATGGGCCAAGAAATTGTTCGTGGAGAATCAAAGGATCCGGGAGAGCGCAGTAGATTGTGGTCTACATCAGATATTTGCCATGTACTCTATGAAGAGAATCGAGTAAGTCATGCTTATGAATATCAAGATCCTTTAAAACTTAATTGCAATCACACTTTATTATCATAATGTGGTCATTTTTTTTTTGTATATATGAACTGTGATTAGGGGACACAAAAAATTGAAGGAATTTGCTGGGAGTATGGGCCACAATCTGACATAATCCATCTATTCTTTAAAGAAATGCGCAATCTGTGGTTTCTTAATATTGAATGGCCTTGGTACCTATACAATAATTTATACCCTGAATATCTTGATTTCCTTCCCGATACACTGACATATTTCCGATGGACGGGTTGCCCCTTGAAATGCTTGCCAGAGAGTTTTAATCCGAAGAATCTTCGCGAGGTGTGCATTAAAAGTGACAAACTTGAACGGGTTTGGAGCCAGAAATACAAGGTATTGTCTTCAGGTATTTTTTAACACAACAGTTCATATATTCTAGCGTTCAAATTATTGCAATTTGACCCTTAAATCATATATTGCCTGACTTATCACATAAATCACGGTTACTTTTTCATATAGGGTTTGCCAAAGTTGGAAGTCTTGATTCTCAATTGGTGCAACAATCTAAGTCAACTGCAAGACCTCTCTCACACCTCAAACCTCAAGCACTTGAATCTTGCTAATTGCACCAAACTGAGTCAACTACCCGATCTCTCTCGCTGCTTAAATCTCGAGGGCATAAATCTTTCTTATTGTAGGAGCCTGAGTCAACTACCGGATCTCTCTCGCAACTCAAATCTCAAGGACTTGAATCTTACTAATTGCAGCAGCTTGAGTCAACTTCCTGACCTCTCTCACTGCTTAAATCTCGTGTACTTGAATCTCACTAGTTGCAGCAACATAAGTCAACTTCCGGATCTATCTCGCAACTCAAATCTCGAGGAGTTGAATCTTACTAATTGCTGCAGCCTGAGTCAACTACCGGATCTCTCTCGCAACTCAAATCTCAGAAAATTGGATCTCACTAATTGGGACAGCCTAAGTCAACTACCGGATCTCTCTCGCTGCTTAAATCTCAAGCAGTTGAATCTCACTAATTGCAGCAGCCTGAGTCAACTACCGGATCTCTCTCGGTGCTTAAATCTCAAGCAGTTGCATCTCACTAATTGCAGCAGCCTGAGTCAACTACCGGATCTCTCTCGCAACTCAAATCTCAAGTACTTAAATCTTACTCATTGCAGGAGCCTGAGTGAACTACCGGATCTCTCTCGCTGCTTAAATCTCGTGTACTTGAATCTTACTCATTGCAGCAGCCTGAGTCAACTTCCGGACTTCCCTCGTTGCTTAGATGACTGGTACTTGCATCTCAGTAATTGCAGCAGCCTGAGTCAACTTCCTGGCCTCTCTCGCAACTCAAAACTCCGGAAGTTGGATCTCACTAATTGCAGCAGCCTGAGTCAACTACCGGATCTCTCTCGCAACTCAAATCTATGGAAATTGGATCTCACTAATTGCAGCAGCCTGAGTCAACTACCGGATCTCTCTCGATGCTTAATTCTCGAGGAGTTGAATCTTACTGATTGCAGCAGCCTGAGTCAACTACCGGATCTCTCTCGCAACTCAAATCTCAAGGACTTGAATCTTACTAATTGCAGCAGCTTGAGTCAACTACCGGATCTCTCTCGCAACTCAAATGTCAAGGACTTGAATCTTACTAATTGCAGCAGCCTGAGTCAACTACCGGATCTCTCTCGCAACTCAAATCTCAAGGACTTGAATCTCACTAATTGTAGCAGCCTGAGTCAACTACCGGATCTCTCTCGCAACAAAAATCACAAGGTCTTAGATCTTACTGATTGGAGCAACCTGAGTCAACTACCGGATCTCTCTCGCAACTCAAAACTCGAGTTCTTGCGTCTTACTAATTGCACCAACCTGAGTCAACTACCGGATCTCTCTCGCAACTCAAATCTCAAACAGTTGAGTCTTAATAATTGCAGCAGCCTGAGTCAACTACCGGATCTCTCTCGCAACAAAAATCTCAAGGGCTTAAATCTTACTAATTGCAGCAGCCTGAGTCAACTACCGGATCTCAACTCAAATCTCTGGATATTGGATCTCACTAATTGCAGCAGCCTGAGTCAACTTCCGGACGTTTTTTGCAAAACCAGAGTTATTTACAAAACCAAAGGTATTTACATTTCTTTGTTTTTAGACATGACAAATAACTTTTAGTTTTTTACAAATATTATCTCCAATTAACAAATGCTATTTTTTATAAAAAAAGATATATACATTGACGTGTTAATTCCATTGGAAATGCTATAACAATTATCTATCTCAGTTGCGCCATGTTCGCGAAGTTGACATTTGGCTTCCTGGGGACGAAATCTCGAAGTGTTTTTGCTATCAAAGCGAGGGATCTTCGACTATGGCCCTGAGGACTGCAGCGATGTTTCTGGTGCAACGCAAGTGTAGTTCAAAGTAACCGGAGTTATAGAGCGTCTTGACGTACATGAAGATACATTCTGCTTTATTTCCGAGATATGGCTAATCCTAGTAAAAGTGCTGCTGCTTTGAAACCCAAACTTAAAAAGGTATCTGTAGTTCTCTTTAAATCAATATTTTTTTTTTAGTAATATCTGGTCAGAATATATGTTTATTGTTTTTACTTGTACTCTCAATACCGAAGAATTTAAGAGAAAGTGGTAGGACACAGGTTGAAACTAAAGTTTTTAGTCAAGTATTAAAAGTGAAAAAACAAAATTAACGAATAAATAAAAAAAAAACTGTTTCATCATTATTCATAATTTTGGCTTTTATATATGATTAAAACTAGAAAGTTTGATACAAGTTCAACGACCAATGTCTATTTAGATTAGTGTCCACAATTTCTATTAATTATATAAATGTCCTGTCTTTCTCTTTGCTAAATCTGAAAAAATCTTAGCATATTATATACACCGCCATTTTCAAAAAATTTGCTAACACTGCGAACCGCAAAAGTCTCAACGAGACAATACAAATGAAGATATAGTTCTAAACTTCTAATTACGTGGTATTTTTTTTATTAACGACGGGAAAAAATAACCATTTAAAAAAAAAGTGGATTTTTACATAATTTTTAAACATGCGATTATTTTCATTTTGTTATCTGGAAATAATAGTATATCTCTAATTTTGTGAACAGACATGCTTCGGTCCTTTTGTTCCCTTGAGCTCTTGATGCTGAGGTATTTCCAGTGGAATTATTGGACGTTGAAATTCTTGACAAACATGTAATCCGAAGAAGCTCTGCGAACTAGCCATATGTGGTAGAAAACTTTAATGAATTTGGAACAGAACATACAAAGGTATTATTTTTAGCCTTTTTTAGCTGAACGGATGGCCCGTGAACTTCACTTTGACTCTCAGTTTTTTAAGTTTTTTAATTTTTCTTTTAGTGTTCAGCTCCTTCAAAAGGTATCTGTAGTTCTCTTTAAATCAATATTTTTTTTATAGTAATATCTGGTCAGAATATATGTTTATTGTTTTTACTTGTACTCTCAATACAGAAGAACTTAAGAGAAAGTGATTGGACACAGGTTGAAACTAAAGTTTTTAGTCAAGTATTAAAAGTGAAAAAACAAAATTAACGAATAAATAAAAAAAAAAAAAAACTGGTTCATCAGTATTGATAATTTTGGATTTTATATATAATTAAAACTAGAAAGTTTGATACAAGTTCAGCGACCAATGTCTATTTAGATTAGTGTCCACAATTTCTGTTAATTATATAAATGTCCTGTCTTTCTCTTTGCTAAATCTGAAAACATCTTAGCATATTATATACACCGCCATTTTCAATAAATTTGCTAACACTGCGAAGTGCAAAAGTCTCAACGAGACAATTATTTTGATACAAATGAAGATATAGTTCTAATTACGTGGTATTTTTTTTTATCAAAGAATTGGCTGTGTAGCCATCTTAAACATTAGCAATTTTTTTTAGCCAACCTTTCGTTAATTTTCTGTAAATAGCCATATTGCTTACGTGGCAGCTTATTAATTAAATTAGGTTTACACTTTTGCCCTTATTTAATTCGGCAGATTTTATTAATTAGGCAGTTTTTTTTTTCAAATTTCGAATTAAATAATGAAACCGAATAGGGAAGTTTTCAAATTTGAAATTTGAAAGTTCTCAGCCCATTTATTATTATGTATTTGGAAGTTTTTAGCGTTGACTTTAGGTAATTAATTTATATTTTCGTGGCAATTCATTATGGATGAAATCTGTAAATATATTCTTCATTTATTGGTATTATTTTGTCTTCCATATATTCATAATTTCCAGAATTTTCGTGCCCAAAAATATTTCCAAATTTTTTTCCGTTTATTTACACGAATATACTGTAAAACTTTGTATTTACAATGAATATACTGTAAATATGCTTTGTATTTACAATGAATATACTGTAAATATGCTTCGTATTTACAATGAATATACGGTAAATATGCTTCGTGTTTACAATGAATATACGGTAAATATGCTTCGTGTTTACACGAATATAATGTAAATATGTTTTCTATTTACACGAACATACTATTAATGTGAGCAACAACAAAAAAAAATTGTTCTTCGCGGAGTCCATGATTCCGATCGGGACCTTTGGACGCAGATCGCGGAGAGGAGGACGAAGTGAGAGGCGCCGGAGTTTTTCTCGGTGACGAGGTTGTTCTTCGTGACAAATCGCGGAGAGGAGGACGCAGTGAGAGGCGACGAGGCTGTTCTTCGTGGCAGATCTGCCTCTCAGCGTGGACGACGGGCGGGCCGATCGATCGAGATCAGTCCCAGGTGGTGGGAATCCAAGGAGATCCGAGAATTTCTTGGTCCTCCGATCATCAAAGTACACGAAACCCACATGCAAAACGCACTGAAAGGCGTACCATGATCGGCTACGAGTACGCGCAACTCTCTCTGCCGCCAGAGATTTGTTCTTCTCCGTCATCTTCGTCATCGTCGTCGGCGAGGATGGCGGCGGCGAGGAGGCGGAGAGAGAAGGAGGAGGGTGTTGGTGAAGTGGTGTGGTGGCTTCGGAGGAGAGGGTGGGTTGTGGAGAGAGTGAGGAGCAACAAATTAATGAATTTTTCCCTCTTGGGTTTTGAGATAATTTCTTCGTGGTCGGAGCTTATTTTATTTATGTTTTTATTATGTTCGCGAATTCAGCGAGATAAAGACCAAGTAACAAGGGCTAAGTACTGAACATAACGATGTAGTTAATAAACTTAAGTTTTCTATTCTAAAAGAAAAAAATTAAAGATATCTAAGGTTGTTTGAATTTTATGTGCGTAGCCTTCCTGCCCTGAAGTTTATTTTGCTGAATTAGTTTAAAAGACATGTTTCTGGGTACCGAGTAAAACAACATAAATAAAAAGGAATATATACTATTGAAAATCAAAAGTGTATGCGACCAAGCCGCGTTTTAAATTTGAAAGTACAATTGATGCAGGGCAAAACGGGCTACAGTTTTCGGAAAACCGGGATCTCCGAAACGGACAAAGAAGTAGTGTTTTTTGAGTGGAAACGTCCTTCTAAACAAGACCTACATAGTGGGGTCTCATGATTTAAGCCTAATTACGACGTTTGGGCTATCAAAATGGACAGTTTAGCTTCTGCCCGATTTTGCAACTGTTCAGTTTTTATTTTTAATTTTCGAGGTATTAATGTGTGTTGAATTGTATTTATTTTCTAATTACATTCATAATTTTTTTGGTATATAAAAGGTCTCAAGATGCACTATAAATCTTGGTGACTTGTTTTGTAAAAGATAGATATTTTATGAAATGAAAAATTGAACTTGAGTGTTTCTCCCAAATTCGAGCGTCGTGAGCGAGCTCCGAGTTAATGCCCAAAAACCGGTGTTCGTGCGCGAATCAACGGTGATTGGATGTCCCGAGTCTAGCATTCACGAGCGAATCAATAGGCGAAGGAAGGTTCTTCGATCAGTTATTCGTGTGCGAATCAACGATCAAGTTCGACTATCCGGTTACGTTACTTTTTATTTTGGTTTTTTTAAATCAATCTCCTATCTTTGAATACTCCGCTGCATCAACAATGCATGCGACCAAGCCGCTTTTTATATTTGAAAGTACAATGCATGCGACCAAGCCGCTTTGTGAATTTAAAAATGGAAGTGTTTAGACAAAGAAATGGCGAAGATGCTCGGCATTCCAAGGATTTTTCTCCATTTCACCACTCAATCGTTGTAATCGCTATGCCCCGTTTCCGAAGTCTTCTCGGATGATGTAGGGTCCTTCCCAATTTGCGCCAAAGGCCCCGTCTTTCTGTTTAAAATAATTTAAAGGTTTGATGTAATACACTCATTAACTTTGTAATTTTTTTTTTCGATGATATGTTTATTGACTACAGTTTATTTGCATTTTTCAGGTCCGAGTCCGACTTGATAAAAGAAATTGTTGAATGTGTCATGGAAGAATTAAAAATGATACCTTCTACTTCTAGTTATGATACAAATGGTCTTGTTGGAATTGATAACAATTTGAAAAAGATTGAGCCATCTTTATGTGTCAACTTAACGAACAAGGACACTCGTGTCATTGGAATTTGGGGAATGGGCGGCATCGGAAAGACAACAATCGCCCGTGTCCTGTTCAACAAATTCTGTAATCGATTCCCTGGTTTCTCTTTCCTTGAAAACGTCAGAGAGGAAGTTACGAAGCACCAATCCTCGGACCAGCAAAAGAGAGTTTTCTCAGAACGGTTGAAAGAGAAGAACTTGAAAAAGGTCACTCCTCGCGAAAAAGATAGACTCCGCCAAAGGAATGTTCTTTTAGTCCTTGACGATGTCGATAACGTAAAGCAATTGGACCTTCTGGCCATAGATCGTGAATGCTTCGTTCCAGGTAGCAGAATGTTGTGACGAGCAGAGATTCACAAGTGCTCAGGGCTATCAAAGCCGACGAAATACACGAAATTAAGGACTTGAGTTTTAGGGATGCGAGTCGTCTCTTTCTCTCGAAAGCTTTTGGTGAAGAAGGAGATGAATCTCCGCCCGAGGAATACTCAGAGTTGGCGGAGACAATTGTCGAGAAGTACGCCAAAGGCAGTCCATTGGCTCTCACGGTTTTGGGTCGGCACTTGTATTCAAGGAGCATCGAAGAATGGGAAAGCGAAATGGAGTTACTTGACTCAACTCCAAACCATGATGTCCAAGACATATTGAGAGTGAGCTACGACGGACTGAGCCAGAGCAACAAGGACATGTTTCTCGATATTGCCTACTTCCTTAAAGGCGAAGACATGGATAAGATCAAGAGAATACTTGGGTACAGATATTCCGGAGTTGTTGCGGGAATCAGTGTTCTCATTGACAAGGCTCTCATCACTGTGGATGAATACTTGGGTACAGATATACGGATGCATGATTTGATCCAAGAAATGGGCCAAGAAATTGTTTGTCGAGAGTCAAAGGATCCGGGAGAGCGTAGTAGATTGTGGTCTACATCAGATATTTGCCATGTCTTGGAAGAGAATCGAGTAAGTCATGCTTATGAATATCAAGATCCTTTAAAACTTAATTGCAATCACACTTTATTATCATTTGTATAATAATCATAATGTGGTTATTTTTTTTTGTATGAACTGTGATTAGGGGACACAAAAAATTGAAGGAATTTTCTTGAAGGATATGCCACAATCTGACATAAGCCCTCTAGTCTGTAAAGAAATGCGCAATCTGTGGTTTCTCTATATTGATTGGTCTTCGTACAATGGCAAAATTTTATTCCCTGAATATCTTGATTTCCTTCCCGCTACACTAAGATATTTCGGATGGACGGGTTGCCCCTTGAAGTGCTTGCCAGAGAGTTTTAATCCGAAGAATCTTCGCGAGGTGTGCATTGATCAAAGTGACAAACTTGAACGGGTTTGGAGCCAGAAATATAAGGTATTGTTTTTCAGGTATTTTTTAACACAACAGTTCATATATTCTAGCGTTCAAATTATTGCAATTTGACCCATAACTTTTTTTTTTTCTAGATTTCACCTCCTTGAACTTCCATTCATATTTTCAATAAAAAGGGCACATTCGAAATACATAATAAATTTGTAATCCATTTTTTTAGAAAGTATCTATTTATTCAGCATAAACGCTAAATAGATGTTAAATAATTAGCTTATTTTATTTTTTGTATAAAATAGTTAGTTATATCACTAAAGTACGCCAGAGAAGTTTGGTATTGGTTCGAATCACCATTTTTTAAAACTTCAAGGTTTGATATCACTACCTTAAGGTACTAAGAAGCATATTTGGTATTTTCAATCAATTATACTGCCTGACTTATAACATAAATCACGGTTACTTTTTCAAATAGGATTTGCCAAAGTTGGAAGTCTTGATTCTCAAACATTGCAACAATCTAAGTCAACTCCAGGACCGCTCTCACACCTCAAACCTCAAGCAATCGAATCTTGCTAATTGGACCAAACTGAGTCAACTATCGGATCTCTCTCGCAACTCAAATCTCGAGCACTTGAATCTCACTAATTGCAGCAGCCTGAGTCAACTACTGGATCTCTCTCGCAACTCAAATCTCGAGCACTTGAATCTCACTAATTGCAGCAGCCTGAGTCAACTACCAGATCTCTCTCGCTGCTTAAATCTCGAGGTGTTGCATCTTACTAATTGCAGCAGCCTGAGTTAACTACCGGATCTCTCTCGCAACTCAAATCTCTGGATTTTGGATCTCACTAATTGCAGCAGCCTGAGTCAACTACCGGATCTCTCTCGCAACTCAAATCTCGAGCACTTGAATCTCACTAATTGCAGCAGCCTGAGTCAACTCCAGGACCTCCCTCACACCTCAAACCTCAAGCACTTGAATCTTGCTAATTGGACCAAACTGAGTCAACTACCGGATCTCTCTCGCAACTCAAATCTCGAGCACTTGAATCTCACTAATTGCAGCCGCCTGAGTCAATTACCGGATCTCTCTCGCAACTCAAATCTCGAGCACTTGAATCTCACTAATTGCAGCAGCCTGAGTCAACTACCGGATCTCTCTCGCTGCTTAAATCTCGAGGTGTTGCATCTTACTAATTGCAGCAGCCTGAGTCAACTACCGGATCTCACTCGCAACTCAAATCTCATGAAATTGGATCTCAATAATTGCAGCAGCCTGATTCAACTACCGGATCTCTCTCGCAACTCAAATCTCTGGATTTTGGATCTCACTAATTGCAGCAGCCTGAGTCAACTACCGGATCTCTCTCGCAACTCAAATCTCGAGCACTTGAATCTCACTAATTGTAGCAGTCTGAGTCAACTCCAGGACCTCTCTCACACCTCAAACCTCAAGCACTTGAATCTTGCTAATTGGACCAAACTGAGTCAACTACCGGATCTCTCTCGCAACTTAAATCTCGAGCACTTGAATCTCACTAACTGCAGCCGCCTGAGTCAACTACCGGATCTCTCTCGCAACTCAAATCTCGAGCACTTGAATCTCACTAATTGCAGCAGCCTTAGTCAACTACCGGATCTCTCTCGCTGCTTAAATCTCGAGGTGTTGCATCTTACTAATTGCAGCAGCCTGAGTCAACTACCGGATCTCACTCGCAACTCAAATCTCATGAAATTGGATATTACTAATTGCACCAACCTGAGTCAACTACCGGATATCTCTCGCAACTCAAATCTCACAAAATTGGATCTCACTAATTGCAGCAGCCTGAGTCAACTACCAGATCGCTCTCGCAACTCAAATCTCTGGAAATTGGATCTCACTAATTGCAGCAGCCTGAGTCAACTACCGGATCTCTCTCGCTGCTTAAATCTTGAGGAGTTGAATCTTACTAATTGCAGCAACCTGAGTCAACTACCGGATCTATCTCGCAACTCAAATCTCTATTACTTGAATCTCAATAACTGCATCAACCTGAGTTAACTACCGGATCTCTCTCGCTGCTTAAATCTCGAAGAGTTGAACCTTACTAATTGCACCAGCCTGAGTCAACTACCGGATCTCTCTCGCTGCTTAAATCTCAAGGAGTTGCATCTTACTAATTGCAGCAGCCTGAGTCAACTATCGGATCTCTCTCGCTGCTTAAATCTCGAGGAGTTGCATCTTACTAATTGTAGCAGCCTGAGTCAACTACCAGATCTCTCTCGCAACTCAAATCTCTAGAAATTGGATCTTACTAACTGCAGCAGCTTGACTCAACTACCGGATCTCCCTCGCTGCTTAAATCTCTGGAATTTGGATCTCACTAATTGCAGCATGAGTCAACTACCGGATCTCTATCGCAACTCAAATCTCGATGATTTGAATCTCACTAATCGCAGCAGCCTGAGTCAACTACCGGATCTCTCTCGCTACTTAAATCTCGAGGAGTTTAATCTTACTAATTGCAGCAGCCTGAGTCAACTACCGGATCTCTCTCGCTACTTAAATCTCGAGGAGTTTAAACTCGAGGAGTTTTCTTAGATTAGTTAGTTTCTGATAATCAGTGTTAAATACGTTTGTATCTTTTCAATTCTTTCATTCTCTCGATTCAGAATCTTCTCTCTTTTGTTTCTCGAAAGTAACAAAGAACCTTCCTTCGCCTATTGATTCGCGCATGAATGTTAGACTCCGGGCATCAAACTCAATGCTCACTCACGAGGTCGGATTTGGGGGAAACTCGCAAGTCTTAATTTTCATTTCATTCAAAAAAACTGTTCTCTTACAAAATCATGCAACCCTTTATAAATAAGGTTCAACAACGGAAAATGAAGCTAAAACGATAAAGGCAACAAATGCCACAAATTCTAAAAGTACATAACTAAAAACGGAAACATAATAATAAAAATAAAGAGCATAATAATAAAAAATAAAGGCTAGAGATCATGTATTTAATTGTTGGGATTTTTTTTATTTTCTTCATTTTCGGTATCATGGATAATTCGGCATCAAATTCTCTCCAACCTTGTACTTGAATACAAATTAGAGCTAATATATATATATATATATATATATATATATATATATATATATATATATATATACGTATATAAATGTATTATTTATGGTTTATTATACACAAATTAACTATTTTAACGTACAGTTTTATATTGGGTTTTTTTTTCAATTAATTAGCAAAATAGCCAACTCAAACCTTAAAAATTGCTAAATAGCCAAGCTTTTGTAAATAGTAAGTAAATAGCCAGTTATATTTAATTGCACGTCCAAGTTTACGAAAATGCTCAAATTGTTTCCCGCCCAATCTTCATTCCTGCTTAATATATATATAAAAAAATCAAAGCAAATCGGGATTTCCGAGAATCGAGGTCATTAAACTCATTTATTTGAAAACCGCTCACCTTCATTGCATATCTCTCGGTCATAAAATTAAAAAAAAAAAAAAAAAAAGCTCTCCCAAAATTTTTCCAAAACCGCTACTCTCTTCCCCGACGAAAATCTTTTCATCTTCCCCGACGAGCAATTTCGGCTGCTGAATCTAAATCTGGTATGCATGTGTAGATGTTCTTGCTATTTTAACTCGTATTTACTATTTTTCGTCAAAGATTTACACAAAAATAAAAGAGAAAACATGGGTTTTTGGATTGGTTATTGAATAACATGAATTTTTTTTGTTCTTCTTCCTCTAGGATAAAGGGCCAGTAGTTAATGTTCGTGTATTGCTTATTTGTAATCCTAGTTTTTGCCTTAAACCCTAAACATTTGCATACGAGATTTGGGGGTTCGATTTTAAATGGCTAGATGTGTAAATCTTGTTGTGTATGGTTATAACGAATATACATATAGGTATGCATATATTGATTATTATTACTTTATTTTGAAAGAGATTTACTAAAAAAAGAACAAAAATATGGGTTTGTTGATTCGATTATTGAATACCCACAAATAATCTTTGAAGTTTTAGATATTAGGGTTATTTTAATTTTTTACGGTGGTTCTGTAAATCGGACTCATTTTTCAAGTTTTATCATTTTGTGAAGCAACCATTTTTGTACGTTGACTACATTATATTTACATGAGATTTACAATGTTATTTATAGCTATTTACTTGATTCTAGCAGAGAGTCTGGAATTGAGTTGTTTACAAATATTTACACAATCTTCATTTTCTTTGTGTACACAGAATGATAATATGGCGAGGAAAGTCGCCAGAGAAAAAAGCCGATCAAAATTACGGGACACTTAAGTAGATGTAGAGACATATTAATTAATAAATTTTGTGCCCATACGATATATATTTATGTATACTCGTGATGCTGTATTTAATGTGACTTTATATTTACACAGTTTTTACTGCAAATTAATACATTGTTGACTATAGTATATGGTTATTTACAGTTATTTACTTTATAATTACAAATAATTTGGAAAAAAAGTACCAATTTTACATAATTCAAATTGTGACTTACAAAAAGATTTAAATACCTTATATGTCTATTACACGTAATATACTAATATTTGATCAGATATTCTATACCATTAAAGACTAAATGTACGTAATCTCATAACTAAATACTAATTAGTAGGGAATTATTCTTTAGATTGACCGAATAATTAAAATTTAAAACTAAACTACCTAAAATAAAAAGATTTGAATGTCTTAACTGCTTAAATAACGTAATATATTAATATTCAATCTAATTTTAAGTATCATTAAAGACTAAATGGCTTGAATCTCATAACTAAATACAATAAATAGGGAAATATTCTTTAGATTGACTGAATATTCCAGAATTAAAACTAATTTGCCTAAAATATTATCATCATTTATTGTTAAAAAAATTAAATTCAAAATCAAACAGAATTTTCGACTAATAAAATTCAAGTTAAAAAAAAACTGCCGATTATAACTATTTATACTATTATTTACAGTTATTTACAACTGATTACACTATGATTTACAACTATTTACAGATGATTACACAAAGAATCGGATTAAAGAAAAAAGAAATTAATAATTCCAGATATATATATATGGAAACAAAATAAGGAATAAATAACCCACGTAATATTCAGTTGCTAAAAATAAGGATCCGAAATTAACCACCTAATTTTAATCACTCTGAAATTCGGGATATTGGAAAAAAAAAATTCAAAATTCAAATAATTTCGGATTCAAAAGATAAAAGGACACAAACTGGAATTGAAAAAAAAATCTGATTCGTCCACGTCATCCGAGTGGCTATTTACTTAATATTTACAAAACTTTGGCTATTTAGCAATTTCTAAGGTTTGAGTTGGCTATTTTGCTAAATTACCCTTTTTTCCGTAGTATTTTATATATTTTTTAAAAAATAAAATCCAACATCCAGGTAATCCAAATCATATTTACAGTTTTTTTGTTGTATATAATCTTAAAAGGTTCAAGTAAAACATTATCACACCATGATAATCCAAAACTATTTACTTTTTATTTTGTGTTTATGGTAAATTACCATACTGTGTTTGGTCTTACCTTCCATATACTTTGAATAAACTAACCTCACACAAAGTCACTATCCAAGCTTTTCCATATTTCAGATAAGACCCTTTGATATTTTTGGAGGTTGATCACTTATGGCTTCTTCTTCGAGTACTACTGTAAAAACATACGATGTCTTCATCAGTTTTCGAGGCACGGACACACGCTGGGGCTTTACCAACACTCTTCACAAAGCCTTAGGCGAGAATGGAATAAAGGCCTTCATTGACGAGGACGACCTCGATAAAGGAGATGAGATCTCGCCTGTGCTTCTAGAAGCAATCAAGGCATCGGCGATCTCGATAATCGTCTTCTCAGAGAACTATGCCCAATCTCGGCGGTGTCTGGATGAGCTCAACCACATCGTCCGTTGCATGAAAGAAGATAAACAGCTTGTTTTACCCGTGTTCGTCATCGACCTCGTCGGATCTCATAGCCCTCGCCCTCTATCTTGGTCTCGTCGGATCCCGCAATCCTCTGCCTCAGCCCTCGGCCTCGGCCTCGTCAGATCCGGCAGTCTTCGTCTCAATCATATGCGTATTACGGGAAGACCGTAAATGATCTACGCCATTCGCTCTATGGAGGCGTGCCTCTCCTCAATAAGCCTATGTCGGGAATACCGTAACCGTCATCGACCTCGTCGGATCTTGCAGTCCCCGCCCTCTATCTCGGCCTCGTTGGATCCCGCAATCCTCCGCCTCAGCCCTCGGCCTCGTCAGATCTCGCAATCCTCATCCTCCTTAGCCCTCGGCCTCGGCCTCGTCAGATCCAACAGTCTTCATCTCAATCATATGCCAAGAAGACCACAACCAAGCTCGTCGGATCCCGCAGTCCGCGCTCTCTATCTCAACCCTTGGCCTCGTCGGATCCTGCATTCTTGGCCGCCATCGACAAGTGGTAGAAGACTATTTTGTTGCGAAAAACAGAGAAAAAACCAAGATTATTGATTACCTGTACTTTTCGCTGTCTCTAAAATTCTAGTTGGCGTTGATTAATCTTCATCTTCTTGTTTTTTCTCTCTTTTATTCTGTAGAAGTTCGTCGTTCCTAAGATTCTTCTCTGCGGTGAGATTTTTTTTTCTCCGATCGTCTTTTGTTTTTTATTTCTTTTCTTTGAAATCTAATGAAGTCGAATAAAGTTTAACGTGTGGTAATTGATTTGGTCAGTTAATGTCCTGATTTGCGCAATCTTTACTGATTTAAATTGGTTATTTTTTTAATTTAAAATGAAAACAAAATCGGTTTTGGGTGGGAGTGCTATATATGAATATTCTTGTAAAATTACGCTTGTAAATAAAATGTAGTGGTTATTTACCTTAAATTTACGAAATGTTAGCTATTTAGCAATTTCTAACGTTTACATTGGCTATTTTGCAAATTATTTGATTTTTTATTCCATGCTCTCACAAAAATTTTATTCTATTTTTAATATCTTATTTGTTTTTCTTATTTGCATCCTCATATTTTCTAATTTTATTTTATATTCTTATCACTAATACCTTATAATTAATTTCGTCTTTTAATTTATATTTTCTTTCTTCATGTTGTTCAATAAGTACATAAGAAAATTGCAAGATTCTCATGCTATAAATTTAAGTATGATTATTTCTGGAATTGATTGAAATATGAGTTTCAATCTTTATAATATTAAATTTTATATTTTTTAAAAGTTCTAAACTCATTTACCTTTTAAATATATTTCATATATAATTAAATTCACATCTTAATAAACATTTCAAAATATGTATTTTAATAAATTTAATATGATTAATCATGGATTTTTTTATGTATATCAAAATAGCAAATGTTAATCTTTTTTATTTTAACATGTGTCGTATTTTTAAATTTTATTCTTATCTCTTAATTAAAAACTGTTAATAATTGTTATCGGCATATTTCTCAGGAACTTCTGACTTGCACGTGGGGCCCACCATGTGCATAGAAAAAAAGCAATATTGCTTTGTGCTTTATATTTTAAAAAACTAGTCACATGAGTCCTCACAATCTTGTTCTTTTGTCTTCTTTTTCTACTACTTTCCTTTTACTGTCCTCACACAAAATCTAATCTGCGCTTCAGGGAGCGATCGAGATATCGCCGATCTTCTCAAAGATTCTCGGAGGTGTCTGGATGCGCTCAACCATATAGCACGTTGCAAGAAGACCTACAAAGTGGACCCCACAAACATACGGAATCTAGATCTGGGAAGCCACAAAGCTGCGTTTTCAAGACATCAAAGGCGCTTCAGATCGAGAATCTCTGGAAATCACTGCGAATTAATACGGCTGGGATTTAGGGTCGAGGTAAATTGTTTTACCTTGACATTTTAATCGCTGCGAATTTGTTTTTAATTGATGCAGAATCCTGAAGTCGAAATTTTTAAAGACTTTTTCAATGCATGAAAGTAACTGCTTTTTAGGGTCGAGCAACTGCTTTTTATTACAAGTAAAACACTACTAAAAGTAAAAAAAAAAAAAAAAAAAAAAAAAAAAAAAAAAAAAAAAAAAAAAAAAAAGTAGAAGAGCGCACCTATTAATTTTATTGTTATAGCAGCAAACTATAAGCTTATATGTTCACATTATAAACTAATTACCTTCCATTTAGTTTGCATAAACTAACTTCACAAAAAGTCACGATCTAATAAGCTTTTCTTTATATCAGTTGATATTTTTGGAGGTTGATCACTTATGGCTTCTTCTTCGAGTACCTCTGTAAAAACATTCGATGTCTTCATCAGTTTTCGAGGCACGGACAGACGCTGGGGCTTTACCAACACTCTTCACAAAGCCTTAGGCGAGAAAGGAATAAAGGCGTTCATAGACTCGGAGGACCTCAAGAAAGGAGACGAGATCTCGCCTGTGCTTCTAGAAGCAATCAAGGCATCGGCGATCTCGATAATCGTCTTCTCAGAGAACTATGCCCAATCTCGATGGTGTCTGGACGAACTCAACCACATCGTCCGTTGCATGAAAGAAGATAAACAGCGTGTTATACCCGTGTTCTACAAGGTGGAGCCCACGGATATAAGACACCAAAAGAGAAGCTTCGAAGTTGCATTCTCAGAACTCGAAACACGATTCAGACACGACTCGGAAAAGTTGAAGACGTGGCGGGAATCTCTGACAGCCACTGCTAATTTGTCCGGATTTAATTCGGCAGACGCGAGGTAAATTGTTAGTTATTGTTGTACCTTGGCGTATTTGATAAATGGTTTTAGTTGACATAAACCTTAAGTCCAGCTTTTAAATGATTTTTATTTATTTATTTATAGTTTTAACAACTTTCTATTTATTCATTAAATATTGTTCATATATATTTAACCTTTATATTTGTATCCGAATATGATAATATATATTTTTTTAAGAGAAACTGAAAAATATATTAAAAAAGAGGGGAAAAAGAAAGCTTCATCTAGAACAAAGCAAAATACAAACTAGATAGCACTTGGCCAATCGCGGGATAATACAGAGAGGCTAAAACTCGAAAAAGCAGAATTTAGAGTAGATATCCAAAGACCAATACTCCTGAAAATACTGTCCCAGAGATATTCGAGGTGGAGATATATAATATTCTATATGAATTTACAAAAAATTTGTGGTTCTTATATAAATATGAAGTCATATATATATATATATATATATATTGTGATAATTAGACTATAATATTAAATGAAGGACGCTATTTGACTAATTCATATAGTTTTTTATTTTTATTATTTCATTAATTTTACAAGGTTTGACTATTTTACAAATCCAAAAATTTTAATTGGCTATTTAGTCGCAAAACCCAGTTTTTTATGCATATTCATTTTACAACGAGTAATAGATGTTTATTTATTTTTTTAAAATTTAATATTAATAAATATCTTTAGTTACTCATAAGGGTTTTTCAATACTGACCCTAAAAGTATAAAATATTTATATAAAATATAAGTATAAAATAATTTAAAGGTTTGATATAATACACTCATTAACTTTGTAAAAAAAAAAAATCGATGATATGTTTATTGACTACAGATTATTTACATTTTTCAGGTCCGAGTTCGAGTTGATAAAAGAAATTGTTGAATCTGTCATGAAAGAATTAAAAATGATACCTTCTACTTCTAGTTATGATACAAATGGTCTTGTAGGAATTGATAACAATTTGCGTGTTATAGAGCCATCTTTATGTGTCAATTTAACGATCAAGGACACTCGTGTCATTGGAATTTGGGGAATGGGCGGCATCGGAAAGACGACAATTGCCCGTGTCTTGTATAAGAATTTCTACAATCGATTCTCCGGTTTCTTTTTCCTTGAAAACGTCAGAGAGGAAGTTACGAAGCACCGATCCTCGGACCTGCAAAAGAGAGTTTTCTCGGAACTGTTGAAAGAGAAGAACTTGACACACCTCACTCATCGCGAAAAGGATAGACTCCGCCAAAGGAATTGTTGGTACATTTATTGGCGAATTAATGTTGGCAAAATAATATAGAATCGTGGAATATATTATCGGATAGCGTTGGGCTTTGTTACAATGTTTGGTCACAAGTGTCGTAGTTTGTGTTGTAACAGTCCTGTGTAACAGTCTCGGCCCATTGACTTTTGGGCTTCGCTACTCCGACTTGAAGAAGGATTCCAGCGTGGATTAATGAGATAATGGGCTGGTATTCCTAATCCGACTTCAAGATTTGTGTTGACCTAGTTTTCTCATATAAATAGGTCATCACCTCACCTTCTGCACTCACGCCTTTGGAGAGATTTATTTGAGTGTTTTAGCTGAGCTTAGAACGACTTGTGTTCAAGCTTTTAAGGTGTCTTTTACCTCTGCTTTGTTGCCTATATACGGGTGATTGTATTAGAAGCTAGAGGTTAGGTTTTTCAATTGTTTTTGTTGGGAAACACGTTTAGAAGTCTCGGGAGAGATATTCTGTGGGAATCGAGGGGATCTCGTACTTAGGGGGAGCCTAAGTTGCTGTTGAAGAGGATAGACGTAGGTTGGGTAGCTAGCGAGGGAGTCGTTGAGTGTAAATCCTTATTGTACCACGTTATCATAGTAAATTGCTTTTCACCGGGCAAAGGCCCCCCAGACGTAGGCACGAATTGCCGAACTGGGTTACCAACTCTGGTGTCTATTTATTATTTCCGCACTCATATCGTTAATCTTTTGTTTCTCTAAATTTCAGCAACTGTCGCACTTTTTGTTACAAACACTTTCTGAAACAGCTGAGCAGATTCAGTAATTTCAATTGGTATCAGAGCGGTTCACTCAGTCTTGGTGAGTGTGATCCGTAGTGTTACTGATCTGTTTATTTAGAGATGGAGTTCATGAGAGAAGGTGCATCTATTGGCCGTCCGCCCCTCCTCGACGGTGGAAACTACTCGTATTGGAAAGCTCGGATGAAGGTCTTCTTAAAAGCACTAGACGAGAAAGCTCGGAGAGCCGTCCTCACTGGCTGGAAGCACCCCACCACCACTGATGGTGCCGGAGAGACTGTTTTGAAACCTGAAGTTGATTGGTATGTGAATGAAGATAAACTGGCAAGCGGTAACTCTAAAGCTCTTAATGCGATCATGGCTGCCGTTGACCCCAACACATTCAAGCTGATTTCTATATGTGAAGTGGCCAAAGACGCATGGAATATCCTTCAAGTCACTCATGAAGGAACTGATACGGTACGAATGTCTCGTCTCCAACTTTTGACTACTAAATTTGAGAACTTAAGAATGACAGAAGATGAAACTATTAGTGAATTCAATTCTAGACTTTGTGACTTGTCTAATGAATCGTTTGTCCTTGGTGAAAAAATGCCTGAGGAAAAACTTGTCAGAAAAGTTCTACGGTCGCTTCCGAAGCGGTTCATCTACAAAGTCACTGCCATTGAAGAGGCTAAAGACATATCCACAATGAAGCTGGAAGAGTTAATGGGTTTGTTGGAATTGATCTAGGGTTTAAGAAAAAGTTTAACGCTTCGTTAAGCGGCAGAATTTTAAAAATTTTCTTTTTCAAGTAAAAACAGTTTTTACTAACCTAGATAAAGTGCAAGCACATGTAAATAAAACTAATATGAGCACATGTTTCCTCTTTTATTCATTGCTCTCTCATTTGCTTGTTTGGCCGAAATTCTACTTTCCTCATAGAGGAAATTTGTTTCCTCTTTTTCTTTTGGCAAGTATCTTGATACATTTATGCACAAAATAACTCTTTGGGTAGTGGGCGCCTATTACACTCTAGAAATGCCTTCTAGAAGCTTTTCCATTTGTTCATGACAACATGAAAAAGGCCCATTAAGAATTTTCAATAAAATTCTTATGAAATGAAATTAATCCACAAGGCCCAATGATCAAGTCATGGCCGAGTGTTATCAAGTCATCAAATGACCTTGTCAAAAAAATTTATTGACATTCATTTCATCCTATGTCTCAAAAGACAAAAATACCCTTTTGACAATTTTCGTCTTGTTTTGACTTAGCTTCCAGTTTAACTATTCATATTCGTGACAGTGACCTCATGGATCCAAATGAACAAAGCTTGAGCTAAAATACTTGGACTCAAAAGTTCACAAACCTTTTCCAAGTTTAGCTTAATGTCAACTGACTCCACTAAAAAGTTGACACTGAAAATCTCTCGGTTCAAATGAATTTATTTTCTACTCAAGAATTCAACCTAATTGTAATGAGTGGATCCACAGAATATTATCAGTGTTTACCCTTCATGAATATCATCAGCTAGTCGGGATTTACAAAATTACCATTTTACCCTTCTAGCTGTTATTTCCTCAACTCATTTGTCGCTTGTGAATAAGTTAGAAACAATGTATTGACGAGGAGCTAACAAGTCACATTGTTTCATCCAAAAGAGTCAAGACTCAATTTGGACACTGGCCAGTTCATTTATTCACATTCCAAGGAACAAAGCATGAGGTGATATACATTGCATTTCAGCAATCTTGTACATGAATTCCATATCTATGAGAACTTCACAAAGTTACTCATGACATTCTCACAACTTAGTACTTCACCAATAGACCTTGTTCGGAATCACATAGTGAGTCCGAACTCTGACTTTCTCAAATGAGAATACTAAGGTGTGAAATGACATGTCTCATTTCAGGATTAAGGTAAGCACGATGCAATTCATACGTAGTGACTTCGAGACATAAGAGGTTAAATGGTTTGTTCTTATATTGTCTCTAGAAGTGCACTGGTCAATTCAGTACCTTCGGAAGATACCTAGAAGAACTATAGAGTCTCCAACTCTCAATGCCGCATAACCAAACATCATAGATTCCCCTAACAATCGTACGGAGGTCAATAGTCCTTTGACCCTTAGATTGCGAATATATTGTTTTAAGCAAACTACGAAGAGTTTGTTCATGCAAATCTACATTTGTCTCTTCGTAAGTTGTTTAGTTTGTTTATGGACTAAAGACTAATGTTTTATCATAAAGCTTCAGACAATGAAGATTGAATGAACGTTTCAACTTTTGTTAATAAATAAGCAGTTACAAGCAAGAGTCTTCGTAAGACTATATGACATCAAATGTACATAAATACACACTACAACTCTTCTTGTGGGCACCATTGACAACAGGGTTCCCTCAGAACCTTTGAGATGAACGATGAGCACCACAATCCCGAGCCAAAGACTCATGGAATTGCATTGAAAGCTGACCTCGACAACAACCACGGCCTTACTGAAGAGGAAGACTTGGCTAGGACTATCTCTCTTCTGGCTAAGAACTTTGGAAAATTCATGAAGAGGATGAACAATAACACTTGCAGAAGTGTTTCAGAAACTGTCTCTGACAGTTCCCAAAACAGATCCAACGCCAACGAAATTTCCACAGATCTGAATGTCAAAGCTAAGGGGATTCAATGTCGAGAATGTCATGGATTCGGTCATATCCAAGCAGAATGTGCCAACACCCTCAAGAAGCGTAACAAAAGCTACAACACCCGTACTTGGAGTGATGAGGATTCAGAAGAGGAAGACATTATCGACAACTTCCTTGCTTTTACTGCCCGTGATTCTTAAGACAATTTGAAGCCATGCATCACTGTCGCAAGTTGTGTTAGTGACGTTTTCTACATCAGCGACTCTGAAGTCAGCAACAACGAAGAAGATGAAGAAGAATTAACACTTGAGTCTGTTACCAAGGCTTATGGACTTCTCTACAGCAAGTGGAATGATGTTGTTAGTCTTAATCAAAGGCTTTATGAGAAGATTGCCACCGCTTCAAAAGAAAAGGACGAACTCCTTGCCTCTGTTGCCTCCTTAAATGAAGAATTGAAATCTGAAAAATCTCAACAAGATAAGTTTCTTTCTGAAATAACTCTCTTGAAGAAAAATATTAGAATGCTCAATTCTGGAACGTCAAAACTTGATGAAATTTTATGTATAGGCAAAACCAGTGGCGATCATCATGGTCTAGGCTATCAGAGAGGAGGAGCATCCAGCTCTAAGACTATATTCGTCCCGAGCATAAATTCCCAGAATGAAGCTGCTGGCTCAACAACTGTTACAACAGTTTCTGCAACACCTGCGAAGGCAAGCCAAAAATCTTGGGTTTGTCATTACTGTGCGAAGAAGGGTCATATTAAACCCTGGTGTTACAAGCTCCTGAAAGATCTGAAAAAACAAAGACGTTCAAGGTCAAACCCTCTTGCCATGAAAAAAGTTTGGAAAGTCAAAGATCCACAAAATCGCGGTGCGTGTACTCCTCTGAAAGTCCCGACCAAAGATGAGCAATCTATCGTATGCGGTAACTTCATAAAAGAGGATGTTGCTCCGGAACAACAACTTCCAAATATTTTCACGAAAGACGATTCAAAGTTCGAATCACTTAGGCCTGTCGTGGGTCTTTGTGTGACTGATTCGTGATCTATCATCGACATGTATTCGAGTATAAATATGGAAATTTAATGCTCGAATACACTTTTATTGAGGTACGATATTTTTTACCTCAAGTGCAAGTTATCATGTTAATTCGGATTTTTAGTGTTCGTCCGAGGAGTTGTCTTTGTGTTTTTCGTAAAAAAAAAAAAAAAAAAAAAAATTAAATTTCGAAAAAAAAAGTCAAAAGGTATAAAAAAAAAAAAAAAAAAGTCGAAATTCAAAAAAAAAAAAAAAAAATTGCAGATTTCCAGATTTTACTGCTCTGGTTTTTCACTCGACAGATAGACTTCAACGTCTTAGAATTCAATCTCCACCGTTCAGAATGTACCTGTATGTGTTCCGACCATGGTGTACAAATTTCGTGACGATCCAACGGTTAATGAATTCAGAAACTCGTGTTTGACAAGGCTGGTCGGAGTAGTTGCGATTTAAAAAAAAAAAAAAATTTGTTTTCTTCTCCGGTGAACCAACGTTTTTCTCCACCCCGGAGTAGATTAACACTACCATGAGCGCCTCTTTTCTACATTCATTGAGCTAGAAGCTTGTGTATTGAGCTTGGGTCGTGTTTTTTCCGACGCCGTGATATTTTCTTTTCAACAAGAAACGAATTCTACGATGATGCATCATATTCAGGGGGAGCAAACTGTTGTTTGGTGATTGTTCAATTTTGGAGGTATGTTTATGGCAAAAAGGCGGAGATTATGTGACTCGTGTTGACTCTGCTATAATGATGTTGAAGCTTCGTCGTCGTCGTCATCGTCACCTTGTCACAGGTACGATTCTGTTTTGCCTTTAAACACCAAAGGGGGAGATTGTTGATACATTTATTGGCGAATTAATGTTGGCAAAATAATATAGAATCGTGGAATATATTATCGGATAGCGTTGGGCTTTGTTACAATGTTTGGTCACAAGTGTCGCAGTTTGTGTTGTAACAGTCCTGTGTAACAGTCTCGGCCCATTGACTTTTGGGCTTCGCTACTCCGACTTGAAGAAGGATTCCAGCGTGGATTAATGAGATAATGGGCTGGTATTCCCAATCCGACTTCAAGATTTGTGTTGACCTAGTTTTCTCATATAAATAGGTCATCACCTCACCTTCTGCACTCACGCCTTTGGAGAGATTTATTTGAGTGTTTTAGCTGAGCTTAGAACGACCTGTGTTCAAGCTTTTAAGGTGTCTTTTACCTCTGCTTTGTTGCCTATATACGGGTGATTGTATTAGAAGCTAGAGGTTAGGTTTTTCAATTATTTTTGTTGGGAAACACGTTTAGAAGTCTCGGGAGAGATATTCTGTGGGAATCGAGGGGATCTCGTACTTAGGGGGAGCCTAAGTTGCTGTTGAAGAGGATAGACGTAGGTTGGGTAGCTAGCGAGGGAGTCGTTGAGTGTAAATCCTTATTGTACCACGTTATCATAGTAAATTGCTTTCCACCGGGCAAAGGCCCTCCAGACGTAGGTACGAATTGCCGAACTGGGTTACCAACTCTGGTGTCTATTTATTATTTCTGCACTCATATCGTTAATCTTTTGTTTCTCTAAATTTCAGCAACTGGCGCACTTTTTGTTACAAACACTTTCTGAAACAGCTGCGCAGATTCAGTAATTTCAGGAATGTTCTTTTAGTCCTTGATGATGTCGATAACGTAAAGCAATTCGACCTTCTGGCCATAGATCGTGAATGCTTCGGTCCAGGTAGCAGAATTCTTGTGACGAGCAGAGATTCACAAGTGCTCAAGTTTATGAATGTGGTCCTTATGCGCTGCTCAGACATAAATATTTCCAACTCTTGTTATGTGATTGGGAGTGGTAACAAGGTTGCGGTTTTCACTGATTTCAAAGATCGGCTCTTTCCTAGTCTTGAACTGAATGCAGGGGAAGGCTTCAAGGTGACCGATATTATGGTTTCTGGAGATCGGGAATGGTATTCCAGGTAAGCTACCTGACTGTTGACTTTATATTATGTTAGCGCAATAAGTTCTTGATTTGGAGAATCGTGTCAGATTACTGTCGAGTCTGTGGCAGTGAGGATGAAAGGGCTTCATTTGGTGCTGCTTCTTGCAAAATTTTCGCTTTACTAAGACAGCTATTTTCGAACGAGACAATCAAGCTATCATGGATGGCTTTATGAACAACAAACCGAGTCCAGATTGGTGTAGCTTTGTTCTCCTTTTTACATTAATTATAAGTTTGTTAATTGATTGTTTTGAGTCTTTTAAGTTTGAAATGGACAGTGAGGAAGTCAATTTTCGTATCTCATTCGCATTGTAAATGGGCCGTGAAATTATTTGATTATAAAAATAGGTAAAATTCTGTTATAAATATAACTCATTTTATTTTAGTATTTTTTGTGTTGATGAACTAATTAGTGACATCATTAATAGAGCTTAAGTTGATAAATTTTGTAATACTTCGGAACAACAATTAAATTATTTACTTTTTTAATATGAATGTAAGTTAATAAAGAGGGTACCGGTGAAAAAATCAATAGCTCAAGAGGTGAATGCGAAAATGAAAAAAAAAAAAAATCAAGGGTAAAAATGAACAACATGGATAGCTTTATGAACAACAAACCAAATCCAGATTGGAGTAGCTTTGCTCTCCTTTTTACTTTAATTTTAAGTTTGTTAGTTGATTGTTTTGAGTCTTGTAAGTTTAAAATGGACAGTGAGGAAGTCAAGTTTCGTAGCTCATTCGCTTTGTAAATGGGCCATGAAATTACGACTTTCCGGTTTTGTATCCTTGCCCGACAACCGGAGTTTTAATATGAGGTAGTGGGGTACTCTTTCCTCTCCATCGCACCTATTTGGGGACGAGGAGGTTTTTACATTGGCCCTGTTTTCTTAAAAAAGAAAAAAATCGACAACCCAATATTAACAAACGTTCATATTTTCAACAAAATTTTTTGCATTCTTGGCACATAAGTATTTTATAATAGATATTATTGAAATGATTTTATTAAAAGATAGGTAAACTTCTGTTATAAACATAACTTATTTTATTTTAGTATTTTTTACTAATTATTAGTAACATCAATGGATCGAGTACTCATTATTAAATTTAGTTATTACTTCGGAACAACAATTATTTTTTTAAAATATGAATGTAAGTTTAGGTTTTCAAAATGAGTGGGGTCTCACCATTTAAGCGTAATTCGGACGTTTAGGTCTTCAAAATGACGTTTTGTGTTCTGTCCGTTTTGTTTCATTATTATTTCGTTTATTAATGTTTGTTAAGAGTCTTTATTAATGTTTAATTATTCAGTTTTAGGGATGTGAATGGTCACAAGATGCATCTATAAATCTTGGTGACTTGTTTTGTAAAAAAAATAGATTATGAATGAAAAAAAATTAAAACCTTTTTGTTTTTATCCCCAAATTCGTGTGTTCTTGTGAGGACCTGATTTGATGCCCGAGACCTAGTATTCGTGAGCGAATCAATAGGTGGAGGAAGGTTCTTCGATTGGGTATTCGTGCGTCGAATCAACAATCGTAATCCATTTATCTCATCAATAAAAATCTCACTGCATCAGTTTGGTATTAGAGCCGAAGACGATCGTGAATCATGTAGATTTTTGCTGGATTTGTTGACAGTGACTCGATGTCACACGTGTTTGAGGTTGATTGTGAAGAAGAGGAGTTCTTTTTTGAGCCGCTGGGTGATGCAATTTCCTATGAAAGTGAGGGAGAAGAGGAAGAAATTCCCGAGCCATTGAATAATCCAATACTCTATGGGAGAGACGTAGAACAAGAAAAAAAAAAGAAGAAGGCGTACGTGAAGATAGCTCTCGCTCCAACGAACAATCAAGCCGATCGGGCTCTTGAAGACTTCATTAATGTGTCATTTTTGTTTGAGGTAGAATATCGATCTCCGGAGTTCGTCAAAGAAATCCTCCTCCTTTCACACCATTTGAAGATGCATCGAATTCGGGGACGAATTCTATCAAACCCGAGGAGAATGATGTAGATCAAAAGAGTCTGGAAAGTTAGGATCGCAGAAACGGACAACAGAGGAGTGTTTTCTTACTGGAAACGTCCTAGTAAACAAGACCCACATAGTGGGGTCTCACCATTTAAGCCTAATTCGGACGTTTAGGCTTTCAAAATGACGTTTTGTGTTCTATCCATTTTGTTTCATTATTAGTTTTTTTTTTCAATTTCGTTTATTAATGTTTGTTAAGAGTCTTTATTAATGTTTAATTATTCAGTTTTAGGGATGTGAATGGTCACAAGATGCATCTATAAATCTTGGTGACTTGTTTTGTAAAAAAAATAGATTATGAATGAAAAAAAATTAAAACCTTTTTGTTTTTATCCCCAAATTCGTGTGTTCTTGTGAGGACCTGATTTGATGCCCGAGACCTAGTATTCGTGAGCGAATCAATAGGTGGAGGAAGGTTCTTCGATTGGGTATTCGTGCGTCGAATCAACAATCGTAGTCCATTTATCTCATCAATAAAAATCTCACTGCATCAGTTTGGTATTAGAGCCGAAGACGATCGTGAATCATGTAGATTTTTGCTGGATTTGTTGACAGTGACTCGATGTCACACGTGTTTGAGGTTGATTGTGAAGAAGAGGAGTTCTTTTTTGAGCCGCTGGGTGATGCAATTTCCTATGAAAGTGAGGGAGAAGAGGAAGAAATTCCCGAGCCATTGAATAATCCAATACTCTATGGGAGAGACGTAGAACAAGAAAAAAAAAGAAGAAGGCGTACGTGAAGATAGCTCTCGCTCCAACGAACAATCAAGCCGATCGAGCTCTTGAAGACTTCATTAATGTGTCATTTTTGTTTGAGGTAGAATATCGATCTCCGGAGTTCGTCAAAGAAATCCTCCTCCTTTCACACCATTTGAAGATGCATCGAATTCGGGGACGAATTCTATCAAACCCGAGGAGAATGATGTAGATCAAAAGAGTCTGGAAAGTTAGGATCGCAGAAACGGACAACAGAGGAGTGTTTTCTTACTGGAAACGTCCTAGTAAACAAGACCCACATAGTGGGGTCTCACCATTTAAGCCTAATTCGGACGTTTAGGCTTTCAAAATGACGTTTTGTGTTCTATCCATTTTGTTTCATTATTAGTTTTTTTTTTCAATTTCGTTTATTAATGTTTGTTAAGAGTCTTTATTAATGTTTAATTATTCAGTTTTAGGGATGTGAATGGTCACAAGATGCATCTATAAATCTTGGTGACTTGTTTTGTAAAAGAAAATAGATTATGAATGAAAAAAAAAAACTAAAACATTTGTGTTTTTATCCCCGAATTCGTGTGTTCTTGTGAGGACCCGATTTGATGTCCGAGACCTAGTATTCGTGAGGGAATCAATAGGTGGAGGAAGATTCTTTGATTGGGTATTCGTGCGTCGAATCAACTATCGTAATCCATTTATCTTATCAACAAAAATCCTGCTGCATCAAGTCAAAAAGTTTAATTACATGACATGGTGTTCTGAAATAGATGTTCTTTATAGTTCCACATCCTCAAGCTACGAAATCTCTGTTTGATCAAATGGAACGTACGGACATTGATCCGTTCATCTGATACCATTTTCATAGTAGAGTTGAAATTATATAAAATTTTATATAACTATTAATTATATGAAAAGCATAAACAAAAAAAAATGTGCTAAAAGTATTTATTTAAATTGAAAAGCATACTTCATTCTCCGTAGTGTTGTTCAATTACAATAAGAATTAGTTTTATATTGAACAACACAAATCATCCATTCCCAAAAATATCAACTACAACAAAATCGGTCAATATAAACATGATGCAACAATATCATAAACATCTCTATGCAAAATATTGTAAAAACCATGTATTTACACAAAAAAAAAAAAATAAGACCCTTACTCATAAATAAAATAAATATATACAGTTTCTGTTTCGATCCCTAACGACGGCGAATCGGAGGCCAAAGCTTCCGGAACTACCACAACTATTATTTCTTCTTGATAGAGTTCTTGAAGAAGCTTACAGAGATGATGATGAGGTCCGAGCTGTTCTCGGAGATAGCATTGGAAAACCCGAGCTTATGAGGAAAAAAAGGTAATTAATATTATTATTTGTAAAATAATTATTAGTCAAAGAATAGAAAGGCATGTAAAACTTGTTTTTTTCATCATCAAATGCCGAGGTTTTATCCTGAATTCATTTTGAGTTTGACTCTTTTTTTTTCCTATTCAAGTAGGGTTATTTCTGTTTGCTATTGGATTTTTATTTGTTATGTTTTTTTTTTGGAAAAGAAAGTAGTGTTTTATTTATTTATTATTGAAAATTAAAAATCGAATTACAAACTGTAGCTAAAGAGCAATAAAGGGATCGATCATCTTACACTAATATTTTCTACATTTTTTCAATATATCATACCATATTTAGATGAATTACTTAGATGACATTGTTTTATAATTTATAAAAATTAATTTCTCTGCAGAGTCGACCCAGGCACATCTGATCATTTCGCCATTGATGTGCTTCTCAACTGCTTCATGGTCTTTAGTTCAGAGTGAGATAACTGATATCATCACCTTTTATTTTCCTGTCTTGTTAAACATTAATTTTTTTGTTATGAAGATAAGTCCGAAAATTGGGTGATTAGGAAGAAGGATGAGAAATTCGGAGTTGGATACAAGTAGTTTGAAATATATTCTAGGGACGTAAAAAAGTCAAGATTTTTATGATTTGTTGCCACCTTTATATTCTAGGGACAGCCAGGGAAAAAAACTAGCCTCACACAAAGGCTCAATCTTGGTATCGGTGGATATTTTTGGAGATTGAGTTATGGCTTCTTCGAGCAATTCTGTCAAAAAAATACCATGTTTTCATCAGTTTTCGAGGGAAGGATACACGCAGAGGTTTTACAAGCATTCTTTACAGCCACTGCGGATTTTTTTTACCTGTACATATTTTTTTGTTAATAAATTGTTTATGCGGACATAAACCTGGAGTCAGACTTTGCAGATGATATTTTCCCTTTCATTTTAATTTGTGATTAACTACAATTTGGTTTATTTACATATACAGTTCCGAATCCAGCTTAATCAAAGATATTGTTGATATCGTCACAAAGAAGCTAAGAGAGCGTATATCTTCGCAAGTACTCAGAAATATCAAAGCTGAAATACTCTTCGCCATCGTCTCCCTCGCGCTCTACTTCTCTGTTACCGTCGTATGTCAATAAAATAAAAACAAATTTTTTGGTATGAAAAAAATGAATGAAGAGAAATAGTGTTTTTTTTTTGTTGAGGTTTCGTTTTCAACAAAGAACAGATGAAGAAGGAAGACACCCAAAAAAAATTGCAAACCTTCTTTTTTAATTGATGAGTGGTTTTTATGCAAAGTGCTACAATTGATGATATGGATGAATAAAAAATGAAGAATATTTTTATGATGTGTAAAAATTTGGCAACTTATGCATTGGAGTTGTTTTATAAAGCCTATATTTTAATTGTCGTTCACTTGGACTCACTACTACAAATGTTGGATTATACAACCCACTTTCTACAACGCTTAACATAAGCGTTGTAGAAACTAGGGATTCTACAACGCTTAACATAAGCGTTGTAGAAAGAAAGTGTTTCTACAACGCTTATGACTAAGCGTTGTAGAATCTCGGTGTTTCTACAACGCTTATGATTAAGCGTTGTAGAAACTGGGTGATTCTACAACGCTTTTGTTAAGCGTTGTAGAAGAACTTAAATTTCAGATTTCCCACAACGTTAAAACAACCCGTTGTAGAACCGTCGCCGCGGCACCATGTAATTTTCGCCGCGGCGAAACCTTTCTACAACGCAAGTTCAAAGCGTTGTAGAAAGATGGACCTCGCTGCGGCACGATTTCAACCTCGCCGCGGCGACGCATTCTACAACGCTTTTTCAAAGGGTTGTAGAATAAAGTCGCCGCGGCAAGTTCAAAACGAAGAAACACTCTTATGGGTCGGGTTAATAAGGCTAAAACACTTGGTAAAAAAATCCCGGTACAATTTGATGATAAAGGGCAACCAATCGGTAAAGAGGGTGATGAGTTGTCGTGTTACTTTGGCGTGTTAGCAAGAGAACACGTTCCACTTTCGATGCGTGATTGGAGATGTAAAGACAACGCCCAAATTAAAGAACGGATTTGGAACGAAATGCAAGAAGGATTTACGATTCCTATCGAACAAAAACACGATTGCCTTATGAGAGTCGGAGAAGCCGCAAGGTTATTTCGTCATGAGATATACAACGATCTACTCAAAGACATAATCAACGAACCAATCGCCTTAAAGAGACCGGCTTGTATTTTGAAATACTATACAAGTATCACCGAAGAAGATTGGATAGCATTTGTTGAGTATAGACGAACCGAAATGTTCAAACAAACATCGGAACATGGGAAATCAAATATCGGAAAAAGTGTGTACAAATCTCGAACGGGCCGAAATGGATATCGAAAGCTTGATCAAGAAAAGGTTAGATTCATTTTTTTCTTTTAGTTATTTCAAATGTTGCAATTATTTTTTAATTTATTATATAATTACTTCTTACTAGCATGACGAAACGGGGGAATGGCCTACGAAAGAGGAACTTTGGATTGACTCGCGAATGAAAGACGTAGATAACTACAAGGATGAGAAAGACAAATTGATGGGAGAAAAAATCGTAAGTTCTTTACCTTTGTTATAACAATTAACCTTGTAATTTTATTTTCAAATAATTTTATGTGTAGAAAACGTTATCACAACAAGCATCGCAAGGGACATGGTTGCCGGAATCGGGAAAGAGTGTTTTGCAAGAAGCTTTGGGAACGTCGCGAGTTTGCGGTCAATCCAAACACACGTCGCGTTTTAAGTACTTTGTTCCTCCAACGCCCAACGAAGAAGTAATGAAGATGCGTCGGGAAATGAGCGAGTTAAAGTCTTTGGTGATGAAGGCATTCGGTGGAAATGGTAGCATTAATGTCGAGTCGCCTAGTGTCGAGCAAGTGAAAGAGAATCTCAACGCGAATGTTGTTGATGATAAAGAGATGGCAAATGTTGAAGAACACGTCAATGAAGCGGTCTCTTTAGGTATGTTTAATTTTTTTTTTTATCTATTTATTAAAGATAAATGTTTTGGTATTAAGTTATTGATAAAATTCTTGATTCGCTTAGAACACGACGATGTTGTTGATCGTCCGAAGATCGATCCTATCATTGTTGATGATCGTCCGAAGATCGATCCTATTGTTGTGGAAAAACCCAATAGTGTTCGTGCTAGTTGCTCTTTGAATCCAACCACGCCGGTGACACCGAGTTCGGATGAAAGCGTCGAGTGTCTTCTTTTCATTGATGACACCGAGTTCGGAGGCACAATTCATGTTGCAAATGGGCGAGCGTACATGAATGGAGGCGTAGTTCATTTTTCACCTTTGGAGGAAGGAAATTTACGCGTGGCCGTTTGGGGGTTTTGATTAAAAAAGCAAAATTGCCAATTCCCACCGAAGAAGCTCAAACCGTTGAAGATGCTATAGGCGGGTTTGTCTCGTGGCCGAAGAGACTCATGGAAATGGACTCGGGAATAGAGAGTCGCGGTCCGGTTGTCAAACAACTCTCAAAGCTCGGTTTTGAGAGTGAAGCTAGCATCGATGATGCTAAGAAGATTCCGTACAAGGTGATTAATCCCAAGTATCGATTGCTCGCTCAACATGCCAACAAAGTAATGTTACCGGAAGGGGATGTGATTATGGTCAATGTTAGTCCAAGTCTCGCGGCTATCCCGATTCCGGTGTCATTGAAGACATTTCCGATTTTTTGCAATACTTGGAAATTGGCGCGGGGAGCATAACGGTTTATATGGAGTAAGAGTTTTCTTTATATGCGTTTTTTAATATCAATATTCAATATTTAGTATTTTGATCAACTAAATATTTGTTTGTCATAGCTATCTACGCTCGAGGCTAGAAAAGGCGAAGAAGACTCGAAATTTTTGTTTTATAAATCCGAGCTTAAGTTCGTACATCGCAAATGACGACGAGGAGGCTTATTTGTCAAAACGAGTCAAGGACGTTGGAAACGTGGTACGAGATTGCGAATTTGGTGAATTAGTTTTGATGCCGTATAACAAAGGTGCGCATTGGATGCTCGTTGTCCTCGACCTTTGGAGAAATAGCGTTATGTTCTTTGACCCATTGAGAAATAAAATCCCAATCGATTTAAATCGATTGATAAAAAGGTAATATTTTGATTTCTTAAATAATTTTTATTATAAATCGTTCTAGATGTTTTTTCTCTTATAATCTCCGTGTTATATAGGGTTCTTGTTGATTTCAAGCTCGAGCATCAAAACGCCCATAGTAACCGGCAATCAACGTACATCAAGGCTTGGGACGCTCCGAGACAAACGGGAAACACGGAATGCGGGTATTTTGTGATTTCTTATATGCGTGATATAGTCGTAGGAGGTGTAGGAAAATTAGAAAATAAGAAATCCTATACAAAAGAGGATTTAGAGAGAGTTAGGGAAGAATGGGTAACTTATGTACAAACATTTATTAACTGTGATGATGATTAGCTAGTTTTTTTGAAGATGTATATATTAGATTTTGAATGTTTTGAAGATGAATGTATATATTAGATATTTTTTGTATTGAAGATTATTTTCAGGTGCTAGTATCGTGTAAAAACAGATTCTGGATTGAAAATAAATGATTCTCGCCGCGGCGAACTATATTTCTCGCCGCGGCGAAACAAGATACCGAGAGCAGGCAAATTAGAAATCTTAGTCTCGCCGCGGCGAGATTTTTTCTTCGCCGCGGCGAGTTTTTAAAAAAAAATTCATCGCCTTCCTACAACGCATAATATCCGTTGTAGAATCATCTCGCCGCGGCTAAGATTTGACGTCGCCGCGGCGAAGTGGATTATTCGCCGCGGCGAGTTGATTCTACAACGCTTCAATATCCGTTGTAGAAGGTTCTCGCCGCGGCTCGGAACGTACTTCGCCGCGGCAAATATGTCGCCGCGGCGACGTATATTTTTCGCCGCGGCGACGTGCTTCTACAACGGATAGAAGATCCGTTGTAGAATATGTCGCCGCGGCGAGAAATATACTTCGCCGCGGCGAGATGTTTCAAAATACTTAAAAATTACACAATGGATTCTAACCGTTGTACAAGCTTCTACAACGCTTAAGAATCCGTTGTAGAAGCTTAGTTTCTACAACGGATTATTAAGCGTTGTAGAAAGCTGTTGTATTCTACAACGGATTTTTAAGCGTTGTAGAAGCTTCTACAACGCAGGATTCTACAACGCTTAAGAAGCGTTGTAGAATCATTCTACAACTGTTTTTAAGCGTTGTAGAATCCTATTTTTGTAGTAGTGACTGCATGACTTATGACTAGTCAAAGGAAATCACAATTCACTTTTCATGTAGGATTTGCAAAACTTGAAAGTGTTGGATCTCTCTGCTTCAACTCCCAAATCTCTCTTGCAACTCAAAGCTCGACTACTTGAACCTCTATCGCTGCTCGAGGATCGACAAGTTTTTATTGCTTGGATCTCCAAGCAACATTAAGTATGTTGACTGTCTTACACGTCTAGGTGGTGGTCTCGTCGACATAATGGCTGAATTTCAGAGCTGAGTTTTGGCATGTACTTCTATTTTCTACGAAGAGCGTCTCCAATGAAGAACTTGTGCTATTTTTATACAAAAAATGCATTGAATTCTGAAATAATATATTTTAAACAAATTTAGCATCCGCAATGTGGTGTCAAAATGTTGTTCTGAAAGTTCTAAATCATGAATTCAGTTTCAAAATTTACTGAACAGAAATAACATTATGCTAAATTAAAGAAAAAGAGAGGCTGTTATTCCAAATGTGTACTTGATACGAGCCCCACTTTTAGTAAAGATAACATAAGAACTAGAATGCACGATTACAACTCAAAATATATACTTTATACATTCCAGATATTACACGTAGAATAAGACAGATAATGTCAATTTCATTGTCTAATGATAAATTGTATTAATTGTGTCATTTGAAATTTAAATAGCAAATGAAACTTTATATTGAAATTTAAATAGAAATTTGTATCTACCTATAATATTTTCCTATAATATTATGTGACCGCTTTTCCTCGCCCACATAAGAGCTACCATGTGACCGCGAAGAAAGTGCTTCATAAACTTGTATCTACTTATAAATTATTTTCCTGTTTCCGCTATACTACAGCGTTTGATGATGTAAAAAGATAAATCCAACTACTACTTTGTTTTGATTAGGTTCTTTCATACCAAACAAAAAATAATTAATGACTTAATTTTGAATCAGCTTTTTTACTTCTACGAAGGGTTTGTTGTACAAGATCTGAATCAGTGAACAGAGTTTAAAAACATAACAATTCACACAATAAATAACCAAGAATATATGAACACGTTCGATATGATTATTTGACTAGTTAAATGCCCTTATATAAAAAAGAAAAAAATAAATTAAAAAAATAAAGCCATTGGTGCTACGATCACAACTTCTGAGCAAAAGCGAAAGGGTAAAAAAAATGAACAACAGATCTTCTTCCCTAAAACAATTTGACAGAATAGATAATTTTGTAGCAATTTCAATTTTAAAATAAACGTTTGTAGAGTTTGAAAATTATGAAGGCAGTTTGTTAAAGATGTTGGAGTTCAGTGAAAAATTCTGTAATTATTCATCTGCTATATTTATGTTGTAATTAGGCTAGTTAACAATATATTAGTTTTTGCTCTTTAGAATTTACATTTTTTTTTTGCTAGCAATTCCGTTAACAATTTATTATTGTTGGTAAAACATTTGAAGTTCAATTAAATCTGATCAGTCGACAACTGGGTTGGGTTCCGGGTCAGAAGAGACGGACATATATATGGGTATCACGACTGTCGTTTTGGGCTGTGGGAGTGTCTGTTTCGAGCCTAACGACGGCGAAACGGAGGCCAAAGCTTCTGGAACCACCGCGAGAGAGATCGGAGGCTTCTCAAGCTCAGAGAAGACAAGCGAAAGAGGGATTTAGTCGGCGAGAGCTTCCTTTCCTCGTCACCGTGGCCGAGCCGGCCTTTGTCCCCGTCGCCCCACGTGAAGAGCTTCCCTGCGATCGCGTTGAACTTGAACCGGTCAAGCATCACCTCCGCGGTGTGCCACGATCCACAGGCCACGGATTTCACCCTCAGCCGTGACTCGACTTCCCTCGGTTGAGTCACGCTCCCGGTTTGGGTCACCATCGCCGAATGCCATTCTCCGCAGGCGACGCTGGACACGGCTATCCCGTCGAGCGGACCGCCGATTCTGTGAGTGGGATTCCCAGATTCGGAGAGATTATCACAAAGTCACACCGAAATTTTGACACAAAGTGGATGAGGAACAAAGGTGGCCATGACATAGGACTGCTGTGATATTTCTGTTGCAACTCAAGTTTCGTTCCTAGTCGAATGAGTTATTGAGGCGGGTACCCGTATGCGGAAGAGTTTCAAAGAGAATGTGAAAAGATAAAACAGTGGTGAATATATATATATATATATATATATATATATATATATATATATATATATATATATATTTGTTTCATTCTAAATTTTACTCTTGATTTAATTGGCTAAGTGAGTAATCCGTTTTCTCGGGGATTTTGCTTTGCTTTGTTTTGGGTTCTTTGTACTCTTTTCCGGCATTGCCGTGGTTCTTAATAAAGTCCCGCTGTTTCTTAAAAAAATAAATTAATTGGTTAAGTGAGGTTATGTTTGCTTTTCATATGAATTTCACGCGCACTAATTTTTTGTACATTTTTTCCAAGTATATCATATCATTTTAAGAGTGACATTAACGAGGGTTTAGAAATGTGGCACAGATCGAAGAGAGAGTACGGAGAAAGGGAAAAGACTTCACCAAATCGAAAACGGGCTCTGTTTCTCTCTTTCAAAGTTAGCTTTAGAGAGTAATTTCTCTCACTCAACCATCTTGCCTTTTATTTATCTCTTATTATTTTGGAAATGCTTTCTAACTCTGATTTGTACTATTGTTTGGTGTGGTTGATTTTGCAGCTTCAATCCTATTGATTCGTATATATGATTTGAACTCTACGGTGCACCGTCGGATCGAGATGTTGAGCTTATCGGGAGTGTAAGTTCATCATCGAACCATGTTCATCATTGCTCTCTAGATCCAAAACGAAAAAAAAAGATGAAAATAAATTGTTAGATTATGTTTATAGCTTCTGAAATATTTAGTATCCTGTATCTTAGGATAGTTATTTCAGAGCATACTGTTAGGATGTTAGTAGAATGAAACATTAAATATTTCTGATGAATAAACTCAATTGCAAGTGCTTTATCCTGTGAGTTTTCTACAAGTATCACTCTATATTTAATTTTTATATGTTTGCCGTTATTCGTTACTGAGTATGAAATCATGTTATGACGATGGATGTGCAGGTTTTCCAGTCGTGGTATGTTATGGGTCGCTTGGGTTCGTTCAACTCTTCCAATCTTCAGGTTTGGATCTTAAAATATCTCTAGTAACACAAAACCAACTTAGCCTGTTTGGATATTCACGTAACTGTCATTAATACCCACACGGATCATCTGCATATAAATCAGGTGACGTATGAAGTTATGTACATTTTGACTAACTAAAAGAGTAGTATTCAAAATCATAGACTGAAATTTCTAGACTAAATTGTGATGTAGCAATGCCAAGTCTTTCAATTATAATAAGAAAGTTAGTCGGAATATACTTAGCATGATAAACATAACGGGAAAGTGTTGACAGCTGGCGAACGTATCAGTGTAGAAAGTTAGTCAGTTTTGGCAAAAACACCTGTATAAGAGACCTGAGCATCGCCTTCATTTTTGTAATGAAAAGGTTGTTTGTGATGAAATTATGAAAAGAGGCTAATAGGCAAGTGTTCGACAGCTGGCAAACGTATCGGTGGAGTTTGATCCTTCGTACGATGAAGAGAAGGGCTCCAAAGCGATGCCCTCGTCGTTCCATGACATCGGTGATGTTGAATTTCAGGATAATTGGGGCCGAGTCTGGTACTACAATCTTATCAACATCACTCTTTTTATATATATAACTATTTTCAGAATACGGCGTGTTTGGCTTCAACTTTGATAAACCGTTTTTTTTTTATAAAAATTAGAGTTGAAGAAAACTAATATATTGAGAACATCAATTGATGTTTTCTAAAAAAGTAAATACATACGTTGGTCTTTAGTGATGAATGTCTTTGCAGGGTTGACCTAGGTACATCTGATCATTTTGCCATTGACGTGCTTCTCAACTGCTTGACGGTCTTGAGTTCAGAGTTAGAAAATTAATATTACAACATTACGTTCAATTTTTCCTTTTTTTTTTATGTCTTATTAAACACGTATTATTTTGTTATGGGCTTGACAGGTATTTAGGAATCCAACAAGTAGTTTTTGGAGGTCGAAAGATTGGTGATTGGGAAGAAGGGATGAGAAATCCGGAGTTTGGATACAAGTACTTCAAAATATGAAGCTACAATTGTTACATCTTTGTATTTACAAAACTTCTTTCGTGTATGTGCCTAATATTTTTATATTTTGAAAGATGAGCTATCATTGTCTTGTCAGCTTCTTCTGTGCTGTCCCAATGTGAACAAGAGACCCTAAATCGAAATAGGAGATCTAATTATTGGATTCTTTTCTTGCATCATTGTTGGTCCACCAATGGAAAAAAAACTTCATTAACTCGACGACCCACAAGACCAAGACCAGCCAAAATAAAGAGTAAACAATTGAAGAAAATAATACCGCGTAGAAAATAAATACCGCGTGATATCTCCTTTCTTTTTGTGTGTACATAAAAAAATCAATAGTTTTTGCTTTGCGGCTTCTTTTATATTATAAGGAGGAAAGACCCTAAATCGAAAAAGGAGAACTAATTATTGGAGTCTTTTCTTGCATGCATTGTTGGTCCACCAATGGAAAAAAATAAAACTTCATTAACTCGACGACCCACAAGACCAAGACCAGTCAAAATAAAGAGTAAACAATTGAAGAAAATAATACTGCGTAGAAAATAATACCACGTGATATCCAAGGTTCGACATCCCGGGGCTTCCGGCCGGGATCCCTTGAACCGGAGGGAACCGGGACGGGAGTTGCAAAAACCGGTCCCGTGAACCAAACCCGGTCGAATCCCGGTCGGACCGGACCGGATCCCCCCGGACCGGGTCCCTTTTTTGTTTAAAAGAGTTGGTCCTCATTCCGGGAAACCCTACTCTCCCGAGGAAGAAATTTTCGCAAACCCTCCCGACCGGATCCCGTTTCTGCTCGTCGTCGTTTGCTCAAATCCCGGCCAAATCCCGCGAATTCCTTCACTCCCGGTCTGCGTCCCGCCGGATCCCGCACAGCCGCCGCCGATTTTGTCCAGATCCCGGGGAACCCGAGAGGTATCATCCGAGCTTTTCATTTTTTAGGTTTTTTTTTTCAATTTTTTCTTATGAATTGATGATTATTGTGATGATATTGTTGAATTTTAATTAATTTCGAGATTAGTTGGTTATTTTCATGATGAAGTTGAATTAAAATGTTGATTACAATTAATTTGATGATTATTGGTATGGTTATGTTGATTTTGGTGATATGAATTGATGATTATTGTGATGATATTGTAGAATTTTAATTAATTTCGAGATTATTTGATTATTGTCATGATGATGGTCTTGAAATGTTGAATTAATCTTCATTAGATTATGAATTGATGATTATTGTTACGATTAAGTTAAATTACTTGAAGTGTTGATTAAAATGAATTTGATAATTATTGTGATGGTTATATTGAATTGAAATTAATTTGATGATTGTTATGGTGATTTGTGAATATGTGGAATTGAAATGATTATGATTATGAAGTACTATGGCGTCCGACCCGGCATACAAGTATTGCGAGCCCGTCGAAGGACGACCGAATGCAAGCAAATGCAAATTTTGCGGGTACATCATTAGCGGTGGTGGAATCACTCGTGTGAAAAATCACTTGGCGAACATAGAGAAGACAAAAAGTGTGAAGATGTGCGACCAGGTTCCTCATGAAGTACAAGAGGAAATGCAGAAGTTACTCTACGTACGCTCTCAAAAGAAGAAGGAACGTGAAAGTTTGTGTGAGGCGATGCGAGCAGACCTTCACAAAAGTCTAGGGGACTTTGACGAAGAAATAGACGAAGGTCCCGGTGGATCTTCGAGGTCCTCTGATTCAAGAAGATCGCACTCCGGGATCAAGAGGTTGGCCAAAGTTGTCGACCGATTCTTCATTCACGAGTGACGTATACATATGTCCTACGATTATCACTTTCGGGCGTGGTTCAACACATATTCTAGGATGGTGGATGATCAACCACGCCGCAGATCTAGGCGACGCAGATTTCAACGCCCGAGACACTCCACTTATAATTAGTGTATTTTATCGTACGTGTTGTAATAATTTTATACTCTACTTATGGTGTTTTTTGTTTAAGAACTCAGTTTATGTTTGGTTAGAACCTCTGTTTGAAGTATGAACTATGAAAACTATTTTTATTATTGTAAAATATTTGTCTGAATCCCCCTCGGGTTCCTACATTTTTTTTCGGGTTCCTCTCCGGTAAACGGGTTCCTACGTGTAAGTTTTAGGAGAAACTTCGATGATTTCATTCACAAAGAGTCGGGGATTAAATACCCGTACAAGGATGTTTACACGGCTGCTAATAAACTGCTACTATTTAGCTAAATAATAGAACTTCCTAACTACCCGATAATATCTAAATAATTGAGTAATTATCCTAAACTAATAAAATACAAGTATTTACAGGATAATGACCGATTAATATTTTCTACACTCCCCCTCAAGTTGGTGCGTGTATATCGTACATGCCCAACTTGTCTATCATCTTCTCAAACACTTGTCGAAACAGCCCATTCGTTAAGATATTTGCAGTTTGTTCCTTCGTTGTAACGAAAGGAATACAAATGATTCCAGCTTCCAGATTTTCTTTGATGAAGTGCCGATCGACCTCAATGTGCTTAGTCATGTCATGTTGAACCGGGTTATGTGCGATGCTTATCGCTGCTTTGTTGTCGCATAATAGTTTCATGGGCAGATTTATCTCTAGTTTTAATTCTCCGAGAACTCTTTTAATCCACAACAATTCGCACACACCATTGGCCATTGATCGATATTCAGCCTCCGCACTACTTCTAGCCACCACGCTCTGTTTTTTACTTCTCCACGTGACCAGATTACCCCACACATAAGTACAATACCCCGAAGTAGACCTGCGATCCACGTCCGAGCCAGCATAGTCGGAGTCAGTGAAGGCTTCCACTGTTCTGCAGCTTCCTTTCTTGAATAATAAGCCTTTTCCGGGGCAGCTCTTCAGATAGCGCAGAATTCTGTAGGTTGCTTCAAGATGCTCTTCGAATGGGCAGTGCATAAATTGGCTCACCGTGCTTACTGCAAATGCGATATCAGGTCTAGTATGTGACAAATAGATAAGTCTACCTACAAGACGCTGATATTGAGCTTTGTCAACAGGGACCCCTTCTTTTATGTTTCCAGGCTTCAAATTAGGATCAATGGGAGTGTCTGCGGGTTTGCAAGCGCTCATTCCGGTGTCCGTGAGGAGATTAAGGATGTACTTTCGTTGTGACACAGATATTCCTAGTCTTGACCTCGCAATCTCCATCCCTAGGAAGTATCTCATCTCGCCCAAGTCTTTCACCTCGAATTCCTTCCCCATTTTCTTCTTCAACACCTCTATCTCCCTTTGATCATTTCCTGTGAGAATAATATCGTCTACATAAACAATGAGAATCGCAATCTTTCCTTCCTTCGAGTGTTTTGTAAAAAGGGTATGATCGGATTGAGCCTGGTTATAGCCTTTTCGTTCCGCTATACCATTTTGAGAAGGAGTGTCAACACATTAACTTTGATGAATTACCCCTTGTTCAGTAAAAAACTTGTTTAAAGTATGTGAAAAATACTCTCGGCCGTTATCACTTCTAACCATTTTGATTTTCACATTATATTGAGTTTGTATCATGTTAAAAAACATTTTAAATATGGTTTCAACTTCACTTTTTTCTTTCAACAAGAAAACCCAACTAACCCGTGTATGGTCATCTATTATCGTCATGAACCATCTCTTTCCAGTTAATGTAGATACTCTAGACGCTCCCCCGATATCACTATGTATTAGTGTAAATGGAGAGGTAGGAGTATATGCACGTGTAGGATAGTGACTTTTATGGTGTTTTGCCAAAGCACATATATCACAATAGAAGGAAGATGGATCTTTATTAATGAAAAGAGATGGGTACAATCTTTTTAAATAGAAAAAGCTAGGATGACCTAGTCTAAAATGCATTTTATACACTTCATTATTATTAGGAAGGGAAATAATCTGAAAACAAGAAGGTTTTTGACCTATTTTATCCGAGTCCGATCCTTCTAAGAAATAGAGGTCATCACGCTCCTTAGCATTGCCAATCCTCGTCCCCGTAACCAGTTCCTGAAAAAGACACATCGAAGAGTGAAATTCAATGCTACAATTTAGGTCTTTAGTGATTTTACTGACAGAGACAAGATTAAAGGACAAATTTGGGACATGAAGGACTTGAGACAAGGGTAAGGAATCTGATAATTTTATTTCCCCTATTCCTGCTATGGCTGAAAAATTTCCATCAGCAAACTTAACCTTTCTATTTCCAGCACAAGGTCTATATGAACAAAAAAGACTCGAATTTCCCGTCATATGATCAGAAGCACCAGAGTCTATGATCCAGGTGTTATTTGTTTTAGAACTTAGAAGAGAAGTAGGAATATTTTTACCATCTTGTGCAAAGGAACATGTAGGGACATTTTGGCTAGGTGTTTGGGTGGTTTTAATAATTTTTAGGAGCTGTTCTATCTGGTCCTTGGTGAATGGCAGCTGTGCGGAATTGACTCGCTGCTCTTGAGAGGTTTCGGATGTAGAGGCTTGAAGAGCTCGCTCTGCCTTTGTCTTGTACCCCGGTGGCTTTCCGTGGATCTTCCAGCAGGTCTCCCGGGTGTGCCACAATTTCTTGCAGTGGTCGCACCATGGTTTCTTTTTCTCCTCGTTCCGTCTCACAAGCAAGGCTGACGTCTCTTGAGCTGAATCAGCCGGTGCTTGTTCTTCACCACGGCGCATGACCTTTCTTCTATTCTCTTCAATTCTGATCTCTGAGAAGACTTCTCGGATTGATGGCAGCGGACGTCTACCGAGGATTCTTCCTTTGAATTCATCGAGATCACGATTCACACCTGCTAAAAACATGTAAACACGGTCATTCTCCTCGCGTTTCTTCTGTCGAGCGCAGTCAGCTATACTCTCCCACACATCGTCGTGGTACTGATCCAGCTCTTGCCAGTGTGCCACCATTTCGTTGTAGTAGGTTGTCACGTCTCGGCTTCCCTGTCTGGATTGCCACAGCTTGGTCTTCACTTCGAAGATCTGCGATGCGTTCTCACGATCAGAGTACGTCTCTCTGACTGAGTCCCAGACCTCCTTTGTCGTCTTCATGAACATGTGGGGCTTGGCGATTGATGCTTCCATCGAGTTGAGCAACCACGCTGTGATCAACGAGTTCTCGGATCTCCAGATATTGAAGCCATCCTCTCCTTCCTTCGGTCTCTTGATTTCACCTGTCAAATAGCGAAGTTTCCCTCTCCCATCGATTGCAAGTTTCACAGACTGGGCCCATTCCATATAATTTCGTCCAGTCAATCTATGCCCAGTGATGAGCATAGATGAATGGACAGAAGAATTGGATGAGTCCATGCTGTTGATCTGCGAGGTAGATGAGAGAGATTTTGTGTTTGTTTGACTAGTCGAATCCTCCATAGATTACAGGCTCTGATACCATGTAAGTTTTAGGAGAAACTTCGATGATTTCATTCACAAAGAGTCGGGGATTAAATACCCGTACAAGGATGTTTACACGGCTGCTAACAAACTGCTACTATTTAGCTAAATAATAGAACTTCCTAACTACCCGATAGTATCTAATATAATTGAGTTGTTGTAAACTCAATCACGTTTCTAAATAATTTCTAAATAAGTGGATTTACACTCACTTACAGACACAATTTCAAATTAATACTTATTCTTTTGTTATTTTCACACTGATTATTGTCCTTATAAGTTCATGCCAGTGTTAAATATTCTTTGTTTTGTTGTGTCACCACCAAAATTTTCTTTTGCGAGTAATAAAATAGTTATTGTATTGGATAATCTATATTGAATAATTTGAAGTAGTTGGACTTCATAAAAATACAAATCTTTTGACTGTTAATCGGATCAAGTAATACAAAAAAAAAATTATATTAAGAAAAAGAAACAAGCCCTCTAAAATAGTTACCCTCTAAGATAATAATGTAAACGTTTATGTCTACAAGTTAAATAATTAAAGACATGTTATCTATAATTCTGTAATTGTAGACATGTATGTCTACAATTTGTATAATTATATACATATGTCTACAATTATCGATATTTATATTAGAAATTTGTAGACATATAAATTACCGAAATTGTAGATATACATATCTACAATTATCGAAATTGTAGATAGAAAAGAGTAGCAAGAGCATGATATTAAGCTATATGCAGGCTTGCCATGCAGGTTAGCCTAAAAATCCAAATTCAGTAACAGAGACAATCAAAGTCACATGTACCTAAACTTTTCCATAAGATCAGTAGAGAAATAAACGAAATTAAAATAGTTGATTTTATGTATTTAACTGCATACAACATGAGTAATCTTTGAATTAAAGTAGCCGTTCATTGATCTGCTTCTCGAGCTCCTCATTTTCCAGCAAAGGACATTCCCTGATAACCTATTCATGTTCAGTGTCTCCGGACTTGAAAATCTCCAAATATAAAGATGAGTGGTGGATATGGGCAGTAGTCCTTCCTTCGGAAAACACATTATCTCTGAAGAGCCATATATTTTAAACCAAAATATTCGCAAACTTCAAAACTTCATAATAGGAATTCCAGATAAGAAAAAGAAGAATGAAATATTGAGGAATGTGTAGAGCACAAAAAATAACAAAATTCCCAATTTTTTTTTTAATAACAAGTCATGAAGTATATCAGCATTTTCTTTTTTTGTTTTGCTATGAATAGTCATCAATAAGTTCAAAAATAATAATAAAAAAGATTAATAAAGAGGAATGCCTTTGAAAGTGGAAACAGAAAGTAGCATCGAAATTTCTCTTCTTGATATTGCGTCAACGTTAAGCTTCGTTTTGCAGCCAGCAAGATAAAGTTCATAACTGGATGAGATATGAATAACATAAATATGCAGTAAGGCGAACATAGGTGGATGAGATAAAGTTCTTCTTGATATGAATAACATGGCTGGAAAAAAAGTACTTGCCTTAAGGTTATGGACACTACTAATCAAGGAATATATCGTTGGGGCATTTCTTGATCTTCTTCTTGAGCCCATCACTCTGTACCGACAACAAGGGACATCTCTTAATTTGCAAAAGTCACAAGAATCCGGTACAACATGTCGTCCGGGAAAACTCGAACCTCTTGGGAGTTTCGTCGAACAGTTGGGGTGCTTTCTCGAAGAGCTTCGAGTTGTTGTACGCAGCGAGTCTTCCGGCGGGGACGGAGGGTTTTAGGGCTCCGTCGAGGTCGTTCTCGGATCGGAGCTTGGGAGATGGCGGAGATAAGACGAGGAGGCCATTCTAGGAGCTCGCGTTCTTCAGACCCACAACCATGGATGCCTCGGAGCTCGACTCAACCCAGGCCCAGATCGCCGATCTCCACGCCGAGCTCGATGTCGAGCGCATAGCACGAAGGAAGCCTACGAAGGAGCTCAGCGGCGAGTGACGCGTGAGGAAATCGGCGTAGCGCGTGTGCGAGGGCTTGGCGCGAAATGGCGGGAATGAGGAGCGAGTTCTAGGATGAGAGGAAGATGCTGATGATGTGCGAGGTATTGAGAGAAGAGAGGATTCAAATCCAGACCGAAACTGAAAAAGTCTCTGACATTCAGGGCTTAAATGAACAAAAATAAAAACTAAAGGACAAATCGGATATGAATTATTTATCTCTCATAAACTCACTACTAAAAGTGTACAAAAACAATGAACTCAATATTTTAATCCAAAACAATAAAATGACTATTAGATCCGACTATTTCCCATCCCAATAGTCAAAAGTCGACGACCCATCAAACAAGAAAAAACAAAAAAACAAAATTGAAGAAACCGTGTGATATCAATAAAATATAAAAACGAAATTTCTCCCTCTTTTCTTGTGCATAGAAAAAAAAGAGAAATTTCATTTTGTAGACCTAAAAACTATCAAAATATCAAGACTGACAAAGCGGTCGCCGTCGTGACGATCAGGACGGAGATCGCCCCGACCCTCGAAAGAGGAGGAACAAGGGAGGCCAGGCCCCTAACGGTCGCTCCCTCCCCGGGCCGAGACCATCACATGTCGATAGCTTCCGAAAGTTCTCGGCATTTACCCCCCTGAACACTCCGCAAGAGCGGATCCTGGCTTTGCACCGCGACAAGCTAGGAAGCCCCGCTCCTCTCATGAAGGATCCCGCAAAGCGGGACCGAAGCAAGTTCTGTGAGTACCATCAAGACCATGGGCATCTGACGTCCGAATGTTACCAGCTTAAGCGTCAGATTGAGGCCCTCATTCAAGATGGGAATATCCGAAGTCGGACAAAAATACCCTTGCAAGTCCATATATGTATAAAAAGCATCGGATTTTATCGGATTTTGAACACAAATTTTGGGTTGAAGGTCATCGGAAAAATCTGATGAATCTCATCTCGGATTTCCGATGAAATCCGATGATCTCCGATGAGATTCATCGGATTTCATCGGAATCCGATGATCTCCGATGAGATTCATCGGATTTTTTCATGTTTTTTTTAGAAATTCAAACTATGAATTTTTTCCAAAAACGATGCGAAACCCTCAAAATCGAAGCTGAACATATGGGTTATTTGATGAAGAGGATTTAAAAATGAGAGAGGAATATGTGTTATTTGAATTTCAAGGGCATTTTTGTCCGAAAAGTGTCCAAAAGTCAAATTTCGGATATTATTAAATTAAGGGTTATTAAGTTATATAACCACACGGATATAGTGGATTGAGATATAACACACATTTGGTTAATTTCTTGTAAATAGCCAAGTAAACTTATTAACAAATTAATAAAAGCCTTATTTAACACAAGCAAACATATATTTTAGGTAGTTAATAGGCTGCTACGTATGCAAGTTGGCTATTTACAAATTATTTACTAAATGTTGACTAATTTACAATTCCTATAGTTTAGGTGGCTTACGTAGCCAATTTTTTGTTAAATTAATGGGTCTAATCTTGATATTTTGATAGTTTTTAGGTCTATAAAATGAAATTTGTCAAAAAAAAAAAAAGCCGATCTTGCTTTGTGCAACGGATATAAGACACCAAAAGAGAAGCTTCGAAGTTGCATTCTCAGAACTCGAAACACGCTTTGGACACGACTCGGAAAAGGTGAAGATGTGGCGGGAATCTCTAAGAACCACTGCGGATTTATCCCGATTTAATTCGGCAGACGCGAGGTAAATCGTTAGTTATCCGGATTTAACCGAATTTGATAAATGGTTTTGGTTGACGTAAACTAGTTTTCTTCTGTGATGCCCCAATGTGAACAGAGCACTAATTATTCGATTCTTTTCTTGGGCCCGCTGTGGAAAAAACTCAAAAGTCCTTAAATTCGAGACAACTACAGATGAACCCAGCCAAAACAAGACTACACAATTGAGGAAAATACCGCGTGATATGAATACATATCCCAACTTGCAAATTTAAAGAAATTTCCTCTCTTTTTTCTGTGTACATAGAAAAGTTAATATTTTATGCATTGTGGCTTCCTTTATATTCTAGGTACAGCTAAGACAAAACTAGTCACGCACAGAGTCAGTCTTATCTCCGTATTCTTTCTTCTTCTTCATTCCTTTACTATCCTCACATAAAATATCATCGGCGATTCAGAGAGCGATCGAGTTATCACAGATTCTCGGTGGGAAGCTACAAAGCTGCATTTTTAAGAACGCAAAAGGCGCTTCAGAAACGACTGAGAGTTCATCCGCCTGGGATTCAGGGGCCAGGTAAATTGTTAGTAACTAATCACTGAGAATTTGTTTTTGCTGAATTAAGTCGAAATTTTTAGACATATTTTCTGTAGAGGTGTACACGGTCCGGTCCGGTTTAAAACCGGTCAAAAGATCAAATCGAACCGGTTTAAACGGTTTAAAAAAAATTAAACCGGACCGGACCTAACCGGTTAAAACGGTCCGATCTGGTTTGGACCGGACCGTTAGACCGTTTTAAACCGGACCGTTTTATTTTAGCCTATTTTTGTTTATATTTTTCTTAAATAATAACCGATACGGTTTTCTTTTAGACCGTTTTAGACCGGACCGTCTTAGACCGAACCGTTTTAGACATATATTTTTTTTTATTAATTTATTTATTTAAATACTAACCGGTCCGGTCCGGTCAAAACTGCGGTTTAGACTTTTTAGACCGGACCGGACCGTTTAAAAGTTCAGACCGGACCGGACCGATGAAATTTTAAACTGTTTAAAACCGGATCAACGGTCTAAAAACCAACGGTTCGATTCGGTTTACAATTTTACCAGTTTTTTTTTTTTTTTTGCGCCGCTCTAGTAATCGGCGAGAGTATGAAAAATAACAAGACTAAGGGAGCAACTGCTTTTTTATTACAAGAAAGTAAAACAGTACTAAAAGTAAATTAACAAAAGTAGAGGAGCGCACCTAGTAATTTATTATTGTAGGAGTAAACTATAAAAGTTTGATAATTGATGAACCGACAGGAATCCAAAAAAATTCATATTGAAATAAAATGACGTTACAAGCAAGGGCATGCAGTGTGTAAGACACCAAAAGAGAAGCTTCGAAGTTGCATTCTCAGAACTCGAAACACGCTTCGGAAAAGAAAATACGAAGTCATATATAGTATTTAGACATCATCGTTACTTTATCATTTGTTATTTCACGAAAGATAATTTTGGACCCAATCTGTCTTTGGATCCGTCAATAGTAAAATGAAAATAAAAATAAAAATAAAAATCCTAAAACTCGACGACCCATCAAACAACCCAAAACAACGAAGTTGAAGAAACCGTGTGATATCAATTTTTTTTTTTTTTTTTGAGGAAATGTGATATCAATAATTCAAAAGCGAAATTTCTCCCTCTTATCTTGTGCATAGAAAAAAAAGAGCCAATATTGCTTTGTGCTTCCTTTATATATTAAAAAACTAGTCACATGAAAAGTCACACTTTTGTTCTTTTGATGGGAAAATAACACATTTATACCCTGTGTTTTAGTTAAATGTCGAGTTTAACCCTCAGTTTTCAAAAATGTCGAGTTCATACCCTCTGTTTAACTAAAATAACGAAATTATACCTTCTGTTTAACTAAATGACGAAATTATACCCTGAAATGAATAACAGCGTCACAAATCTCCCTTTCATTGATATTAACTCTTATATACGAAAAACCAAATCAAATCTAAATCAGTACCCTAACTTTCAAATTCTCAATTTTGAAAAAAAAATAGTCTTAAATTGAAATTAAATAATAAAACTCGTACCTCCTAAGAAATGATTTTATTCCGTGTTCGAATTGTAACTCTAAATCCTGGATTCTCTGTACGAATATGCGATTTTGATGACTATCAACTATCAATGTTTACCCATTTGCCTCTTTCTGTGTTCTTCGCGATTAAGAGACTGTTGTTTATTTTTTAGTTTTTAAATAAATTACATATATGGCGCGAATGAATAAAGATAATTGGTGTTTATATATAAATATTATAGTCAACGTCAATGAAAAGTCAATAAAAATAATCTTCGTGACACTGTTGTTTATTTCAAGGTATAATTTCGTCATTTTAGTTAAACAGAGGGTATAATTTCGTCATTTTAGTTAAACAGAGGGTATGAACTCGACATTTTTGAAAACTGAGGGTTAAACTCGACATTTCACTAAAACACAGGGTATAAATGTGTTATTTTCCCTTTTTCTTATTCTTCTACTTTCCTTTTACTATCCTCACACAAAATCTAATCTGCGCTTCAGGGAGCGATCGAGATATTGCCGATCTTGATAATCGTCTTCTCACAGATTCTCGGAGGTGTCTGGATGAGCTCAACCATATAGCACATTGCAAGAAGACCTACAAAGTGGACCCCACAAAGCTGCGTTTTCAAGACATCAAAGGCGCTTCAGATCGAGAATCTCTGGAAATCACTGCGAATTAATACGGCTGGGATTTAGGGTCGAGGTAAACTGTTTTACCTTTACATATTAATCGCTGCGAATTTGTTTTTGTTGATGCAGAAACCTGAAGTCGAAATTTTTAAAGATTTTTTCAATGCGTGTATGACAAATAACAAAACTAAGGGAGCAACTGCTTTTTATTACAAGAAAGTAAAACACTACTAAAAGTAAAGTAAAAAAAAAAAAACAAAAGTAGAGGAGCGCCTATTAATTTTTAGTCCATGCTCTCACAAAATTTTTATTCTATTTTTAATATGTTATTTGTTTTTCTTATTTCCATATCCTCATATTTTCTAATTTTATTTTATATTCTTATCACTAATACCTTATAATTAATTTCGTCTTTTAATTTATATTTTCTTTCTTCATGTTGTTCAATAAGTACATAAGAAAATTGCAAGATTCTCATGCTATAAATTTAAGTATGATTATTTCTGGAATTGATTGAAATATGAGTTTCAATCTTTATAATATTAAATTTTATATTTTTTAAAAGTTCTAAACTCATTTACCTTTTAAATATATTTCATATATAATTAAATTCACATCTTAATAAACATTTCAAAATATGTATTTTAATAATTTTAATAAATTTAATATGATTAATCATCAATTTTTTTTTTGTATATTAAAATAGCAAATGTTAATTTTTTATTTTAAGAACATCCACAATCCATCTCTATTTTTCGTCTCTATTTTACATATTTACATCAGTGAACAATATATTTTATATGCACTCCATCTCTATTTTACATATTCTTTAAAGAATATTCTAAATATATCCTCTCCCACTATATTTTTTTATAATTGAGTTTTAACCCATTATTATTTTTATAAATTGTAAATTTGACCAACACCATTAATTTTGTTCATATTAGTTCAAATACATAGATATTATTAATAATCTATCCGAAAATTAAAAAAATTCATTAATTGCACAAATATGATAATATATTAATTGAAAATAGAGTACATAAATTAAAATATTACATCTCATAATAAAAAAAAACACACCACAACATAACTAAATGCATTACATTAATAAAAATAAATAAAACACACCACAAGCTATTAATTGATTAACAAAAACATAAATATAGACTTAAGAATTTGAATATCTCTCCCACAGATGATCTATTAATGCATTACGTAGGGCAAAATGGGCATCTTTGTCTCTGATTTGGCTGTATCTACTCATAAATTGTTGAAACCGAACATCTTCATCAACCACCATTTCAACTTCTGGAGGCGGTGCAGTCTCTTCTTCGATTGGAACACTTAAATCACGCTCGTCTTCGATTATCATATTATGCAAAATGATGCAGGTTGTCATTATGTCATGCAGTATTTCTTTGCGCCAAAAACGTACCGGTCCCGCAATAATAGCAAATCGTGATTGAAGAACTCCAAATGCACGCTCAAAATCATGATACAAGACCCAAATTCTATTTCTGATCCACGCCGACGTGCTTATATTATTCAGGAACAATCACGTATTACACAAAAAATATACGAGGAACAACTACAACAATCTGGTACTTCTAATTCCACGAATGTGTTTGGGACAATATTTGATAATATTGGAGGTTCCGGAAGTGATTTTTAGAGCTATTAGACTTTCATATAAGTCTAAGTAGTTTTGTTTTATTTATTGTGTCTAAAGTCTTTATTTATGCCTTAATCTTTTTTTTTTTATGTAGTATTGTGATTTAAGTTTTTCAATTATGTAATTTTTAAATGTCTTGATGTTTTTTTAATTGTTTATGTAAAATATTGTGATTTATATTGTAGTAATTTTATTTTCATTTTTCAAATATGAGTTGTTTTTTAATTAATAATTTTTAGAATACACTAATTTACAAATAAATACATATAAGTATTAAATTGTAGTTATAAATTAAATTTTGGGCTAATAATATAATTTTTAAAAGTTTGGAGTAAATATAGAGATGAAATAGTGCATCTCCATATTTGGACACACACTATTGCATTCAGCTCCATATTTGAAGAATGGAGAAAAAATTGAAGATGCATTGTGCATGCATCTCTATCTCTATCTAGAGATACATTGTAGATGTTCTAAAGTCGTATTTTTAAATTTTATTCTTATCTCTTAATTAAAAACGATTAATAATTGTTATCGGCGTACACTTATATTTGACAATAACTACACTGACCTGCACGTGGGGCCCACCATGTGCATAGAAAAAAAAGCCAATATTGCTTTGTGCTTCATTTATATTTTAAAAAACTAGTCACATGCAAAGTCACAATCTTGTTCTTTTGTCTTCTTCTTCTTCTACTTTCCTTTTACTATCCTCACACAAAATCTAATCTGCGCTTCAGGGAGCGATCGAAATATCGCCGATCTTGACAATCGTCTTCTCACAGATTCTCGGAGGTGTCTGGATGAGCTCAACCATATAGCACATTGCAAGAAGACCTACAAAGTGGACCCCACAAACATACGGATCTGGGAAGCCACAAAGCTGCGTTTTCAAGACATCAAAGGCGCTTCAGATCGAGAATCTCTGGAAATCACTGCGAATTAATACGGCTGGGATTTAGGGTCGAGGTAAATTGTTTTACCTTTACATAATAATCGCTGCGAATTTGTTTTTGTTGATGCAGAAACCTGAAGTCGAAATTTTTAAAGATTTTTTCAATGCGTGTATGACAAATAACAAAACTAAGGGAGCAACTGCTTTTTATTACAAGAAAGCAAAACACTACTAAAAGTAAAAAAAAAAAAAAAAAAAAAAAGTAGAGGAACGCACCTATTAATTTTATTGTTATAGCAGTAAACTATAAGCTTATATGTTCACATTATAAACTAATTACCTTCCATTTAGTTTGCATAAAAAGTCACGATCTAATAAGCTTTTCGTTATATCAGTTGATATTTTTGGAGGTCGATCAACTTAATCATGGCTTCGTCGAGTACCTCTGTCAAAACATACGATGTCTTCATCAGCTTTCGAGGTACGGACACGCGCTGGGGCTTTACAAAGAGTCTTCACGAAGCTCTGTGCGAGAAAGGAATAAAGGCATTCATTGACGAGGACGATCTCGAGAAAGGAGACCAAATCTCGCCTGTGCTTCTAGAAGCGATCGAGGCATCGGCGATGTCAATAATCGTCTTCTCAGAGAAGTATGCCCAATCTCGGTGGTGTCTGGATGAGCTCAACCACATCGTCCGTTGCATGAAAGAAGATAAACAGCTTGTTTTACCGGTGTTCTACAAGGTGGAGCCCACCAATATACGCCACCAAAAGGGAAGCTTCGAGGTTGCATTTTCACAACATGAACTACGCATCGGACACGACTCGGAAAAGTTGAAGTTGTGGCGGGAATCTCTGAGAACCACTGCGGATTTATCCGGATTTAATTCGGCAGACGCGAGGTAAATTGCTCGTATTTGATATCCTTGATAAATGGTTTTAGTCTTAAGTACAGCTTTTAAATGATTTTTTCTATTATCATTGTGATTATTTAAAACACAAAATTACAAAAGTTTTATTACCCAAAAAGAAAAAAAAAACATTACTAGAGGAGGTCAAATTAGTGGTTATTTAGAGTATATTCGATCCAAATATATTGAAATGCAACACGATACTCCATTTTTTTTTATCTAAATTCTTCATTCTCTCTCTCTCTCTCTCTATATATATATATATATATTTATTATTTTTTATTTTATTTTTAGTCTTAACAACTTTCTATTCATTAATTTGAGGTCAAATTAGTGATTATTTAGAGTATATTCGATCCAAATATTTTGAAATGCAACACAATACTTCATTTTTTTTTTCTAAATTCTTCATTTCTACATATATATATATATATATATATATATATATATATATATTTTTGTTTTTTTTATTATTTTTTTATTTTATTTTTAGTTTTAACAACTTTCTATTCATTAATTATTGTTGACATATATTTAACCTTTATATTTGTATCCAAATATGATAATATATATATATATATATATATATATATATATTAATAGAAACTGAAAAATATATTAAAAAAAGGGGGGAAAAAGAAAGCTTCATCCGAAGCAAAATACAAACTAGATAGCACTTGGCCAATCGTGGGATAAGACAGAGAGGTTAAAGCTCGAAAAATCAGAATTTAGAGTAGATATCCAAAGACTACTCCCGAAAATACTGTCCCAGAGATCTTCGAGGTGGAGATATATAATATTCTATATGAATTTACAAAAATTTTGTGGTTCTCATATAAATACGAAGTCACATGTATATATATATATATATATATATATATATATATATATATATATATATATATATATTGTGTTAATTAGGCTATAATATTGAATGAAGGACGCTATTTCACTAATTCATATAGTTTTTTTTTATTTTTATTATTTCATTAATTTTACAAGATTTAGCTATTTTACAAATCCAAAAATTTTAATTGGCTATTTAGTCGCAAAACCCGGTTTTTAATGCATATTCATTTTACAACGAGTAATAGATGTCTAGTTTTTTTTTTTGGTAATTTAATATTAATAAATATCTTTAGTTACTCATAAGGGTTTTTCAATACTGACCCTAAAAGTATAAAATATTTATATAAAAAAGAAGTATAAAATAATTTAAAATACACTCATTAACTTTGTAAAAAAAAATTCGATGATATGTTTATTGACTACAGATTATTTACATTTTTCAGGTCCGAGTTCGAGTTGATAAAAGAAATTGTTGAATCTGTCATGGAAAAATTAAAAATGATACCTTCTACTTCTATTTATGATACAAATGGTCTTGTTGGAATCGATAACAATTTGCATGTTATAGAGCCATCTTTATGTGTCAACTTAACGAACAAGGACACTCGTGTCATTGGAATTTGGGGAATGGGCGGTATCGGAAAGACGACAATCGCCCGTGTCCTGTACAAGAAATTCTGTAATGGATTCTCTGGTTTCTCTTTCCTTGAAAACGTTAGAGAGGAAGTTACGAAGCACCAATCCTCGGACCTGCAAAAGTGAGTTTTCTCGGAACTGTTGAAAGAGAAGAACTTGACACACGTTACTGATCGCGAAAAGCTTAGACTCCGCCAAAGGAATACTCTTTTGGTCCTTGACGATGTCGATAACGTAAAGCAATTCGACCTCCTGGCCATAGATCGTGAATGCTTCGGTCCAGGTAGCAGAATTGTTGTGACGAGCAGAGATTCACAAGTGCTCAAGTTTATCAAAGCCGACGAAATACACAAAATTGAGGACCTGAGTTTTGGGGAGGCTCGTCGGCTCTTTCTCTCGAAAGCTTTTGGCAAAGAAAGAGATGAATCTCCGGCCAAGAGATACTTGGAGTTGGCGGAGATAATTGTCAAGAAATATGGCAAAGGCAATCCATTGGCTCTCACGGTTTTGGGTCGGCACTTGTATTCAAGGAGCATCGAAGAATGGGAAAGCGAAATGGAGTTACTTGACTCAACTCCAAACCATGAAATCCAAGACATACTGAAAGTGAGCTACGACGGACTGAGCCAGAACAACAAGGACATGTTTCTCGATATTGCCTGCTTCCTTAAAGGTAAAAATGGGAATGAGACCGAGAGAATACTCGGGTACAGATATTCCGGAGTTGTTGCGGGAATCAGTGTTCTCATTGACAAGGCTCTCATAACTGTGGGTAAATATGTTCCGGAGCTACGACGGACTGAGCCAGAACAACTCGTAAGTGTTAATGAGATAGGTCAGATCTGGATGCATGATTTGATCCAAGAAATGGGCCAAGAAATTGTTCGTGGAGAATCAAAGGATCCGGGAGAGCGCAGTAGATTGTGGTCTACATTAGATACTTGCCGTGTCTTGGAAGAGAATCGAGTAAGTCATGCTTATGAATATCAATATCCTTTAAAACTTAATTGCAGTCACACTTTATTATCATATAATAATCAATACGTGGTCATTGTTTTTGTATGAACTGTGATTAGGGGACACAAAAAATTGAAGGAATTTCCTTGGAGGGTGTGACACGATCTGACAGCCCTCTAGCCTTTAAAGAAATGCGCAATCTGTGGTTTCTCAATGTTCAAAATCTTTACTACCAAACCCATTCTTATTTAGACCCTTTAGATTTTGATTTCCTTCCCGATACACTTATATATATCCGATGGAGGGATGGCCCCTTGAAATGCTTGCCAGAGAGTTTTAATCCGAAGAATCTTCGCGAGGTGTGCATTAAAGGTCAGGGCAATTTTGACGGGGTTGGGATCCAGAAATACAAGGTATTGTTTAACACAACAGTTCATATATTCTAGCGCTCAAATTATTGCAATTTGACCCTTCAACCTTTTTTTTTCTAGCGTTCAGCTCCTTGAACTTCCATTCATATTTTCAATACAAAGGGCACATTCCGAATACATAATAAATTTGTAATCCATTTTTTAGAAAGTATCTATTTATTCAACATAAAACGCTAAATAGCTGTTAAATAATTTTTTTTGGGTATAAAATAGTTAGTTATATCACTAAAGTACGCTAGAGAAGTTTGGTATTGGTTCGAATCACAATTTTTTAAAACTTCAAGGTTTAATATCACTACCTTAAGGTACTAAGAAGTGTATTTGGTATTTTCAATCACTTATACTGCCTGACTTATCTCATAAATCACAGTTACTTTTTCATATAGGATTTTCCAAAGTTGGAAGTCTTGATTCTCAATGATTGCGAAGATCTAACGCAATTCCATGACCTCTCTCACGCCTCAAACCTCAAGCACTTGTGTCTCATTAATTGCAGCCTGAGTCAACTCCCTGACCTCTCTTGCAACTCAAATCTCAGGGAGTTGAATCTCACGGATTGCAGCAGCCTGAGTCAACTTCCTGACCTCCCTTGCAACTCAAATCTCGGGGTGTTGAAGCTCACTAGGTGCAGCAAACTGAGTCAACTCCCTAACCTCTCAGGCGCCTCAAATCTCGAGTACTTGGAACTTGATAATTGCAGCAGCCTGAGTCAACTTCCTGACCTCTCTCGCTGCTTAAAACTCAAGTACTTGTTACTCACTAATTGCAGCAGCCTGAGTCAACTACCGGATCTCCCTCGCAACTTCAATCGCATGGACTTGAATCCTAGTAATTACAGCAGAATAAGTCAACTTCCTGACCTCTCTCGCTGCTTAAAACTCGAGAACTTGTGTCTCAATAATTGCAGCAAACTGAGTCAACTCCCTGACCTCTCAGGCGCCTCAAATCTCAGGAAATTGGATCTCACTAATTGCAGCAGCTTGAGTCAACTACCGGATCTCTCTCGCAACTCAAATCTCAAAGACTTGAATCTTAGTAATTGCAGCAGACTGAGTCAACTTCCTGACCTCTCTCGCTGCTTAAAACTAGAAAACTTGTGTCTCACTAGGTGCAGCAAACTGAGTAAATTCCCTGACCTCTCAGGCGCCTCAAATCTCAGGAAATTGGATCTCACTAATTGTAGGAGCTTGAGTCAACTACCGGATCTCTCTCGCAACTCAAATCTCAAGGACTTGTATCTTAGTAATTGCAGCAGCCTGATTCAACTTCCTGACCTTTCTCGCTGCTTAAAACTCAAGTACTTGTGTCTCACTAATTGCAGCAGCCTGAGTCAACTTCCTGACCTCTCTCGCTGCTTAAAACTCAAGTACTTGTTTCTCACTAATTGCAGCAGCCTGAGTCAACTACCGGATCTCTCTCGCAACTTCAATCGCATAGACTTGAATCTTAGTAATTGCAGCAGCTTGAGTCAACTTCCTGACCTCTCTCGCTGCTTAAAACTTGAGAACTTGTGTCTCAATAATTGCAGCAAACTGAGTCAACTCCCTGACCTCTCAGGCGCCTCAAATCTCAGGAAATTGGATCTCACTAATTGCAGCAGCTTGAGTCAACTACCGGATCTCTCTCGCAACTCAAATCTCTATGTGTTGAATCTCACTAATTGCAGAAACTTGAGTCAACTCCCTGACCTCTCAGGCGCCTCAAATCTCAAGGAATTGGATCTCTCTAATTGCAGCAGCCTGAGTCAACTACCGGATCTCTCTCTCAACTCAAATCTCTATGTGTTGAATCTCACTAATTGCAGAAACCTGAGTCAACTCCCTGACCTCTCAGGCGCCTCAAATCTCAAGGAATTGGATCTCTCTAATTGCAGCAGCCTAAGTCAACTACCAGATCTCTCTCTCAACTCAAATCTCTATGTGTTGAATCTCACTAATTGCAGCAGCCTGAGTCAACTTCCTGACCTCTCTTGCTACTCAAATCTCGGGGTGTTGAATCTCAATAATTGCATAAACCTGAGTCAACTCCCTGACCTCTCAGGCGCCTCAAATCTCGAGGAATTGGATCTCACTAATTGCAGCAGCCTGAGTCAACTACCAGATCTTTCTCGCAACTCAAATCTATGGAATTTGGGTCTCATTAATTGCAGCAGCCTGAGTCAACGACTGGATCTCTCTCGCAACTCAAATTGCAGGGACATGAATCTTAGTAATTGCAGCAGCCTGAGTCAACTTCATGACCTCTCTCGCTGCTTAATACTCGAGAACTTGTGTCTCAATAATTGCAGCAAATTGAGTCAACTCCCTGACCTCTCAGGTGCCTCAAATCTCAGGAAATTGGATCTCACTAATTGCAGTAGCCTGAGTCAACTACCGGATCTCTCTCGCAACTCAAATCTCGTGGTGTTGGATCTTAGTAATTGCAACAGCCTGAGTCAACTTCCTGACCTCTCTTGCTGCTTAAAACTCGACTACTTGGGTCTCGATAATTGCAGCAAACTGAATCAACTACCGGATCTCTCTCGCAACTCAAATCTCAGGGACTTGAATCTTAATAATTGTAGCAGCCTGAGTCAACTTCCTGACCTCTCTCGCAACTCAAATCTCATGATATTGCGTCTTACTAATTGCAGCAGTCTGAGTCAGCTTCCTGACCTCCCTTGCAACTCAAATCTCGGGGTGTTGATTATCACTAATTGCAGCAACCTGAGTCAACTTCCCGACTTCTCTCACAACTAAAATCTCAAGTACTTGGATCTCACTAATTGCAGCAGCCTGAGTCAACTCTCGGATCTCTCCCCCAACTCAAATCTCGGTAAAAGTGCTGCTTTGAAACCAAAGTTAAAAAGGTATCTGTGGTTCTCTTTAAATCAATATTTTTATATTTTTTTGTTAGTAATATCTGGTCAGAATATGTTTATTTTTTTTTACTTGTACTCTCACACTAAAGTTTATAGTCAAAGTATTAAAAGTGAAAAAAGAAAATTAACAAATAAAAAAAAAAAAAAAACTGTTTCATCAGTATTCATAATTTTGGCTTTTATATATAATTAAAACTAGAAAGTTTGATACAAGTTCAACGACCAATGTCTATTCAGATTAGTGTCCACAATTCTGTTAATTATATAAATGTCCTGTCTTTCTCTTTGCTAGATCTGAAAAAATCTTAGCATATTATATAGACCACCATTTTCAATAAATTTGCCAACACTGCGAACTGCGAAGGTCTGAACGGGACAATTATTTTGATACAAATGAAGATATAGTTCTAAATACGTGGTATATATTTTTTTTATTAACGGCGGGGAAAAAATAACAATTAAAAAAAGGGACTTTTTTTATAATTTTTAAACATGCGATTATTTTCATTTTGTTATCTGGAAATAATAGTATATCTCTAATTTTGTGAACAGACATGCTTCGGTCCTTTAAGGCCTAGAGTCACTTACTATTCTAGTTTCTAATTAAACACTCATTGTCTGTGTGTCACCATCTGAAGTAACAGATTAAGCCCTTCGATGTTTACGCGATTGTTGATCCTTTGCATGGAAGCAAACTTTTGTTCCCTTGAGCTCTTGATGCTGAGGTATTTCCAGTGGAATTATTCGATACTATGGTTTCTGGAGATCGGGAATGGTATTCCAGGTAAGCTCCCTGACTGTTAATGTGGTGGTGGTGTTGTCGAGAGAAAAAGACAAGAGGGGAGAGAGTGAAAAAAAGTTTGAAAGAAGGGTGAAAAAAAAACATCAAAAAGTTTTTCTCATTTTGTTCACAAAAAATAAATACAACTTAGAAAAATTTTCTAAGTTAAAAAAAGTGAGTAAGAAACCAAACAGCTTTTTTACGTTATTTGACTTTACTGTTGGAATGAATAAAGCAGAAACAAGTAGGCCCAAAATATCTCGTTTGTTACTGTTATATGAAAAACTATGTTAATTATATCTTGATCCGAAAAGGACTAATTAAAAGTTAAATAGCTTTATTTTATTTTATGGCCGTTCTAGAAATATGACAAAAAGAAAAATTTATTTTTTTATTTTAGTTCATGTTTGCTTAACTTTAGGAATATAGCCAAACGGGATAAGAAAAAAAAAGTCCAATTTACCCTTAACTATCTTTCCTACATTTTTTTTTCTTCATAAAAACTTCAAGAAACCATATATATCTCATATGAACTTGAAATTGAGTGATTTCAAATCTTACGGATTCGTGACGCTGAGATCCATTGTGTTTGATGAAAAATCATGTTTCATGCCATAAATGTAGAAAAATCACATTATTGCCTTAGATGTAAAAAAATCACGTTATTGCCTTAGACATGGAAAAAATCGGTCAATATAAACATGATGCAACAATATCATAAACATCTCTAATGCAAAATATTGTAAAAACCATGTATTTACACAAAAAAAGACCCTTACTCATTAATAAAAATAAATAGTAAAAGTTGTATATAAAGCTAAAACAAACATTTTATAAATGCATTTAGCCAAGTTACCGGAACAAACTTGTATAGCGTTTGTTTGTTTTTTGAGAAATCGTCTAATTTGCCACCAATTTTATAACATTTTTCCACTTTTCACCAAAATGTTAATTTTTCTCAAAATGTCACCATCTATGTTTGTCCTTCACTATTAGATGTCAACATTATTGACATAGATGGTGAGATTTTGGGAAAAATTAACCTTTTCGTGGAACGTGAAAAAATGTAACAAAATTTGTGGGAAATTAGGTAATTTCTCTTGTTTTTTTTAAGTTGGTCAAATGACAGATATATATGTAATTTCGTTTTTATTTTATTTTGCTGCTGTGGATGAAAAAATAAATAAAAATGAAAAAGAAAATTAAAGAAGCGTATGGAGCTAAAAATTTAGGGTTGAACGACTCTCGTTTCGGGTTGATACAGTTTCTATTTCGATCCCTAATGACGGCGAATCGGAGGCCAAAGCTTCCGGAACTATCACAACTATCATTTCTTCTTGACAGAGTTCTTGAAGAAGCTTCAAGAGACGATGATGAGCTCCGAGCTGTTCTCCGCTGTTCTCGGAGATAGCATTGGAAAACCCGAGCTTATGAGGAAAAAAGGTAATTAATATTATTATTTGTCAAATAATTATTAGTCCAAGAATAGAAAGGCATGTAAAAACTTGTTTTTTTCATCATCAAATGCCGAGGTTTTATCCTGAATTCATTTTGAATTTCACTTTTTTTTTCCTATTCCAGTAGGGTTATTTCTGTTTGCTATTGGATTTTTATTTGTTATTTATTTTTTATTATTTTTTAAAAGAAGTGTTTTATTTATGAGAAATTGCCCAATTTGCCACCATTTTTATAATTTTTTCCCACTTTCCACCAAAAAACTAATTTTTCCCAAAATGTCACCATCTACGTTGCTTCACTATGAGATGTCAATATTGTTGACATAGATGTCAACAATGTTGACATCTCAGTGGCATTTTGGGAAAAATTAGTCTTTTGGTGGAAAGTGGGAAAAAATTATAAAATTGGTGGCAAATGGGGCAATTTCTCTTTATTTATTTATTAGGGTAATTTAGCAACGTAGTCAATTTCAAATATGGTTTTAAGGATTTAGCCAACGTTTGGTAAATTTTGCAATCTAGCCATTTACAGAAATAAACGGTTAGAAAATATCAAAAATACCCTTATGCAACACAAATCATAGAAACCAATTACTAGCCAACGTTTCAAGCAGTCAACACTTATCACGTGTAAAATAAACGAAAATTAATTGAAATTAACCCAAGAAAACAACCAACTACTAGCCAAAGTTTCAACTAGACAAAACTTATCGCGTGTAAAATAAACGAAAATTAACTTAAATTAACTGAAATAATGGATTACGCATATTTACAAATCAACTAATTAAACTATAAAAAAGAAAATAAAATATTATGGACTATTAAAAGTTGACGTGCATTCTTTTTTTTTTAAGGAAAAAAGTTGACGTGTATTAATTGCATTATTTGGACGATCAAAACGTTGGCCACATGTTGATGTTAGTCGATTTTAATAGAGGGTAATCTAGTAAATTGCTAAATGAATAATAAAGACACGTCATCATTTGTGACTAGATTTGAAACTTAGGTGAAACGTTGGCTAGATTGCAATAACAACGTTTCAAGTGGCTTAGTCCCACTAATTTTTCTATTTATTATTGAAAATTAAAAATCGAATTACAAACTAGCTAATTCTACACGCCAATCCAGAGACTTTAGGAAAACCAGAACAAGAAAGCATGAAATTGAAATAAATTACAACAGAGCTGAAGAACAATAAAGGGTTCGATTGTCTTGGGCAAATTAAGTGTTAAAATTCCTCCATCTAATCTTCACACACACACTAGTATTTTCTACATTTTCTCAATATATCATACCATATTTAGATGAATTACTTAGATGACATTGTTTTATAATTTATAAAAATTAATTTCTCTGCAGAGTCGACCCAGACACATCTGATCATTTCACCATTGATGTGCTTCTCAACTGCTTCATGGTCTTTAGTTCAGAGTGAGATAACTGATTTCATCACCTTTAATTTTCCCGTCTTGTCAAACATTAACTTTTTTTTGTTATGAAGATAAGTCCGAAAATTGGGTGATTAGAAAGAAGCATGAGAAATCCGGAGTTGGATACAAGTAGTTTAAAATATATTCTAGGGACATAAAAAAGTCGAGATTTTTATGATTTGTTGCCACCTTTATATTCTAGGGACAGCCAGGGAAAAAAACTAGCCTCACACAAAGTCACAATCTTGGTATCGGTGGATATTTTTGGAGGTTGAGTTATGGCTTCTTCGAGCAATTCTGTAAAAAAAAATACAATGTTTTCATCAGTTTTCGAGGGAAGGATACACGCAGAGGCTTTACAAGCATTCTTTACAGTGCTTTGTACGACAAAAGAATAGAGATCTTCATAGACTCGGATGATCTCGACAAAGGGGACGAAATCTCGCCTGTGCTTTTGGGAGCGATCGAGGCATCGATGATCTCGATTATCGTTTTCTCATGCTGAATCTTGGTGGACCCCACAAACATACAGCACGAACGGGGAAGCTTCGGAGATGCATTTTCACAACACGAAATACGATGCGGAAACGAGCCGGAAAAGTTGGACAAGTGGAGAAAATCTTTGACAGCCACTGCGGATTTATCCGGCTGGGATTCGACAGAGGCAAGGTAAATTGCTATAGTTTTTTTTTTTTTACCTGTACATATTTTTTTGTTAATAAATTGTTTATGCGGACATAAACCTGGAGTCAGACTTTGCAGATGATATTTTCTTTTTCATTTTAATTTGTGATTAACTACAATTTGGTTTATTTACATATACAGTTCCGAATCCAGCTTAATCAAAGATATTGTTGATTTCGTCACAAAGAAGCTAAGAGAGCGTATATCTTCTTGTGATTATACGGAAGGCCTGATTGGATTTGGAAACAATATGCAAAAGATTGAGTCAGTGTTGTTACTAATTTTAACCGAACACTAAAATACGATTCTATTCACTTTACAAAACACTCATCTTTTTATAGTAACTTTTTCCTACAACAAAGTCTAAAAACTCTATTTTTTTAACACACAAAACAATACTTAACTAACCATTTAGATTATCTTTTCCGTTATAATTTGTGATTGTGAAAACTAAAAACTAGGGATAGCCCGATTAGTAATTTTCTGGCAGAAAAATGAAAAGTGATCTACTGTACGTAATATCATCATATATACAAACAAAGCACTCGAAAAAAAAAAATACATGTAGTTCCGTCCCTGGTCACTGAGCGTGTCAAAAGTAGTTAATGTCATGATTATTGACTACAGTGGTTTATTTATATTCCTCAGCTCTGAAGCCCTATTTGTCGAAGATATCGTTAAAGATGTGACAGAGAAACTATGAGAATGTATATCTTCTAGTGATTATACGAAGGATCTAATTGGAATTGAAAAGAATACGCAGAACATTGAGTCATTGTTAGGCATCGGCTCAAAGGACACTCGTGTCATCGGAATTTGGGGAATGGGTGGCATCGGAAAGACGACACTCGCCCAAGTCTTGTTCAACAAATTCTCTTCTCAATTCTCAGGTTCTTATTTCCTTGAAAACGTCAGCGAGGAAGTGAAGAATAATCACCGACCCTCAGACTTGAAACCGAGAGCTTTTTTAGAACTATTGAAAGAGAGAGACTTGAGACTTGTTACATATTCCGAAAAAAGGAAAGACTCCGGCGCCTGAATGTCCTTTAAGTCCTTGATGACATCGATGATGTGGAGCAATTTGAACTTCTTAACATAGATTGTTCAGGGTTTGGTCCAGTAGCAGAATTGTTGTTACGAGCAGAGATTCGCAAGTACTAAGAAATATCAAAGCCGAAATACTCGAAATTAAGGAACTGAGTAACAGCAACGTTCATCAGCTCCTTTCCTTGAAAGCGTATTCCCAATAAAGAATCTCCGGCCAAGGAATATACTCTGAGTGAGTTAGTGACAACAATGGTTGAAAAATATGGCAAAGGCAATCCGTTGGCTCTCACGGTTTTGGGCCGGTACTTGTATTCAAGGGGCATCGAAGAATGGAAAAACAATATTGAAAGTGAGCTAAAAGGGACTGAGTAGAGACCACATGGGCATATTTCTCGATATCGCATGCTATTTTAAAGGTATAGATAGAAATTCTACGCAGACAATACTCGGGTATAAATATGAGAAAGTGGTTATGGGAATCAGCGTTCTCATTGGCAAGGCCCTCATAACTATAAATGAACATGGGACGATTTGGATGCATGATTTGATCCAAGAAATGATCCAAGAAATCCTCGGTCCAAACTCGAGGAGCACCCTGCCCTGCCTTCGAGCTCTTTGCCATCGTCTCCCTCGCGCTCTACTTCTCTGTTACCGTCGTATGTCAATAAAATAAAAACAAATTTTTTGGTATGAAAAAAATGAATGAAGAGAAATAGTGTTTTTTTTTTTTTGAGGTTTCATTTTCAACAAAGAACAGATGAAGAAGGAAGACACCCAAAAAAAATTGCAAACCTTCCTTTTTTAATTGATGAGTGGTTTTTATGCAAAGTGCTACAATTGATGATGTGGATAAATAAAAAATGAAGAATATTTTTATGATGTGTAAAAATTTGGCAACTTATGCATTGAAGTTGTTTTATAAAGCCTATATTTTAATTGTCGGTCACTTGGACTGCATGACTAGTCAAAGGAAATCACAATTCACTTTTCATGTAGGATTTGCAAAACTTGAAATTGTTGGATCTCTCTTCTTCAACTCCCAGGTCTCTCTTGCAACTCAAAACTCGACTACTTGAACCTCTATAGCTGCTCGAGGATCGACAAGTTTTTATTGCATGGATTTCCAAGCAACATTAAGTATGTTGACTGTCTTACACGTCTAGGTGGTGGTCTCGTCAACGTTAAGTATGGTTCGTTACACCGGTATCATCAGAACCAAGATCGAAGGTACTTACTTCTCTTTTTTTTTTAGACATGTACTTCTATTTTCTACGAAGAGCGTCTCCAATGAAGAACTTGTGCTATTTTTATACAAAAAAATGCATTGAATTCTGAAATAATATATTTTAAACAAATGTAGCATCCGCAATGTGGTGTCAAAATGTTGTTCTGAAAGTTCTAAATCATGAATTCAGTTTCAAATTTACTGAACAGAAATAACATTATGTTAAATCAAAGAAAAAGAGAGGCTGTTATTCCAAATGTGTACTTGATACGAGCCCCACTTTTAGTAAATATAACATGAGAACTAGAATGCACGATTACAACTCAAAATATATACTTTATACATTCCAGATATTACACGTAGAATAAGACAGATGAAATTCTGATTAGTTGCAAAGGCAAGATGTCGCACACAATGTGTTGACAATGTGTCCGACAACTTGCTTGAACACAGATATGGATAAATAACAAAACAGTGCAGAAAACAAAGTACACACGATATGGTTACCCAGTTCGGTGAAACACACCTACATCTGGGGGCACGCTGTCAATGGAAAGGATTTTCACTATCTTGTAGTCAATAGTACACACAAGGTTTATATCTGATTACAATCAACAAATCAATAAAACCTAGAGACTATTACTACCAGTGATCACCTAGTCAGGGACTCCCCCTGAGTTTGAGCTCCGTCTCAATTCCACTCTTCGAGCAACCTCCTGGCTCGGATGACCTTTAGTCTTCAGCAGTACGTGAACCTTCAATCACGTGAACAAAGAACCCAACTCTCACAGACACTCAATCTTTGTGGAATAGTGTTTGAGAGAATACACCACTAATAACCAAAACACACAGCCTCCCAGTCCGCCGGTCTTGCACGTCTAAGAGCTCTGAGTGTTTGATCAAAAGTGTCCAGGCTGCTAAGGGAGAGCGCATGACTTTTATAGCAGCAGTACAATCCTGGAAGATATCTCGGGTTTCCTTACCCGGCCTCAAGCGAATATCGCAAAGTAAAGACTCCATCAAAGCGAATATTGAGCAATGAAAACAGCAGCGAAGGAAATCTTGCAATGAAGACTCCAGCGAGGCAGATATCTTGCAATGAAGACAGCAGCGAGGCAATAACTCAACAATAAGACATCAGCGAGACAGTCTGTCAAAAACTGGAAACTTGCCAGAAATACTGTCTGCACACAGGAGGAAAGATGTCATACCAAAAGTAAAAACATAACAACCGACATCTTTCCACACAACTTGCGCTAAAACATAAAGCCAACAAAACAACGTATCAACAACAGATAATGTCAATTTCATTGTCTAATGATAATGATAAATTGTATTAATTGTGTCATTTGAAATTTAAATAGCAAATGACACTTTATATTGAAATAGAAAATTTCATATAGCTTGGCGGGACAGATAAGCTTGTTTCCGTGGCCTTGAGTTCGTTTCCACGTACCGCTTTTCCTATAATATTATGTGACCGCGAAGAAAGTGCTTCATAAACTTGTATCTACCTATAATATTAATTTTGAATCAGCTTTTTTTTTTTTTTTACTTCTACGAAGGGTTTGTTGTACAAGATTTGAATCAGTGAACAGAGTTTAAAAACAGAACAATTCACACTATAAATAACCAAGAATATATGAACACGTTCGATATGATTATTTGATTAGTTAAATGCCCTTATATAAAAAAGAAAAAAATAAATTAAAAAAGAAGCGAAAGCGAAAGGGTAAAAAAAATGAACAACAGATCCTCTTCTTAAAAACAATTTGACAGAATAGATAGTTTTGTAACAATTTCAATTTTAAAGTAAACGTTTGTAGAGTTTGAAAATTATAAAGGCAGTTTATTAAAGGTGTTGGAATTCATTGAAAAATTCTGTAATTATTCATCTGCTATAATTATGTTGTAATTAGGCTAGTTAACAATATATTAGTTTTTGTTCTTTAGAATTTACATTTTTTTGCTAGCACTTCCGTTAACAATTTATTATTGTTGGTATAAATGGAAAATTGCTCTAAATAGGAGTAAATCAAAGGGTTTTTACTTTGGGTAATATAGCTAAATAGCCTCCCTTATTTAGACAGATTTGGATTTGGCCAACATTCTGTTAATTTCGGGTTAATAGTCAGCCCAATTTATTTACACGTGTAAAAATACCAAAAACCCCTAACCTGTTCCCGCCCATTACATTACTGAAATAAATTCATTTAAATCAAAATATTATGTAATAACTGCAGCGGTTATTGATGAACATCATAAAGATCCGTAATTAATACCATTAATTCACACAATCTTCCCTCTCACACGCTATTTTCTCTCTCACACAAACAGAAATGTCAAACATCGCCTTCTTCTCCTTCTTCTCTTCTGCGCGCAGCCACCAGCACCAGCCCGAGCCCGAGCTTCTCTTCCTCGCGCACGCCATCCCGCTGAGACCAACGCAGCCGTCTTCTTCTCCTTCTTCTCTTCTGCGCGCGGCCACCGGCACCAACCCGAACCCGAGCTTCTCTTCCTCGCGCACGCCATCCCTCTTAGACCGAGCGCCGCCGTCTTCTTCTCCTTCTTCTCTTCTGCGCGCGGCCACCAGCACCATTCCCTTCGTCTTCCTTGCTGTCATGTAAATTATAAATTGTAAATTGATTCATTTATATGTAAATTGATGTCATGTTAAATATACTGGTTCATTTACAATCTGCAAAAGGTCTATTTTTGCTTCTACCAATCAAATTCGTGAGAAAAAAACCACGTTATTTACTGGAATCCTGTTAATAGACAGTAAATAAAAAACTTATTTACAGGTTATTTGTATTGTAAATAAGCTGACAAATCAATTAACAACAGATAACGTGAAAATTACGTGAAAATTTATTTACAGGTCATTTGTATTGTAAATAAGCTGACAAATCAATTAACAACAGCGATCCTTACCAGATTCAATGAGCGAAAATGAAGAATAATTTTTCAGAATTTAAATGCTAAATATATTGAGATACTGTGATACTGTGAATACTCTATTCTGCCACAAATAGAATAAGTCTGTAAATGCTAAATATATTGAGATAATGTGAATATTCTATTCTGCCACAAATATAGAAACCAATATTCTGAAACTTCCCGCTAAATATTACTCAAATCACGTCCAGAATTTCAGGGAGTCATTACCATTAATGCCGATATACACAGACCAAAACACACGTCCATTTTAAAAACTTTCCCATTCAGTTTATTTTAAAATTTTAAAAAAAAACTGCCTCAAATATAATGAAGCCCGATAATTAATAAGGGCAAATTAGTAAAAAAAAATGCAGTTATTATCCTGCCACGTAGGCGTATTGGCTATTTACTAATAATTAACAAAATGTTGGCTAAAACGCAATTGCCAACGTTTGTAAGGCTTATCTGGCCAATTTTTTGTTTTACTTTTTTGGACTTCTTTTCAAAAATGTCACAAATAGGACTTCGTAATTAATTTGGATTCATGTAATTACCCTTTTACCCCCGTGAATATTAAAATTTAAATAAAAATCACCAAAAAACCGGATTTCTTCATTTACCTTGCCTCCACGTCACCTTCCTCTTCATTTCTTCATTGACCGAGATAGTTTAACCAGAAGAGAGAGAGAGAGAGAGAAAGAGAGAGAGAGAGAGAGAGTGAGAGCGAGCGAAAAAAAAAACCGTCCAACTTCCTTAACCAACACTCCAAAAACCGTCTCGATTTGTTTTTCAAACTCCATAATCTCACTCATTTCGTCACTCTCGTCCATTCTTCGCCCAAGAAATGAAGAAAAAGAATAGGTCGCCGACCAAACGCCCCCCAAAAGTTCCAAAACCTAACCCTAAAAAGAGGAGTCTTCCTCAATCATCGGCCGAAATTCCACCTCCAGTGACGCATGCATCTCCGCGTCGGAGTCCGCGCGTGGATTTTGGCTCGGAGTCACCAATGCAAAACTCCCCGGCGAAGAAATGGAAGAAGGTTCTTGCGCCGTCGAAGAAGAAGAGGAAGGTGGTTCTTGAGTCGCCTTCAAATTCTGACTCCTCTGTCCCTTGTACATCCGAGAGACCTCACAAGGTGAGTTTTTTTTACTTGCAATTGGTGGTTTCAGTTTTTTGGTTGCTTAAATTTTTTATTTCGTGACAAAAATGAAAACTTTTGGGTTTGCATGTTAATTTTGTGTTGATTATGTGTGGATTTTGTGTTGATTCATGGTTTTTGCATGTTTATTGTCTGTTTCATGTAACTTTTAGTTTGACAAAAGTGTTCATTTTTTTATGTTATTGGGGATTATGTGTGTATTTTGTAAGAAAATTATATTTTTCTAGGCTTGCTCCTATTAGATGTAGGTTCTGTGAATTGTTTTGTGTCACACATTTCTGGGTATCGTGATAATTGTGTCATGAAATTTATGGATTTCCGTGACAATTGTGTCACGAAATATCTGGGTTTCGTGACACCTATGTGACGAAATTTCTGGGTATCGTGACAACTATATCACGAATTTCTGGGTATCGTGACAACTATGTCACGATACCCTGAAATTCGTGACACAATGTAGCGAAACCCATAAATTTCGGGACATAGGTGTCACGAAACCCTAAAAATTTCGTGACACAATTATCACGAAACGCAGAAGTTTCGTGACACAAGAGTCACGAAACCCAGAAATTTCGTGACACAATTGTCGGGGAAACCACAATGTTTATGTGTTTAATGTTCCAACTCATATGTGTTTAATGTTTTAACTTTTATGTGTTTAATGTTGTAATTTTTAGGGTTTCATACGAAGGATAAAAGAAGATGAAATAGACTCAGGCTACTCGTTCAACTTCCATGGGAACTTGGACGACTTCGAAAAGGAGACCGACATGACCGCAACCAAAAAGACTTATTCAAAAAGACGTGTTTTGGGAAGTTTCTAGACATGCCCTTGATAACAAAATCATCCAGAATAATAAGTCATTTGGTATTGAGATCTGGTTATAATGATGAGGCCGGTGCATCTAACGATTCTCTGGTCATGGAGATTGGTGGAAGACCCCGCGAGTTCACCAAATAGCACTTTTCCCTGATCACAGGGTTAAGATTCAGCGAAAACTACGCAGAACAACCACGGTACGCTAATGTGGTTGAGGGAGGGCTATACAATGTCACCTTCTGTAATGGTGCTCTTTGCCGGAAAAGGGCCAACATTGGTGCAGTCCTTGAGAGTAGCCAGGAATGGCCAGATGAGAGGAGGGTGAGACTACTCCTCCTCCACTTTCTGTACAATGTTCTATTGGCGGCCGAGAAGACCGTCAACCTCCCCTGCGATAGCTACATCAAGATGGTGGATGACCCGGTTGTTTTCAACAACTACCCATGGGGAGACGTCGCCTGGAACTTCTTTCTAGGTTCTATCGTGGGCTTTGTGAGCAAGGCCAAGACCATCAAGGAGGGTAAGAACCCAAAACTCCACCTGTCGGGTTTCGTGCTCCCACTCCAGATATGGAGTTACGAGTGCATCCCACGATTCGTGGAGCTGGACTTCGCCTCAATACTCGTTGCCGACGCAACGCCGCTGATGAGGCGTTGGGCTACTAAATCAGGGAAGGTCTTGGAGTCCCAACTACAAAAGAACATGCAAATTTGATTAACTTCGGACCTCTTCCAGATCGAATTCAAGCCGATCGGTGGTGAGGTAGAGTCTGCGACAACTGCGAGGACTGTTGTGAGCCCCTCTGAGAAGATGGGGAAGAAGAAAAAAGAAGACATTGTTACCACAACATCATCATCAAGTGAGCTAATGGTTTCTTAAGTAATTAGTTTCTTATAGTTTAAAGTAAATTCGTGACAGTAAAGTCACGAAATCAAGTAAATTTGAAAAATGAATATTAAAATCCGTCGTAGGGGATCAATGGTTGTTATGAATATTAAAATGATAAAATTTGAAAAATAAATGGACAGCCGTTCTACTTACCTAGAATATCAAGAAAATATGAGAAGGATAAATGGTAAGTGAGTTATACTTACCTAGAACATCTTAACGAACTAATGTGTTTTGTATCGTGAAGTGTTGTTGACATACATTCATTTGTCCCATTTCATTTCATCATCTCAAAGGGACAGAATTTAAAGTACTCTAAACATATGAACATCGGTGAATGAGGTTGAACGTCATGTCGTCCGACATGTCGTTTTCAACTCTAATTTCTCCTTAATGTTGGAATTTTTTTTATTAATAGCTTTGGTAGTCCTCCCAAAACCACTCATTTAAGAGTCTAGAAGGAAATTTATGACTACCAAACGAGATCAAATGAGCGAAATAGATCATGAGTTCGGTTAATTGGTACGCATCTCGTGACGTTCCTGTCACGAAAAATGGGGCTTTCGTGACGTTAATATCACGAAAAATGGAGATTTCGTGACGTTCCTGTCACGAAAAATGGGGATTTCGTGACGTTCCTGTCACGAACAATGGGGATTTCGTGACGTTCCTGTCACGAAAAATGGGGATTTCGTGACGTTCCTGTCACGAAACATAAGTCTTCAAGTCACGAAACGGTACGTTTTCGTGACATACCAGTCATGAAATTGTTCCCTTTGATGGAATTTAATGAGAAATCTCTTCTTCTTTTCATTAAATCCGTCGTAGGGGATCAATGGTTGTTATGAATATTAAAATGATAAAATTTGAAAAATAAATGGACAGCCATTCTACTTACCTAGAATATCAAGAAAATATGAGAAGGATAAATGGTAAGTGAGTTATACTTACCTAGAACATCTTGACGAACTAATGTGTTTTGTATCATGAAGTGTTGTTGACATACATTCATTTGTCCCATTTCATTTCATCATCTCAAAGGGACAGAATTTAAAGTACTCTAAACATATGAACATAGGTGAATGAGGTTGAACGTCATGTCGTCCGACATGTCGTTTCAACTCTAATTTCTCCTTAATGTTGGAATTTTTTTTATTAATAGCGTTGGTAGTCCTCCCAAAACCACTCATTTAAGAGTCTAGAAGGAAATTTATGACGACCAAACGAGATCAAATGAGCGAAATAGATCATGAGTTCGGTTAATTGGTACGCATCTCGTGACGTTCCTGTCACGAAAAATGGGGATTTCGTGACGTTACTGTCACGAAAAATGGGGATTTCGTGACGTTCCTGTCACGAAAAATGGAGATTTCGTGACGTTCTTGTCAAACAATGGGGATTTCGTGACGTTCCTGTCACGAAAAATGGGGATTTCGTGACGTTCTTGTCACGAAACGGTACGTTTTCGTGACATACCAGTCACGAAATTGGAAAAAAAAAAGTCCATACCCAACATTAGTACATCAAGAAAAAGTCTTAAAAACATATGAACATAGGAGGAGAATTATACAAATAGTTTTAAAACATGTGATATCGTCTAGACATTAAAACATTAAAACATTGTAAATATTGAGTACCTCATCTTGAACTACATTTTATTTTTTTCCGTCCACCCCCCTTTGGCAAGCCGGCAAATCTTTATGGTCTTCGACAATAGCTCCATTTGATTTCAAAAATTCATCCCAATTCTCGCCGAATATTTCTTGAAGAACGGAGTTAGCCATCAAAACCGGAGATTTGTAATCCTCACCTGCATGCATCTCTACATACTCGTTGTATTCAGCGTCGCTCGTGTCATGACGCTTCTTTAATTTCCTGGGAGGGCGCGGAGATGGAATCATGTAATATCTTGCGGTCGAGTTTGCACTTCCTGAAGGCATCTCCGACGTCTCATTCCCCGTCGACACCTTTTTACTCGAATCGCTTCCCTTCGTCGTTGGATCTTTAGCGTCCATTTCATCGTTAGACTCTTTCGAACAATATTATCAGTTTGATATGAGGTAAATATCAAAGGTCGGATAAATATGAGGATTCCTTACCTAACTTTTGTAGTAAGTAAATGCTAAAATAAATATTCTTACCTAACTTCCAAAGTTGGTTGTTCAGTAATTTAATTGCTATGAATGCCATTTATTGCTATTAAATATCCATATCCCAATTACCAACTCGGTCAAAACAGCGAAAGATATCATGGTTCACGAAAATGGCTCGAACTTCGTGACTTTTATCAAGAAAAATGATGATGTCGTGACTTCTCTGTCACGAAACAATTGGATGTCGTGACTTCTATGTCAAGAAAAATGATGATTTCGTGACTTCTTTGTCACGAAAAAATTTGATGTCGTGACTTCTATGTCACGAAGAATTGTTATTTCGTGACTTCTCTGTCAGTAAAACAATAGATTTCGTGACGTTTACGTCACGTAAATTGTTTAATGGGACTAAAACGTCACGAATGAGAAATATAAAAATCCATAAAAAACATAACAAACTAAATAAGAAATAAAGTAAAGTACAACTCCAAATTGGTACATCAAATAAAAAGTCTAAAAAAAGGAACAATCGAGCTCATGTTCGGGGTCGGCTATGGTGGGTCGGGATCGCGTTGCGACATGTGGCTCGATTATGTCCTACTCCACCACACCGACTGCATTTATTCCTTCTATCTTCATCCCCTTCCCATTGAGAGGGTATTCTTTTCTTTTTCGGTCTTCCGGCGGCACGAGCCGCAACATGAGGTGGATTTACTATTTTTTGCGTGACTTCCTTTGGAAAATTCCACGACTCCTCGCTGCCAATTGGATGAATTACACCTGCATAACAACTTCTCCAATATTCGGTGGTGTAGTAATTTGATATGTACTTCTCAACTGCGAAGTTTCGAAAACCGCAAGCCGCAATGCTGTGGGGACATATAAAGTTGTCAGTTTGAAAGACATGAATTGTTAGTCGACCACATGTACATGAATTTAGGCAGAGATCTATACGATGCATCATCGGTGCCAAACAATGATGATAGTGCCGCTTGTCTTGACCTCCATGCTTTTTTGTAGGACATGTCCACTCCAAAATCTTGTTGCATGTAGGACATGATGTCTTTGGGTTTGCATGGTGAACATGAGGGATCGATGTACATGTGTTTCATAGTCTCGCCTACAAATGTGGACGTAGCCTGATGATGTTCTCCTTGTCTGAATTGTGTAGCACACGTGTGCTCAGAATCATACCTGCAAGAATGTAAGAGCAATGTTAATTTCGGGTGACCACGATAATATCAATGTAGAAATAAGTAATAAGTCACCTCCTCACTTCAAAGATCTCGGATGTAGTCTTTTTTACTCCACGAACAGACCACGCGCATGAGTCATCTCGACAAACAACATGGATATACCGTTTGTTAGAAGTCTTCGTCTTGAACGTAAAATGTTTGGTGATTGCTAACATGCATAAATGTTTCTTCAGAGTTGCTTTGTTGGCATACAATCCTCCTTTGACTAGTCTCAGCGGAGAGTGAATATCTGACGCATCAAGGTCAGGATGCATATTTTGGTTATCCGTGGAAGGCGTAGCGCATTGACTCGTCCTCCTCGTTCTAGAGCAAGGCGTACTAAACCGTTTTGGAGTGCCTGAGCGCGGAGGGGTCTGCCATGGAGTTGAACCAACGCCTGAGTCCGAAACCAACGGCTCTTGCTTCAATGGCTCCATATCTACTACCAAACTAAGTTTGGATCTGTCCGGTTTCTCCTTCCGAAGATGCAAGTAACATTTCAAGCTTAGGTCGGAGTCAATACTTACTGGGGGTACCGACCCTTTTGTCTCATAAGAAACACGGAGGACTTGATTTTTAGGTGAGCGATTGAGCGTGGCATACAATAACTTCATAAACTCCTCGAACGTTGCTTTTGCCGATATTAAGATTCCCACTGCACACCCAGGGCCAGCGTCGTATCGTTCATGTTTCACCCATCTACCGCTATGCTTGACGAAGGTATGAATGTCTTTCATAACTGCAAATAGTGGAGATAAAGTCACATTAAATTATTTTCTCATAAAACTTTATTATATGCGCAGATATATAGTAAGCACTTGAATCCATATTATATAATATTGTTCATGTTTGTCATTGCAGACTTTAGTTTCATGACTAAGGTATCACGAAATAATTTAGTTTCGTGACAATATTGTCACGAAATAATTTCGTTTTGTGACTATACTGTCACGAAATATGGAGTCTGCTGAAGCTTTCGTGACTATGGGTGTCACGAAATAATTTAATTTCGTGACAATAGTGTCACGAAATAATTTCGTTTTGTGACTATATTGTCACGAAATATGGAGTCATGCTGAAGCTTTCGTACTATGGGTGTCACGAAATACTTTCGTTTTGTGACTATATTTTCACGGAATATGGAGTCATGCTGAAGCTTTCGTGACAACGTTGGTCACAAACACTGTAACGAAATGGCTATGTATGAGAGAGCTTACCGGAATAAAGAGCGAAAAGAGTGTCAATGTGGGAGCTTGCTGCGCCGGAGAGGGCAGAGAGAGACGGCGGCGAAGGTGGGTGGCCTTGGAAGACGACGGACGGCGCGAACTAAGAGAGAGATGAGGGATGACCGTCAAGTTAGAGAGAGAGGACGGACGCCGGCTGAGATCCAGACACCCGGACGACAACAATGAGACACGACGCCAATGGAGGAGATGCGACGGAGACAATGGAGGAGATGAAACAAGTGCAGTGGAGAAGATGAAGCCGATAATAAATGAAAGAAAAGAAAGAAGGAGAGATTGAGAGTAGGGTTTAGTTTTTAGGATTCTTTTAAAAAAATAAATAGAAAATAAATAAAGGTATAATGATAATTACATAAATATAAATAAATGAAGAGGTCATATTGCTGACCTTTTAAAAAAAAGGTCCAAAAAAGTCATTTGGTCATTATTTACTCATAGTTTTGGAAAACTCCAAAGCGTAAAACATTAAATAAAATCTGATCAGACGACAACTGGGTTGGGTTCCGGGTCAGAAGAGACGGACATATATATATGGGTATCACGACTGTCGTTTCGGAGAGTCCGTATCGGCCAAATCAAACGACTGTCGTTTTGGGCTGTGGGAGTGTCTGTTTCGAGCCTAACGACGGCGAAGCGGAGGCCAAAGCTTCTGGAACCACCGCGAGAGAGATCGGAGGCTTCTCAAGCTCAGAGAAGACAAGCGAAACAGGGATTTAGATCGCCGGAAAACTCAGCGTTCATTTGGTCCCTCACGCGCATTACGATATCGTCAAATCAGGCCATTTCGAGCTCATGTTCTTCAATCATCAATTGAAAAAGGGCGAGTCTTTGATATGATATGATATGATGATGATAATGTGTGTCCGTTGTTTGATATTGCAGAAATTAGGTTTACTTTCTCGGTGCCGATCAGGTAAATTCAATTTCCCCTTTTCCGATCCCATCTTTTTGTTCCTTTTACATTGGAAAGAGCCTTGAAGTTGTGTAACACTTTGATCATATACCATTACGTCTTCTAGTTTTGGAAGTTTGTGTTAACTCCAAAACTATGTCCATCCATATCAAATTATATGTACATTACTTCGTTTTACTTTCCCTCGATAATCTCAAATAAATATGGATTGGAGTAATTGCGTTTTGATTGCTCTCGGCTTAAAACCCTTCCAAGTACAATATGCAGGCTCAAGTCTCTAAAAATTCTTTCAATTGAAAAGAGCTCAAAGTTGGAACACTTCCCTGAAATTTAGGAGCCTATGGAATGTTTAGAAGCACTCTCGCTTGATGGGACTAGGATAAAAATATTACACCCATCGATCGAGAATTTGATAGGGCTTAAAAGTCTGAGTCTACAGAACTGTCAAAATCTTGAGAAACTTCTGAGCACGATCTTCAATATGCAGTCTCTCATACCAGTGAATATAAATGATTGTTCCAAACTCAAACTCCTTCCAAAACTTCCCTTCTCAATAAAGCGTCTCGATGCAAGAGGTTGTAATTTACTGGAGAGGCCTTCTAATCCATTGTTTTTGGATGAGGAAAAACTCCAAATCCATGTCGAACAACATTTACGATTTACCAAGGCATCTCATGCGAAATCTTGTAAGTCGGTGGAGAGGGCTTGGAAGCCATGGATTGCATTTGCAGAAGAGCTTTCCCTCGATCAAATCGATGTTGTAGCTGAATTTTTTAGCAGAGTTTTGGCTGGGGACGGAAAACTTGTATCATCAGAACCGAAGGTACTTCTGTTTGTTTCTAGACATGATAAATCTATTAGTTTATACAAAGAATATCCATTGCAATGTTGTTCTAGGAGTTCCAAATCACATGTTTGGTTTAAAATTTAAAACGACAAATAATTATGCTAAATCATACACAAGAGATGTTGTTCTAAATTTAGTTTAAATATTATATCTGGTTTTTTATTTGATTTTATACATAGAAAATTACACTATATTGGAGTCTGGTTTTTAACAATGTGAGCTAAAATTTATTTTTAATTCCAATAGAGTGTCTCTAACACTGATTTATCTCAGTTGCTCCAGGTTCGCCAATTTCATAGGCTTTGCTGCTTCGTGTGCCGTTTCATTCCACAGAAACTATTTCAGTGACCGGCCTAGCCTCGTGTGGGAATCGCATTTCACAACAGAACAGGGAGAGATTATCACAAAGTCACACCGAAATTTCACAAAGTGGATGAGGAACAAAGGTGGCCATGACATAGGACTGCTGTGATATTTCTGTTGCAACTCAAGTTTCGTTCCTAGTCGAATGAGTTATTGAGGCAGGTACCCGTATGCGGAAGAGTTTCAAAGAGAATGTGAAAAGATAAAACAGTGGTGAATATATATATATATATATATATATATATATATATATATATATTTGTTTCATTCTAAATTTTACTCTTGATTTAATTGGCTAAGTGAGTAATCCGTTTTCTCGGGGATTTTGCTTTGCTTTGTTTTGGGTTCTTTGTACTCTTTTCCGGCATTGCCGTGGTTCTTAATAAAGTCCCGCTGTTTCTTAAAAAAATAAATTAATTGGTTAAGTGAGGTTATGTTTGCTTTTCATATGAATTTCACGCGCACTAATTTTTTGTACATTTTTTCCAAGTATATCATATCATTTTAAGAGTGACATTAACGAGGGTTTAGAAATGTGGCACAGATCGAAGAGAGAGTACACAGAAAGGGAAAAGACTTCACCAAATCGAAAACGGGCTCTGTTCTCTCTTTCAAAGTTAGCTTTAGACAGTAATTTCTCTCACTCAACCATCTTGCCTTTTATTTATCTCTTATTATTTTGGAAATGCTTTCTAACTCTGATTTGTACTATTCTTTGGTGTGGTTGATTTTGCAGCTTCAATCCTATTGATTCGTATATATGGTTTGAACTCTACGGTGCACCATCGGATCGAGATGTTGAGCTTATCGGGAGTGTAAGTTCATCATCGAACCATGTTCATCATTGTTCTCTAGATCCAAAAAAAAGAAAGAAAGATGAAACTAATTAAATTGTTAGATTATGTTAATAGCTTCTGAAATATTTAGTAGCCTGTATCTTAGGATAGTTGTTATTTCAGAGCGTACTGTTAGGATGTTAGTAGAATGAAACATTAAATATTTCTGATGAATAAACTCAATTGCAAGTGCTTTATCCTGTGAGTTTTCTACAAGCATCACTCTATATTTAATTTTTAGATGTTTGCTGTTATTCGTTACTGAGTATGAAATCATGTTATGATGATGGATGTGCAGGTTTTCCAGTCGTGGTATGTTATGGGTCGCTTGGGTTCGTTCAACTCTTCCAATCTTCAGGTTTGGATTTTAAAGTATCTCTAGTAACACAAAACCAACTTAGTCTGTTTGGATATTCACGTAACTGTCATTAATACCCACACGGATCATCTGCATAAAATCAGGTGACGTATGAAGTTATGAACATTTTGACTAAATAAGAGTAGACTAAGTTGAAGATCAAAATTACAGACTGAAATTTCTAGACTAAGTTGTGACGTAGCCAGTAAGACACAGCAATGCCAAGTCTTTCAATTATAATAAGAAAGTTAGTCGGAATATACTTAGCATGATAAACATAACGGGAAAGTGCTGACAGCTGGCGAACGTATCGGTGTAGAAAGTTAATCAGTTTTGGCAAAAACACCTGTATAAGAGACCTGAGCATCGCCTTCATTTTTGTAATGAAAAGGTTGTTTGTGATGAAATTATGAAAAGAGGCTAATAGGCAAGTGTTCGACAGCTGGCAAACGTATCGGTGGAGTTTGATCCTTCGTACGATGAAGAGAAGGGCTCCAAAGCGATGCCCTCGTCGTTCCATGACATCGGTGATGTCGAATTTCAGGATAACAATCTTATCAACATCACTCTTTTTATATATATATCTATTTTCAGAATACGGCATGTTTGGCTTCCACTTTGATAAACCGTTTTTTTTTTATAAAATCAGAGTTGAAGAAAACTAATATATTGAGAACAACAATTGATGTTTTCTAAAAAAAAGTAAATACATACGTTGGTCTTTAGTGATGAATGTCTTTGCAGGGTTGACCTAGGTACATCTGATCATTTTGCCATTGACGTGCTTCTCAACTGCTTGACGGTCTTGAGTTCAGAGTGAGAAATTTAATATTACAACGTTACGTTCAATGTTTCCTTTTTTTATGTGTCTTATTAAACACGTATTGTTTTGTTATGGGATTGACAGGTATTTAGGAATCCAACAAGTAGTTTTTGGAGGTCGAAAGATTGGTGATTGGGAAGAAGGGATGAGAAATCCGGATTTTGGATACAAGTACTTCAAAATATGAAGCTACAATTGTTACATCTTTGTATTTACAAAACTTTCGTGTATGTGCCTAATATTTTTATATTTTGAAAGATTAGCTAACATTGTTTTGTTGGTTTCTTCTGAGCTGTCCCAATGTGAACAAGAGACCCCAAATCGAAAAAGGAGAACTAATTATTCGATTCTTTTCTTGCATGCGTTGTTGCTCCACCAATGGAAAAAAAAAAACTCAAAAAACTCATTAACTCGACGACCCACAAGACCAAGACCAGCCAAAATAAAGAGTAAACAATTGAAGAAAATAATACCGCGTGATATCTCCTCGTTTTGTGTTCTCAAAGTAATTAGTTTTTGCTTTGTGGCTTCCTTTATTCAAATGATCCCGATGTAATGAGAACCCCAATGTATGATAAATTTTATAATCTACTCATTTACAGAAACTAATATTTTGAGAACATCACTTTGATGCGCTCTAAAACGTATATGACACTAATTGTTCATTAAAATAAATGTCTTTGCAAGGTACTCAGACACATTTGATCATTTCGCCATTGACGTGTTTTTCAACTACTTGACGATTTTGAGTTAAGAGTAAGAATACTGATGTCATCACACTAAGATTTTTTTTTCTTTTCTTATCTCTCTTCTTAAACATGTATAGTTTTGTTATAGGATTGACAGGTGTATAGGAATACAACATGTAATTTTTTAGGGCTCATTAGGTAAATAGCCACCTTTACAGTTTGATATTGCTAAATAGCCAAGGTTTTGTAAATCTTAGATAAATAACCAATTTCATATATTTACAGACCTAAATCTTAGGTGAATAGCTACTTCCATTTATTACGTCACGTCATCTTTATGGCTATTTACCTAAGATTTACGAAACGTTGACTATATAACAATTTCAAACGTTTTAGTTAGCTATTTACTAATTTTTTGAATTTTTTATGGATCCATTAGGAAAATAGCTAACTTAAACATTTGACATTGCTAAATAGCAACGTTTTGTAAATCTTAGGTAAATAGCCACAAAGATAACGTGACCCTATCATAAAATTTTATGCTTTCCAGGTTTGTACCTCTTTTTATTTCTGAAATTTTATTTAAATTTTGATTATTAATTCAGCAGTTTATGTAAGGCAATTTTTTTTTAAATTTGAATTTTAAATTTTCTCTTATATTTCCAAAAATATAGCAAGCAGTTATTTTTACATTATTTCGTGGATTCCTAATAGCAGATCAATGCCCAAAATTATCGGAACAATTATTTTTCTGATTTTGTGTTATTTAAAATCATAGTTCACATTTATACATATTAACATATATTTACAAAATATTTACAGTTATTAACATATATTAACACATTTATTATACGTTTTTATTTGTATATTTGGCAGTTATTCATTTAAATTTGAATTGTGTTATGTGTTTAAATTTAGAAATTAATTATTTAGTTGATTTAATCGTGTTAAGAGTCATTATTCCAAAGAATATAGAAAATAATTATTTTCTACATAATTACATGAATTGTTGAAATCGTATTAGTGCCCAAAATATACGTAACAAGTATTTACAGTATTATGTACACCTATTTACAAGCGATTACAACTATTTACATAAATTTACAACTATTTACAGACGACGCAAAACTCTCTATAGAGACTCAATAGGCATATTCCGGGAAGACCATAACTTATCTCCGCCGTTCGCTCGATGGAGGCGTGCCTTTCCGCAATGAGCCTATGTCGGATCTCGCAGTCGTCGTCCTCTATCTCGGCCTCGTCGAATCCCACAGTCTTCATATCAATCATATGCTACGAAGAGCGCAACTGGCCTCGTCGGATCCCGCAGTCCACGCCCTCCACCTCAGCCCTTGGCCTCATCGGATCCCGCATTCCTAGGCACCATCAACAAGTGGTACAAGACTATTTTATCGCGAAAAACAGAGAAAAAAAAAAGATGATTGATTACCTGTGATTTTCGTCGTCTCTAAGATTCTAGTCGGCGGTGAGTAATCTTCGTCCTCTTGTTCTTTCTCTCTCTCATTTTTTCCCTGTAGAAGTTCGTCGTTCCTAAGATTCTTCTCGGCGGTGATAATTTTTTTTTCTCCGATTGTTTTTTTATATTATTTCTTTTCTTTGAAATCTAATGAAGTCGAATGAGGTTTAACGTGTGATAATTGATTTCGTCAGTTAATGTCCTGATTTGCGCATTCTTTACCGATTTAAATTGGTTATTTATTTTTTTAATTTAAAATGAAAGCAAAATCGGTTTTGGGCGGGAATGTTATATATGAGTATTCTTGTAAAATTACGCTTGTAAATAAAATGTAGTGGCTATTTATCTAAGATTTACGAAACGTTGTTTATTTAGCAATTTCAAACGTTTAAGTTGTTATTTTGCGAATTATTTGAATTTTTATTCCATGCTCTCACAAAATTTTCTATTTTTAATATCTTATTTGTTTTTCTTATTTGCTTCCTCATATTTTCTAATTTTATTTTATATTCTTATCACTAATACCTTATAATTAATTTCGTCTTTTAATTTATATTTTCTTTCTTCATGTTGTTCAATAAGTACATAAGAAAATTGCAAGATTCTCATGCTATAAATTAAGTATGATTATTTTTGGAATTGATTGAAATATGTGTTTCAATCTTTATAATATTAAATTTTATAGTTTTTAAAAGTTCTAAACACATTTACCTTTTAAATATATTTCATATATAATTAAATTCAAATCTTGATAAACATTTCAAAATATGTATTTTAATAAATTTAATATGATTAATCATGGATTTTTTTTATGTATATTAAAATAGTAAATGTTAGTCTTTTTTATTTTAACATGAGTCTTATTTTTAAATTTTATTCTTATCTCTTAATTAAAAACTGGTAATAATTGTTATCGGCATACACTTATATTTCACAAGAGCACTGACTTGCACGTGTGCCCACCGTGTATTAGACATCATCGTTTATCATTTTTTATATCACAGAAGATAATTTTGGGCCCAATTCAGTCTTTGGATCCGTCGATAGTCAAAAGTCGACGACCCATCAAACAACCCTAAACAACAAGATTGAAGAAACCGTGTGATATCAATAAAATATTAAAAACGAAATCTCCCCCTCTTTTCTTGTGCATAGAAAAAAGCTAATATTGCTTTGTGCTTCCTCTATATTTTAAAAAACTAGTCACACATACAAAGTCAAAATCCTGTTCTTTTTTTCTTCTTCTTTTTCTACTTTCCTTTTACTATCCTCAGTCCTCACACAAAATCTAATCTGCGCTTCAGGGAGCGATCTAGATATCGCCGATCTTGATAATCGTCTTCTCACAGATTCTCGGAGGTGTCTGGATGAGCTCAACTATATAGCACGTTGCAAGAAGACCTACAAAGTGGACCCCACAAACGTACGGAGCCATCTGGGAAGCCACAAAGCTGCGTTTTCAAGACATCAAAGGCGCTTCAGATCGAGAATCTCTGGAAATCACTGCGAATTAATACAGCTGGGATTTAGGGTCGAGGTAAATTGTTTTACCTTGACATTTTAATCGCTGCGAATTTGTTTAAGGGAGTAACTGCTTTTTATTACAAGAAAGTAAAACACTATAAAAGTTAAAAAAAAACAAAAGTAGAGGAGCGCACCTATTAATTTTATTGTTATAGCAGTAAACTATAAACTTATATGTTCACATTATAAACTAATTACCTTCTACTTACTTTGCATAAACTAACTTCACAAAAAGTCACGATCTAATAAGCTTTCCTTTACATTTCTGATAGAAAACTCTTGATATCAGTTGATATATTTGGAGGTTGATCAACTTAATCATGGCTTCTTCGAGTACCTCTGTCAAAAGATACGACGTCTTCATCAGCTTTCGAGGTACGGACACGCGCTGGGGCTTTACAAAGAGTCTTCACGAAGCTCTGTGCGAGAAAGGAATAAAGGCCTTCATTGACGAGGACGACCTCGATAAAGGAGACAAAATCTCGCCTGTGCTTTTGGAAGCGATCGAGGCATCGGCGATGTCAATAATCGTCTTCTCAGAGAACTATGCCGATTCTCGGTGGTGTCTTGAAGAGCTCAACCATATCGTCCGTTGCATGAAAGACGAAAAACAGCGATGTTTCTGGTGCAACGCAAGTGTAGTTCAAAGTAACCGGAGTTATAGAGCATCTTGACATGAAGAAGAACACCCAACTAGTAAGAAAATGTGGGGTTCTCCTGCTTTATCGCCAAGATGCAGAAGAATTTCAAAGAGAATGTCAAAAGGAGGAGATTTCCCATTTGGCCGTTGCAAAAGATATTTCCTGAACAGCAATTCTGATGCCAAGCCAGTCGAAAAATGTGGGGACCACTTGCTTTATCTCCGAGATATGGCTAATCTTGGTAAAATGCTGCTGCTTTGAAACCCAAAGTTAAAAAGGTATCTGTAGTTCTCTTTAAATCAATATTTTTTTTTAGTAATATCTGGTCAGAATATATGTTTATTGTTTTTACTTGTACCCTCAATACTGAAGAATTTAAGAGAAAGTGGTAGGACACAGGTTGACACTAAAGTTTTTAGTCAAGTATTAAAAGTGAAAAAACAAAATTAACGAATAAATAAAAAAAACTGTTTCATCAGTATTCATAATTTTGGATTTTATATATAATTAAAACTAGAAAGTTTGATACAAGTTCAACGACCAATGTTTATTTAGATTAGTGTCCACAATTTCTGTTAATTATATAAATGTCCTGTCTTTCTCTTTGCTAAACCTGAAAAAATCTTAGCATATTATATACACCGCCATTTTCAATAAATTTGCTAACACCGCGAACTGCAAAAGTCTCAACGAGACAATTATTTTGATACAAATGAAGATATAGTTCTAATTACATGGTATTTTTTTATTAACGGCGGGAAAAAAAATTAACAACTTAAAAAAAAAAGTGGATTTTTACTTAATTTTTAAACATGCGATTATTTTCATTTTGTTATCTGGAAATAATAGTATATCTCTAATTTGGTGAACAGACATGCTTCGGTCCTTTTGTTCCCTTGAGCTCTTGATGCTGAGGTATTTCCAGTGGAATTATTGGACGTTGAAATCCTTGACAAACATGTAATCCGAAGAAACTCTGCGAACTAGCCATATATGTGGTAGAAAACTTTAATGAATTTGGAACAGAAAATACAAGGTATTGTTTTTAGCCTTTTTTAGCTGAACGGATGGCCCGTGAACTTCACTTTGACTCTCAGTTTTTATTTATTTTTCGTTTAGTGTTCACCTCCTTCAATTCTCAAAAGTATCAACCAATATGTTATGGCTACCTATAAATTTCGGAAAACATGTTTTCAACCCCTTGATAAAATGGCTAGGAAAACATGGGATAAAGTCTTCCGAAGATAAGTGGCGGGATAGGATTTTGGAGATTCGAGGATATGAATGTGGTTCTTATGGCTGCTCAGACATAAATATTTCCAACTCGTATGTGATTGGGAGTGGTAACAAGGTTGGGGTTTTCACTGATTTCAAAGAACGGCTTGTTCCTAGTCTTGATCTGAATGCAGGGGAAGGCTTCAAGGGGATCGGATAAGTTCTTGATTTGGAGAATCGTGTCAGATTGCTCGGCGACTTCCTGGAAATTGTGTGTGGTTCAGTGAGGGGTTTGGTTATGGAGGCTGAGATGAAAGGGTTTCATTTGGCGCTGCTTCTTGCAAAATTTCGCAATACTAAGAGAGTTATTTCATTCTTGGCACATAATTGTATTATAATGGATATTATTGAAATTATTTTATTATAAAAATAGTTAAAATTCTGTTATAAATATAACTCATTTTATTTTAGTATTTTTTTTTGGTATTGATGAACTAATTAGTGACATCATTAATAGAGCTTAAGTTGATAAAATTTGTAATACTTTGGAACAACAATTTTTTATTAATTTTTTTTTAAATATGAATGCAAGTTAATAAAGTGGCTACCTGTGCAAAAATCGATAGCTCAAGAGGCAATGCAAAAATGTAAAAAAATCAAGGGTGAAATGAAATTATCTGACAATTTAAGCGTTATGCAAAGTGCTACAATTGATGATGTGGATAAATAAAAAGTGAAAAATATATTTATGATGTGTAAAAATTTGGCAATTGGAGTTGTTTTATAAAGCCTATATTTTAATTGTCGGTCACTTGGACTGCATGACTAGTCAAAGGAAATCACAATTCAATTTTCATGTAGGATTTGCAAAACTTGAAAGTGTTGGATCTCTCTGCTTCAACTCCCAGATCTCTCTTGCAACTCAAAACTCGACTACTTGAACCTCTATCGCTGCTCGAGGATCGACAAGTTTTTATTGCTTGGATTTCCAAGCAACGTTAAGTATGTTGACTGTCTTACACGTCTAGGTGGTGGTCTCGTCGACATAATGGCTGAATTTCAGAGCTGAGTTTTGGCATGTACTTTTATTTTCTACGAAAAGCGTCTCCAATGAAGAGCTTGTGCTATTTTTATACAAAAAAATGCATTGAATTCTGAAATAATATATTTTAAACAATTAGCATCCGCAATGTGGTGTCAAAATGTTGTTCTGAAAGTTCTAAATCATGAATTCAGTTTCAAATTTACTGAACAGAAATAACATTATGCTAAATCAAAGAAAAAGAGAGACTGTTATTCCAAATGTGTACTTGATACGAGCCCCACTTTTAGTAAAGATAACATAAGAACTAGACAATTACAACTCAAAATATATACTTTATACATTCCAGATATTATACGTAGAATAAGACAGATAATGTCAATTTCATTGTCTAATGATAAATTGTATTAATTGTGTCATTTGAAATTTAAATAGCAAATGACACTTTATATTGAAATTTAAATAGAAATTTTTATCTACCTATAATATTATGTGACCGCTTTTCCTCGCCTACATAAGAGGCTAAGAGCTACCATGTGACCGCGAAGAAAGTAGTGCTTCATAAACTTGTATCTACCTATATTTTCCTATAATACTACGACATTTGATGATGTAAAAAGATAAATCTAGATACTACTTTGTTTTGATTAGGTTCTTTCATACCAGACAAAAAATAATTAATGAATTAATTTTGAATCAGCTTTTTTACTTCTACGAATGGTTTGTTGTACAAGATCTGAATCAGTGAACAGAGTTTGAAAACAGAACAATTCACACAATAAATAACCAAGAATATATGAACACGTTCGATATGATTATTTGATTAGTTAAATGCCCTTATATAAAAAAGAAAAAAAGAAAAAATAAATTAAAAAAATAAATTCATTGGTGCTACGATCACCACTTCTGAGCAAAAGCGAAACGGTAAAAAAATGAACAATAGATCCTCTTCTTAAAAACAATTTGACAGAATAGATAATTTTGTAACAATTTCAATTTTTAAGTAAACGTTTGTAGAGTTTGAAAATTATAAAGGCAGTTTGTTAAAGGTGTTGGAATTCAGTGAAAAATTCTGTAATTATTCATCTGCTATGTTGTAATTAGGATAGTTGACAATATATTAGTTTTTGTTCTTTAGAATTTACATTTTTTTGCTAGCACTTCCGTTAACAATTTATTATTGTTGGTAAAAGTGTAAAACATTTGAAGTTCAATAAAATCTGATCAGACGACAACTGGGTTGGGTTCCGGGTCAGAAGAGACGGACATATATAATTATATGTGGGTATCACGACTGTCGTTTCGGAGAGTCCGTATCGGCCAAATCAAACGACTGTCGTTTTGGGCTGTGGGAGTGTCTGTTTCGAGTCTAACGACGGCGAAGCGGAGGCCAAAGCTTCTGGAACCACCGCGAGAGAGATCGGAGGCTTCTCAAGCTCAGAGAAGACAAGCGAAACAGGGATTTAGATCGCCGGAAAACTCAGCGTTCATTTGGTCCCTCACGCGCATTACAATATCGTCAAATCAGGCCATTTCGAGCTCATGTTCTTCAATCATCAATTGAAAAATGGCGAGTCTTTGATATGATGATGATAATGTGTGTCTGTTGTTTGATATTGCAGAAATTAGGTTTACTTTCTCGGTGCCGATCAGGTAAATTCAATTTCCCCTTTTCCGATCCCATCATTTTGTTCCTTTTACATTGGAAAGAGCCTTGAAGTTGTGTAATTTACTTATTCAGTGTGTCACCACTACCTGGAAGAGAAACACTTTGATCATATACCATTACGTCTTCTAGTTTTGGAAGTTTGTGTTAACTCCAAAACTATGTCCATCCATATCAAATTATATATACATTACTTCGTTTTACTTTCCCTCGATAATCTCAAATAAATATGGATTGGAGTAATTGCGTTTTGATTGCTCTCGGCGTAAAACCCTTCCAAGTACCATATGGAATGAAAAGAGTTCAAAGTTGGAACACTTGACTGAAATTTAGGAGCCTATGGAATGTTTAGAAGCACTCTCGCTTGATGGGACTAGGATAAAAATATTACACCCATCGATCGAGAATCTGATAGGGCTTAAAAGTCTGAGCCTACAGAGCTGTCAAAATCTTGAGAAACTTCCGAGCACGATCTTCAATATGCAGTCTCTCATACCAGTGAATATAAATTATTGTTCCAAACTCAAAATCCTTCCGAAACTTCCCTTCTCAATAAAGCGTCTCGATGCAAGAGGTTGTAATTTACTGGATAGGCCTTCTAATCCATTGTTTTTGGACGAGGAAAAACTCCAAATCCATGTCGAACAACATTTACGATTTACCAAGGCATCTCAATGCAAAATCTTGTAAGTCGGTGGAGAGAGCTTGGAAGCCATGGATTGCATTTGCAGAAGAGCTTTCCCTCGATCAAATCAATGTTGTAGCTGAATTTCTGAGCAGATTTTTGGCTGGGGACGGAATCCTTGTATCATCAGAACCCAATGTACTTCTGTTTGTTTCTAGACATGATAAATCTATTAGTTTATTATACAAAGAATATCCATTGCAATGTTGTTCTAGGAGTTCCAAATCACATGTTAGGTTTAAAATTTAAAACGACAAATAATTATGCTTAATCATACACGAGAGATGTTGTTCTAAATTTAGTTTAAATATTATATCTGGTTTTTTATTTGATTTTATACATAGAAAATTACACTATATTGGAGTCTGGTTTTTAACAATGTGAGCTAAAATTTATTTTTAATTCCAATAGAGTTTCTCTAACACTGATTTATCTCAGTTGCTCCAGGTTCGCCAATTTCATAGGCTTTGCTGCTTCGTGTGCCGTTTCATTCCACGGAAACTATTTCAGTGACCGGCCTAGCCTCGTGTGGGAATCGCGTTTCACAACAGAAGAGGCTTTTCCGAATCTGGGCGTGGAGGCTCTCCGGTTCTCCTTCTGATCTTCGTTCGAAACCTCCAGCTGGGAGTTGTGGGAAGCTCTCTTGAGGCCGTTGAAGCACCGATCACAGACGCGGAACGCTTTGCCTTTGCTCGGCGCCAGAGCAGCGTTCGCTGCTTTCTTCGTGCTGCCCGTTCGACAAAAGTCACCGAGCCCGAGCTGCCCGTTCGAGCCGCGGCCCCACGTGAAGACGCTCCCGTTGGTACGACCCGGCGGCGATCTCCTTCACGAACTCGTCTCTCAGCCTTCCCTCGACCATCGAGACCGTGGGCCAAGCTTCCCATCGCGTAGACAGTCCCACTGTTTCTTAAAAAAATAAATTAATTGGTTAAGTGAGGTTATGTTTGCTTTTCATATGAATTTCCCGCACTAACTTTTTGTACATTTTTTCCAAGTATATCATATCATTTTAAGAGTGACATTAACGAGGGATTAGAAATGTGGCACAGATCGAAGAGAGAGTACACAGAAAGGGAAAAGACTTCACCAAATCGAAAACGGGCTCTGTTCTCTCTTTCAAAGTTAGCTTTAGACAGTAATTTCTCTCACTCAACCATCTTGCCTTTTATTTATCTCTTATTATTTTGGAAATGCTTTCTAACTCTGATTTGTACTATTGTTTGGTGTGGTTGATTTTGCAGCTTCAATCCTATTGATTCGTATATATGGTTTGAACTCTACGGTGCACCGTCGGATCGAGATGTTGAGCTTATCGGGAGTGTAATTTCATCATCGAACCATGTTCATCATTGCTCTCTAGATCCCAAAAAAAAAAAAAAAGATGAAAATAAATTGTTAGATTATGTTTATAGCTTCTGAAATATTTAGTAGCCTGTATCTTAGGATAGTTGTTATTTGAGAGCATACTGTTAGGATGTTAGTGGAATGAAACATTAAATATTTCTGATGAATAAACTCAATTGCAAGTGCTTTATCCTGTGAGTTTTCTACAAGTATCACTCTATATATTTAATTTTTAGATGTTTGCCTTATTCGTTACAGAGTATGAAATCATGTTTATGACGATGGATGCGCAGGTTTTCCAATCGTGGTATGTTATGGGTCGCTTGGGTTCGTTCAACTCTTCCAATCTTCAGGTTTGGCTTTTAAAATATCTCTAGTAACACAAAACCAACTTAGTCTGTTTGGATATATCGCATAACTGTCATTAATACCCACGCGGATCATCTGCATATAAATCAGGTGACGTATGAAGTTATGTACATTTTGACTAAATAAGAGTAGACTAAGTTGAAGATCAAAATTACAGACTGAAATTTCTAGACTAAGTTGTGACGTAGCCAGTAAGAAAGTCAGTCTTTCAATTGACAACTGGCGAACGTATCGGTGTAGAAAGTTAGTCAGTTTTGGCAAAAACACCTGTATAAGAGACCTGAGCATCGCCTTCATTTTTGTAATGAAAAGGTTGTTTGTGATGAAATTATGAAAAGAGGCTAATAGGCAAGTGTTTGACAGCTGGCAAACGTATCGGTGGAGTTTGATCCTTCGTACGATGAACAAAAGGGCTCCAAAGCGATGCCCTCGTCGTTCCATGACATCGGTGATGTCGAATTTCAGGATAATTGGGGCCGAGTCTGGTACTACAATCTTATCAGCATCATCTTTTTATATATATAACTATTTTCATAATACGGCGTGTTTGGCTTCAACTTTGATAAACCGTTTTTTTATAAAATCAGAGTTGAAGAAAACTAATATTTTGAGCCTTCAAAAAAAAAAAAAACTAATATTTTGAGAACATCAATTGATTTTATAAAAATTGATGTTTCACATTTAAAAAAAAAAAAAAAAATTAATTTCACATTTTCAAAAAAAAAAATTGATGTTTTCTTAAAAAGTAAATACATACGTTGGTCTTTAGCGATGAATGTCTTTGCAGGGTTGACCTAGGTACATCTGATCATTTTGCCATTGACGTGCTTCTCAACTGCTTGACGGTCTTGAGTTCAGAGTGAGAAATTAATATCACAACATTACGTTCTATTTTTCCTTTTTTTTTCTTTTTTTTTTAATCTGTCTTATTAAACACGTATTGTTTTGTTATGGGATTGACAGGTATTTAGGAATCCAACAAGTAGTTTTTGGAGGTCGAAAGATTGGTGATTGGGAAGAAGGGATGAGAAATCCGGAGTTTGGATACAAGTACTTCAAAATATGAAGCTACAATTGTTGCATCTTTGTATTTACAAAACTTCTTTCGTGTATGTGCCTAATATTTTTATATTTTGAAAGATGAGCTATCATTTTTTTGTTAATTTCTTCTATGATGTCCCAATGTGAACAAGAGACCCAAATCGAAAAAGGAGAACTAAATATTTAATTCTTTTCTTGCACGCGTTGTTGGTCCACTAATGGAAAAAAAAAAACTCAAAAAGTTCATTAACTTGACAACCCACAGACCAAGACCAGCCAAAATAAAGAGTAAACGATTGAAGAAAATAATACCTCGTGATATCTCCTCGTTTTGTGTGTACATAAGTCATTGGTCTTGCTTTGTGGCTTCCTTTATATTATAAATAAGGAGGTAATTTACTAACCTAGCTAATTTCAAACACGATTTTAAATATGTAGTCAACGTTTGTTAAATTTTATAATTTAGCTATTTACAGAAATTAATATTTTGAGAACATCATTTTGATGCGCTCTAAAAAGTATATGACACTCATTGTTCGTTAAAATAAATGTCTTTGCAGGGTACCTAGACACATATGATTATTTCACCATTGACGTGCTTCTCAACTACTTGACTATCTAGAGTTAAGAGTGAGAATATTGATATCATCACACTAAGATTTTTTTTTCTTCTTTTCTTATCCGTCTTCTTAAACATGTATTGTTTTGTTATGGGATTGACAGGTATATAGGAATACAATACCTAATTTTTTAGGGTTCATTAGGTTAATAGCCACATTTATAGTTTGACATTACTAAATAGCCAAAATTTCGTAAATCTTAGATAAATAACTAATTTCATATATTTACAGACCTAAATCTTAGGTAAATAATCATTTTCATTTATTAGGTCACGTCATCTTTATGGCTATGTATATAAGATTTATGAAACGTTGGCTATATAACGATTTCAAACATTTTAGTTAGCTATTTACCTAATTTTTTGAATTTTTATGGGTCTTTTTAGGAAAATAGCCAACTTAAACGTTTGACATTGCTAAATAGCAACGTTTTGTAAATCTTAGGTAAATAGCCACAAATATGATTTGATCATATCATAAAATTTATGCTTTCCAGGTTTGTCCCTCCTTTTTATTTATAAAATTTTATTTAAATTTTGATTATTAATTCGGTAGTTTATGCAAGGCAATTTTTTTAAATTTGAATTTTAAATTCTCTCTTATATTTTAAAAAATATAGCAAGCAGTTATTTTTACATTATTTTGTGGATTCTTAATAGCATATCAATGCCCAAAATATACACAACAATTATTTTTATGATTTTATGTTCTTTAAAATCGTAGTTCACATTTATACGTATTAATAGATATTTACGGTTATTAACATATATTAACAGATATTAACACATTTATTATATGTTTTTATTTGAATATTTGGCAGTTATTCATTTAAATTTGAATTGTGTTATGTGTTTAGATTTAGAAAGTAATTATTTAGTTGACTTAATCGTGTTAAGAGTCATTATTCCCAAAATTATAGCAAATAATTACTTTCTACATAATTACGTGAATTGTTGAAATCATATTAATGCCCAAAATATATGCAGTAAGTGTTTATACTATTATGTACACCTATTTAAAACTGATTACAACTATTATAAATTACATAAATTTACAAATTTTTACAGACGACACAAATCTCTCTATAGAGACTCAATATGCTTATTCCGGGAAGATCGTAACTGATCTCTGTCGTTCGCTCGATGGAGGCGTGCCTCTCCTCAATGAGCCTATGTCGGGAATACTATAACCATCATCGACCTCGTCGGATCCCGCAATCCTCGCCCTCTATCTGTCCTCGTCGGATCACGCAATCCTTCGCCTCAGCCCTCGACCTCGGCCTCGTCAGATCTCGCAGTCTTCATCTCAATCATATGCCAGGAAGACCGTAACCGGCCTCGTCGGATCCCGCAATCCGCGCCCTCCACCTCAGCCCTTGGCCTCGTCGGATCCCGCATTCATGGCCGCCATCGACAAGTGGTACATGACTATTTTGTCGCGAAAAACAGAGAAAAAATCAAGATTATTGATCACTTGCGCTTTTCGTCGTCTCTAAGATTCTAGTCGGCAGTGAGTAATCTTCGTCTTCTTGTTCTTTCTCTCTTCTTTTTTTTTTTTTTTTTTGTAGAAGTTCGTCGTTCCTAAGATTCTTCTCGGCGGTGAGATTTTTTTTCTCCGATCGTCTTTTGTTTTTTATTTCTTTTCTTTGAAATCTAATGAAGTCGAATAAAATTTAACGTGTGGTAATTGGTTTGGTCAGTTAATGTCCCGATTTTCGCAATCTTTACCGATTTAAATTGGTTATTTCATATATAATTAAATTCACATCTTAATAAACATTTCAAAATATGTATTTTAATAAATTTAATATGATTAATCATGGATTTTTTTTATGTATATTAAAATAGCAAATGTTAATCTTTATTTTATTTTAACATGAGTCGTATTTTTAAATTTTATTCTCATCTCTTAATTAAAAACTGTTAATAATTGTTATCGGCGTACACTTATATTTCACAGGAACTACACTACCTGCACGTGGGGCCCACCATGTGCATAGAAAAAAAGCCAACATTGCTTTGTGCTTCCTTTATATATTAAAACCTAGTCGCATGAAAAGTCACACTTTTGTTCTTTTTTCTTATTCTTCTACTTTCCTTTTACTATCCTCACACAAAATCTAATCTGCGCTTCAGGGAGCGATCGAGATATCGCGGATCTTGATAATCGTCTTCTCACAGATTCTCGGAGGTGTCTGGATGAGCTCAACCATATAGCACGTTGCAAGAAGACCTACAAAGTGGACCCCACAAACATACGGAGCCATCTGAGAAGCCACAAAGCTGCGTTTTCAAGACATCAAAGGCGCTTCAGATCGAGAATCTCTGGCAATCACTGCGAATTAATACGGCTGGGATTTAGGGTCGAGGTAAATTGTTTTACCTGGACATATTAATCGCTGCGAATTTGTTCAAGGGAGTAACTGCTTTTTATTACAAGAAAGTAAAACACTATAAAAGTTAAAAAAAAAACAAAAGTAGAGGAGCGCACCTATTAATTTTATTGTTATAGCAGTAAACTTTAAACTTATATGTTCACATTATAAACTAATTACCTTCCATTTAGTTTGCATAACTAATTTCACAAAAAGTCACGATCTAATAAGCTTTCCTTTACATTTCTGATAGAAAACTCTTGATATCAGTTGATATTTTTGAAGGTTGATCACTTATGGCTTCTTCTTCGAGAACCTCTGTCAAAAGATACGACGTATTCATCAGCTTTCGAGGCACGGACACACGCTGGGGCTTTACCAGCATTCTTTGCCAAGCTTTGCGCGATAAAGAAATCAAGATCTTCATAGACGAGGAGGACCTCAAGAAAGGGGACGAGATCTCGCCTGTGCTTCTAGAAGCAATCAAGGCATCGGCGATCTCGATAATCGTCTTCTCAGAGAACTATGCCCAATCTCGATGGTGTCTGGATGAGCTCAACCATATCGTCCGTTGCATGAAAGAAGATAAACAGCGGGTTATACCCGTGTTCTACAAGGTGGAGCCCACAAATATACGCCACCAAAAGAGAAGCTTCGAAGATGCATTCTCGAAACACGAAGAAAAATTCGAACACGACTCGGAAAAGTTGAAGATGTGGCGGGAATCTCTAAGAACCACTGCGGATCTATCCGGATTTAATTCGGCAGACGTGAGGTAAATTGTTAGTTATCCGGATTTAACCGTATTTGATGAATGGTTTAAGAGAAACTGAAAAATATATTTTAAAAGAGAGGAAAAAGAAAGCTTCACCTCGAACGAAGCAAAATACAAACTAGATAACACTTGGCCAATCACGGGATAAGACAGATAAGACAGATAGGCTAAAAGTCGAAAAATCAGAATTTAGAGTAGATATCTAAAGACCAATACTCCTGAAAATACTGTCCTAGAGATCTTCGAGGTGGAGATATATAAAATTCTATATGAATTTACAAAAGTTTTGTGGTTTTCATAGAAATACGAAGGCATATATATATTTTGTGATAATTAGGCTATAATATTAAATGAAGGACGCTATTTGACTAATTCATATAGTTTTTTTCGTTTTTATTATTTCATTAGTTTACAAGGTTTGACTATTTTACAAATCTAAAAATTTTAATTGGCTGTTTAAGTCGCACAACTCGGTTTTTAATGCATATTCATTTTACGAGTAATAGATGTCTAGTTTCTTTTTTTCTTTTGTAATTTAATATTAATAAATATCTCTAGTTACTCGTAAGGATTTTTCATTACCGACCCTAAAAATGCATAAAATATTTATATAAAAAAGAAGTATAAAATAATTTTTAAAAAAATTTCGATGATATGTTTATTGACTACAGTTTATTTACATTTTTCAGGTCCGAGGCCGAGTTGATAAAAAAAATTGTTGAATCTGTCATGGAAGAATTAAAAATGACACCTCCTACTTCTAGTTATGATACAGATGGTCTTGTTGGAATTGATAACAATTTGCAGAAGATTGAGCCATCTTTATGTATCGACTCAACGAACAAGGACACTCGTGTCATTGGAATTTGGGGAATGGGCGGCATCGGAAAGACGACAATCGCCCGTGTCCTGTACAAGAAATTCTGTAATGGATTCTCTGGTTTCTCTTTCCTTGAAAACGTTAGAGAGGAAGTTACAAAGCACCAATCCTCGGACCTGCAAAAGAGAGTTTTCTCGGAACTGTTGAAAGAGAAGAACTTGACACACGTCACTCATCGCGAAGAGGATAGACTCCGCCAAAGGGATATTCTTTTGGTCCTTGACGATGTCGATAACGTAAAGCAATTGGACCTTCTGGCCATAGATCGTGAATGCTTCGGTCCAGGTAGCAGAATTGTTGTGACGAGCAGAGATTCACAAGTGCTCAGGGCTATCGAAGCCGACGAAATACACAAAATTGAGGACTTGGGTTTTGGGGATGCTCGTCGGCTCTTTCTCTCGAAAGCTTTTGGTAAAGGAGATGAATCTCCGCCCGAGGAATACTCAGAGTTGGCGGAGACAATTGTCAAGAAATATGGCAAAGGCAATCCGTTAGCGCTCAAGGTTTTGGGTCGGCACTTGTATTCAGGGAGTATCGAAAAATGGGAAAGCGCAATGGAGTTACTTGACTCAACTCCATACCATGAAGTCCAAGACACATTGAGAGTGAGCTACGACGGACTGAGCCAGGACAACAAAAACATGTTTCTCGATATTGCCTGCTTCCTTAAAGGCGAAGAGATGGATGAGATCAAGAGAATACTTGGGTACAGATATTCCGGAGTTGTTGCGGGAATCAGTGTTCTCGTTGACAAGGCTCTCATCACTGTGGGTGAATACTCGGGTCAGATCTGGATGCATGATTTGATCGAAGAAATGGGCCAAGAAATTGTTCGTCGAGAATCAAAGGATCCGGGAGAGCGCAGTAGATTGTGGTCTACATCAGATATATGCCGTGTCTTGGAAGACAATCGAGTAAGTCATGCTTATGAATATCAAGATCCTTTAAAACTTAATTGCAATCACACTTTATCATCATTTGTATAATAATCATAATGTGGTCATTTTTTTTTTGTATGAAATGTGATTAGGGGACACAAAAAATTGAAGGAATTTTCTTGAAGGATATGCCACAATTTGACATAAGCCCTCTAGCCTTTAAAGAAACGCGCAATCTGTGGTTTCTCAATATTGAATCGTACAAAAACAAAATTTTATTCCCTGAATATCTTGATTTCCTTCCCGATACACTGAGATATTTCGAATGGACGGGTTGCCCCTTGAAGTGCTTGCCAGAGAGTTTTAATCCGAAGAATCTTCGCGAGGTGTTCATTAAAAGTGACAAACTTGAACGGGTTTGGAGCCAGAAATACAAGGTATTGTTTTCAGGTATTTTTTAACACAACAGTTAATATATTCTAGCGTTCAAATTATTGCAATTTGACCCTTAAAAGCTTTTTTTTTTTTTTTTTTTTTTCTAGCGTTTACCTCCTTGAACTTCGATTCATATTTTCAATAAAAAGGGCACATTCCGAATACATAATAAATTTGTAATCCATTTTTTAGAAAGTATCTATTTATTCAACATAAATGCTAAATAGATGTTAAATAATTAGCTTATTTTATTTTTTGTATAAAATAGTTAGTTATATCACTAAAGTATGCTAGAGAAGTTTGGTATTGGTTCGAATCACAATTTTTTAAAACTTCAAGGTTTGATATCACTACCTTATGGTACTAAGAAGCTTATTTGGTATTTTCAATCGCTTATACTGCCTGACTTATCACATAAATCACGGTTACTTTTCATATAGGATTTGCCAAAGTTGGAAGTCTTGATTCTCCATGGTTGCTACAATCTAAGTCAACTCCAGGACCTCTCTCAGACCTCAAACCTCAAGCACTTGAATCTTGCTAATTGCCGCAGCCTGAGTCAACTATCGGATCTCTCTCGCTGCTTAAATCTCGAGGAATTGAATCTTTTTAATTGTAGCAGCCTGAGTCAACTACCGGACTTCCCTCGCAACTTTAATCCCGCGGAGTTGAATCTCACTGGTTGCAGAAAGCTGAGTCAATTATCGGATCTCTCTTGCTGCTTAAATCTCAAGGTCTTGAATCTTACTAATTGCAGCAGCCTGAGTCAACTACCGGATCTTTCTCACAACTCAAATCTCGTGGAGTTGAATCTTACTAATTGCAGTAACCTGAGTCAACAACCGGATCTCTCTCGCTGCTTAAATCTCAAGAAGTTGAATCTTACTAATTGCAGCAGCCTGAGTCAACTACCGGATCTCTCTTGCTGCTTAAATCTCGTGGAGTTGAATCTTACTAATTGCAGCAATCTGGGTCAACTACCGGATCTCTCTCGTAACTCAACTCTCATGGACTTATATCTTACTAATTGCAGCAGCCTGAGTCAACTACCGGATCTCTCTTGCTGCTTAAATCACAGGTACTTGAATCTTACTAATTGCAGCAACCTGAGTCAACTACCGGATCTCTCTCGCAACTCAACTCTTATGGACTTATATCTTACTAATTGCAGCAGCCTTAGTCAACTACCGGATCTCTCTCGCAACTCAAATCTCAAAGTCTTGAATCTTACTGATTGCAGCAGCCTGAGTCAACTACCGGATCTCTCTCGCAACTCAAATCTCATGGTCTTAAATCTTACTCAGTGCAGCAGCCTGAGTCAACTACCGGATCTCTCTCGCAACTCAAATCTCAAGGTCTTGAATCTTACTAATTGCAGCAGCTTGAGTCAACTACCGGATCTCTCTTGCTGCTTAAATCTCGTGGTCTTGAATCTTACTACTTGCAGCAGCCTGAGTCAACTACCGGATCTCTCTTGTTGCTTAAATCTCGTGGAGTTGAATCTTACTAATTGCCGCAACCTGAGGCAACTATCGGATCTCTCTTGCTGCGAGTTGAATCTTACTAATTGCAGCAGCCTGAGTCAACTACCGGATCTCTCTCGCAACTCAAATCTCAAGGTCTTGGATCTTTCTAATTGCAGCAGCCTCAGTCAACTACCGGATCTCTCTCGCTGCTTAAATCTCGTGGAGTTGAATCTTACTAATTGCAGCAACCTGAGTCAACTATCGGATCTCTCTTGCCGCGAATTGAATCTTACTAATTGCAGCAACCTGAGTCAACTACCGGATCTCTCTCGCAACTCAAATCTCGAAGTCTTGAATCTTACTGATTGCAGCAGCCTGAGTCAACTACCGGATCTCTCTCGCAACTCAAATCTCATGGTCTTAAATCTTACTCAGTGCAGCAGCCTGAGTCAACTACCGGATCTCTCTCGCAACTCAAATCTCCGGATATTGGATCTCACTAATTGCAGCTGCTTGAGTCAACTACCGGATCTCTGCTTAAATCTCGGGTACTTGGATCTTTCTAATTGCAGCAGCCTGAGTCAACTACCGGATCTCTCTCGCTGCTTAAATCTCAAGGAGTTGAATCTTACTAATTGCAGCAGCCTGAGTCAACTACCGGATCTCTCTCGCTGCTTAAATCTCAAGAAGTTGAATCTTACTAATTGCAGCAGCCTGAGTCAACTACCGGATCTCTTTCGCAACTCATATCACGAGGTCTTAAATCTTACTAATTGCAGCAGCCTGAGTCAACTACCGGATCTCTCTCGCAACTCAAATCTCAAGGTCTTGAATCTTACTAATTGCAGCAGCTTGAGTCAACTACCGGATCTCTCTTGCTGCTTAAATCTCGTGGAGTTGAATCTTACTAATTGCAGCAACCTGAGTCAACTACCGGATCTCTCTCGCAACTCAACTCTCATGGACTTATATCTTACTAATTGCAGCAGCCTGAGTCAACTACCGGATCTCTCTCACTGCTTAAATCTCGGGTACTTGGATCTTTCTAATTGCAGCAGCCTCAGTCAACTACCGGATCTCTCTCGCTGCTTAAATCTCAAGGAGTTGAATCTTACTAATTGCAGCAGCCTGAGTCAACTACCGGATCTCTCTCGCAACTCAAATCTCATGGACTTAAATCTTAGTTTATAAAAACCGAAGGTATTTACATTTCTTTTTTTTTACATGACAAATAAATTTTAGTTTTTTACAAATATTATCTCCAATTAACAAATGCTATTTTTTATAAAAAAGAAAATATACATTGACGTGTTAATTCCATTGGAAATGCTATAACAATTATCTATCTCAGTTGCGCCATGTTTGCGAACTTGACATTTGGTTTCCTGGGGACGAAATCTCGAAGTGTTTTTGATATCAAAGCGAGGGATCTTCGGTGGCCGTGAATCCAGGGTGGTATAACCCCAATTTCATAGTGTTTGCAGCGTGTGCCATTTCAATCCGCAGAAACTATGGCCCTAAGGACTGCAGCGATGTTTCTGGTGCAACGCGAGTGTAGTTCAAAGTAACCGGAGTTATAGAGCGTCTTGATATGAAGAACACCCAACTAGTAAGAAAATGTGGGGTTCTCCTGCTTTATCGCCAAGATGGAGAAGAATTTCAAAGAGGATGTCAAAAGGAGGAGATTTCCCATTTGGCCGTTGCTAAAGATATTTCCTGAACAGCAATTCATATACAACGAACATGAAGATACATTCTGATGCCAAGCCAGTCGAAAAACTTTTTTAGTAATATCTGGTCAGAATATATGTTTATTGTTTTTACTTGTACTCAATACTGAAGTATTTAAGAGAAAGTGGTAGGACACAGGTTGAAACTAAAGTTTTTAGTCAAGTATTAAAAGTGAAAAAACAAAATTAACGAATAAATAAAAAAACTGTTTCATCAGTATTCATAATTTTGGATTTTATATATAATTAAAACTAGAAAGTTTGATACAAGTTCAACGACCAATGTCTATTTAGATTAGTGTCCACAATTTCTGCTAATTATATAAATGTCCTGTCTGATCTCTTTGCTAAATCTGAAAAAATCTTAGCATATTATATACACCGCCATTTTCAATAAATTTGCTAACACTGCGAACTGCAAAGGTCTCAACGAGACAATTATTTTGATACAAATGAAGATATAGTTCAAATTACGTGGTATTTTTTTTTTATTAACGGCGGGAAAAAATAACAATTTAAAAAAAAAGTGGATTTTTACATAATTTTTAAACATGCGATTATTTTCATTTTGTTATCTGGAAATAATAGTATATCTCTAATTTTGTGAACAGACATGCTTCGGTCCTTTAAGGCTTGGAGTCACTTACTATTCTAGTCTCTAATTAAACATTCATTGTCTGTATGTCACCATCTGAAGTAACAGATTAAGCCCTTCGATGTTTACGCGATTGTTGATCCTTTGCATGGAAGCAAACTTTTGTTCCCTTGAGCTTTTGATGCTGAGGTATTTCCAGTGGAATTATTGGACGTTGAAATCCTTGACAAACATGTAATCCGAAGAAGCTCTGCGAACTAGCCATATGTGGTAGAAAACTTTAATGAATTTGGAACAGAACATACAAGGTATTATTTTTAGCCTTTTTTAGCTGAACAGATTGCTCGTGAACTTCTCTTTGACTCTCAATTTTTTATTTTTCTTTTAGTGTTCAATTCTCATAAGTATCCACCAATATGCTATGGCTACCTATAAATTTCCGAAAACATGTTGTCAACCCCTTGATAAAATGGCTAGGAAAACATGGGATAAAGTCTTCCGAAGATAAGTGGCGGGATGGGATTTTGGAGATTCGAGGATATGAATGTAATTCTCATGGCTGCTCAGACAGAAATATTTCCAACTCTTGTTATGTGATTGGGAGTGGTAACAAGGTTGGGGTTTTCACTTAATTCAAAGACCGGCTCGTTCTTAGTCTTGATCTGAATGCAGGGCAAGGCTTCAAGGTGACCGATACTATGGTTTCTGGAGATCGGCTTGTTATGTGTTGACTTTATATTATGTTAGCGCGATAAGTTCTTGATTCAGATTGCTGTCGAGTCTGTGGGAGTGAGGATGAAAAGGCTTCATTTGGCGCTCAGCGCTTCTTGCAAAATTTTACAATACGAAGAGAGTTATTGTCGAAGGAGACAATCAGGCTATCATGGATGGCTTTATGAACAACAAACCGAGTCCAGATTGGAGTAGCTTTGCTCTCCTTTTTACTTTAATTTTAAGTTTGTTAGTTGATTGTTTCGAGTCTTGTAATTTTCAAATGGACAGTGAGGAAGTCACTTTTCGTAGCTCATTCGCTTTGTAAATGGGCCGTGAAATTACGACTTTCCGATTTTGTATCCTTACCAGACAACCGGAGTTTTAATATGAGGTAGTGGGGTACTCTTTCCTCTCCGTCGCACCTATTTGGGGACGGGGAGGTTTTAATGAGGCCTTGTTTTCTTAAAAAAAAAAAAAATCGACAACCCAATATTAACATACGTTCATATTTTCAACAAAAAATTTTGCATTCTTGGTTTGAAATGATTTTATTATAAAGATAGGTAAACTTCTGTTATAAACATAATTTATTTTATTTTAGTATATTTTTTTTTTCTAATTATTAGTAACATCAATGGATCGAGTACTTATTAAATTTAGTTATTACTTCGGAACAACAATTAATTATTTTTTTTTTAAATATGAATATAAGTTAGTAAAGAGGCTATCGATACAAAAAGAATGGAAAAAAAAGAGGTCAAAGTGTAACTTTCTGACAATATCACGCGCCACCGTTGCCAAAATGCCTATCTTAAATTTCCAGACTAATTACGTAAATCACATTTTTTTTTTTCATACAAGATTTGGATGAGTACGGCGTCTGTGGGTGGCGCCGAGATATTGTCCATAAGGGTTTGGTTATTGGTTAATGCGGTGGTGTTGTCGAGAGAAAAAGACAGGAGGGGAGAGAGTGAAAAAAAAGTTTGAAAGAAGGGTGAAGAAAAAAACATCAAAAAGTTTTTCTCATTTTGTTCACAAAAAATAAATACAACCTAGAAAAATTTTCTAAGTTAAAAAAAGTGAGTAAGAAACCAAACAGCTTTTTTACGTTATTTGACTTTACTGTGGAATGAATAAAGCAGAAACAAAGGCCGAAAATATCTCGTTTGTTACTATTATATGAAAGAAACTATGTTAATTATATCTTGATCCGAAAAGGACTAATTAAAAGTTAAATAGCTTTATTTTATTTTATGGGCGTTCTAGAAATATGACAAAAAGCAAACTTTCTTTTTTGATTTTAGTTCATGTTTGCTTAACTTTAATAATATAGTCAAACGAACTGATAAGCAAAAAAAAGTCCAATTTACCCTTAACTATCTTTCCTACTTTTTTTTTCATAAAAACTTCAAAAAACCATAAATATCTCATATGAACTTGAAATCGAGTGATTCCAAATCCTACGAATTCGTGATGCCGAGATCCATTGTGTTTGATGAAAAATCATGTTTCATGCCATAAATGTAGAAAAATCACATTATTGCCTTAGATGTAAAAAAATCACGTTACTGCCTTAGACATGGAAAAAATCGGTCAATATAAACATGATGCAACAATATCATAAACATCTCTAATGCAAAATATTGTAAAAACCATGTATTTACACAAAAAAAAATAAAATAAGACCCTTACTCATAAATAAAAATAAATAGTAAAAGTTGTATAGAGCTAAAACAAACATTTTATAAATGCATTTAGCCAAGTTACTGGAACAAGCTTGTATAGCGTTTGTTTGTTTTTTGAGAAATTGTCTAATTTGCCACCAATTTTATAACATTTTTCCACTTTTCACCAAAATGTTAATTGTTCCCAAAATGCCACCATCTATGTCAATAATGTTGACATCTATGTTTGTCCTTCACTATATAGATGTCAACATTATTGATATAGATGGTGGGATTTTGGGAAAAATTAACATTTTCGTGGAAAGTGGAAAAATGTTACAAAATTTGTGGGAAATTAGGAAATTTCTCTTGTTTTTTTAAGTTGGTCAAATGACGGATATATATGTAATTTCGTTTTTTTTTATTTTGCTGATGTGGACGAAAAAATAAATAAAAATGAAAAAGGAAATTAAAGAAGCGTATGTAGCTAAAAATTTAGGGTTGAACGACTGTCGTTTCGGGTTGATACAGTTTCTATTTCGATCCCTAACGACGGCGAATCGGAGGCCAAAGCTTCCGGAACTACCACAACTATCATTTCTTCTTGATAGAGTTCTTGAAGAAGCTTCAAGAGATGATGATGAGCTCCGAGCTGTTCTCGGAGATAGCATTGGAAAACCTGAGCTTATGAGGAAAAAAGGTAATTAATATTATTATTTGTCAAATAATTATTAGTCCAAGAATAGATAAAACTTGTTTTTTTCATCATCAGATGCCGAGGTTTTATCCTGAATTCATTTTGAATTTCACTTTTTTTTTCCTATTCCAGTAGGGTTATTTCTGTTTGCTATTGGATTTTTATTTGTTATTTATTTATTTATTTTTTTAAGAAAGTAGTGTTTTATTTATTAGGGTAATTTAGCAACGTAGCCAATTTCAAATATGGTTTTAAGGATGTAGCCAACGTTTGGTAAATTTTGCAATCTAGCCATTTACAGAAATAAACGGTTAGAAAATATCAAAAATACCCTTATGCAACACAAATCATAGAAACCAACTACTAGCCAACGTTTCAAGCAGTCAACACTTATCGCATGTAAAATAAACGAAAATTAATTGAAATTAACCCATGAAAACAACCAACTACTAGGCAAAGTTTCAACTAGACAAAACTTATCACGTGTAAAATAAACGAAAATTAACTTAAATTAACTGAAATCATGGATTACGCATATTTACAAATCAACTAATTAAACTATAAAAAAGAAAATAAAATATTATGGACTATTAAAAGTTGACGTGTATTAATTGCATTATTTGGACGATCAAAACGTTGGCCACATGTTGATGTTAGTCGATTTTAATAGAGGATAATCTAGTAAATTGTTAAATGAATAATAAAGCCACGTCATCATTTGTGGCTATATTTGAAACTTACGTGAAACGTTGGCTAGATTGCAATAACAACGTTTCAAGTGGCTTAGTCCCACTAATTTTTCTATTTTTTATTAAAAATCGAATTGCAAACTAGCTAATTCTACACGCCAATCCAGAGACTTTAGGAAAACCAGAAAGCATGAAATTGAAATAAATTACAACAGAGCGGGAGAACAATAAAGGGTTCGATCGTCTTGGGCAAATTAAGTGTTAAAATTCCTCCATCTAATCTTCACACACACTAGTATTTTCTACATTTTCTCAATATATCATACCATATTTAGATGAATTACTTAGATGACATTGTTTTATTAATTTATAAAAATTAATTTCTCTGCAGAGTCGACCCAGACACATCTGATCATTTCACCATTGATGTGCTTCTCAACTGCTTCATGGTCTTTAGTTCAGAGTGAGATAACTGATTTCATCACCTTTAATTTTCCCGTCTTGTCAAACATTAACTTTTTTTTGTTATGAAGATAAGTCCGAAAATTGGGTGATTAGAAAGAAGCATGAGAAATCCGGAGTTGGATACAAGTAGTTTAAAATATATTCTAGGGACATAAAAAAGTCGAGATTTTTATGATTTGTTGCCACCTTTATATTCTAGGGACAGCCAGGGAAAAAAACTAGCCTCACACAAAGTCACAATCTTGGTATCGGTGGATATTTTTGGAGGTTGAGTTATGGCTTCTTCGAGCAATTCTGTAAAAAAAAATACAATGTTTTCATCAGTTTTCGAGGGAAGGATACACGCAGAGGCTTTACAAGCATTCTTTACAGTGCTTTGTACGACAAAAGAATAGAGATCTTCATAGACTCGGATGATCTCGACAAAGGGGACGAAATCTCGCCTGTGCTTTTGGGAGCGATCGAGGCATCGATGATCTCGATTATCGTTTTCTCATGCTGAATCTTGGTGGACCCCACAAACATACAGCACGAACGGGGAAGCTTCGGAGATGCATTTTCACAACACGAAATACGATGCGGAAACGAGCCGGAAAAGTTGGACAAGTGGAGAAAATCTTTGACAGCCACTGCGGATTTATCCGGCTGGGATTCGACAGAGGCAAGGTAAATTGCTATAGTTTTTTTTTTTTTACCTGTACATATTTTTTTGTTAATAAATTGTTTATGCGGACATAAACCTGGAGTCAGACTTTGCAGATGATATTTTCCTTTTCATTTTAATTTGTGATTAACTACAATTTGGTTTATTTACATATACAGTTCCGAATCCAGCTTAATCAAAGATATTGTTGATATCGTCACAAAGAAGCTAAGAGAGCGTATATCTTCTTGTAATTATACGGAAGGCCTGATTGGATTTGGAAACAATATGCAAAAGATTGAGTCACTGTTGTTACTAATTTTCACCGAACACTAAAATGCGATTCTATTCACTTTACAAAACACTCATCTTTTTATAGTAACTTTTTCCTACAACAAAGTCTAAAAACTCTATTTTTTTAACACACAAAACAATACTTAACTAACCATTTAGATACTCTTTTCCGTTATAATTAGTGATTGTGAAAACTAAAAACTAGAGATCTAGTTTTAATTTTTTTTACCAAAAAGATAAACACTACATATAATAAATAAATAAAATAAAATGATGGGATAGCCCGATTAGTAATTTTCTGGCAGAAAAATGACAAGTGATTTACTAGTACGTAATATCATCATATATACAAACAAAGCACTCGAAACAAAAACAAAAAAAAAAAAAAATACATACATGTAGTTCCGTCCCTGGTCACTGAGCGTGTCAAAAGTAGTTAATGTCATGATTATTGACTACAGTGGTTTATTTATATTCCTCAGCTCTGAAGCCCTATCTGTCGAAGATATCGTTAAAGATGTGATAGAGAAACTATGAGAATGTATATCTTCTAGTGATTATACAAAGGATCTAATTGGAATTGAAAAGAATACGCAGAACATTGAGTCATTGTTAGGCATCGGCTCAAAGGACACTCGTGTCATCGGAATTTGGGGAATGGGTGGCATCGGAAAGACGACACTCGCCCAAGTCTTGTTCAACAAATTCTCTTCTCTCAATTCTCAGGTTCTTATTTCCTTGAAAACGTCAGCGAGGAAGTGAAGAATAATCACAGACCCCCAGACTTGAAACCGAGAGCTTTTTTAGAGAGAGACTTGAGACGTGTTACATATTCCGAAAAGGAAAGACTCCGGCGCCTGAAATGTCCTTTAAGTCCTTGATGACATCGATGACGTGGAGCAATTTGAACTTCTTGACATAGATTGTTCAGGGTTTGGTCCAGGTAGCAGAATTGTTGTTACGAGCAGAGATTCGCAAGCACTAAGAAATATCAAAGCCGAAATACTCGAAATTAAGGAACTGAGTAACAGCGACGCTCATCAGCTCTTTTCCTTGAAAGTGTATTCCCAAAAAAGAATCTCCGGCCAAGGAATGCTCTGAGTGAGTTAGTGACAACAATGGTTGAGAAATATGGCAAAGGCAATCCGTTGGCTCTCACGGTTTTGGGCCGGTACTTGTATTCAAGGGGCATCGAAGAATGGAAAAACAATATTGAAAGTGAGCTACAAGGGACTGAGTAGAGACCTCATGGGCATATTATCAAGGAGTCCCACATCGGTTGGGTGTTACGATCTTGGGCCCTTTATAAGGTTCATGGGTTACTCCACTTATTACCAATTGGTTTTCAGATGGAACCCCATGTTACTTTAATATGGTATCAGAGCGGGCCTCCCATTCTCGGTTGTGGGCTACCTGGGGCCTACTTCACGCTGCCCGTGCCTGTGCCTGTGCCTGTGCCACAAAGTGTGCTTGAGCCCGTGCCTGTGCGCGTGAGGGGGTGTATCAAGGAGTCCCACATCGGTTGGGTGTTACGATCTTGGGCCCTTTATAAGGTTCATGGGTTACTCCACTCATTACCAATTGGTTTTGAGATGGAACCCCATGTTACTTTAATATGGTATCAGAGCGGGCCTCCCATTCTCGGTTGTGGGCTACTTGGGGCCTACTTCACGCTGCCCGTGCCTGTGCGCGTGAGGGGGTGTATCAAGGAGTCCCACATTGGTTGGGTGTTACGATCTTGGGCCCTTTATAAGGTTCATGGGTTACTCCACTTATTACCAATTGGTTTTGAGATGGAACCCCATGTTACTTTAATACATATTAATTTCTCGATATCGCCTCGGGTATAAATATGAGAAAGTGGTTATGGGAATCAGCGTTCTCATTGGCATCTCTATTGATAATCAATATAGTGATATTTTGAAACACGTATTTTGGTATCTCTTCATTCCCATACCAAAAAATGAATGAAGAGAAATAGTGTTTTTTTTTTTTGAGGTTTCATTTTCAACAAAGAACAGATGAAGAAGGAAGACACCCAAAAAAAATTGCAAACCTTCTTTTTTTAATTGATGAGTGGTTTTTATGCAAAGTGCTACAATTGATGATGTGGATGAATAAAAAATGATGAATATTTTTATTATGTGTAAAAATTTGGCAACTTATGCATTGGAGTTGTTTTATAAAGCCTATATTTTAATTGTCGTTCACTTGGACTGCATGACTAGCAAAGGAAATCACAATTCACTTTTCATGTAGGATTTGCAAAACTTGAAAGTGTTGGATCTCTCTGCTTGCAAGAGCCTCAATCAACTGCCGGATCTCTCTTGCAACTCAAAACTCGACTAGTTGAACCTCTATCGCTGCTCGAGGATTGACAAGTTTTTATTGCATGGATTTCCAATCAACATTAAACATTAAGTATGTTGACTGTCTTACACGTCTAGGTGGTGGTCTCGTCGACATAATGGCTGAATTTCAGAGCTGAGTTTTGGCATGTACTTCTATTTTCTACGAAGAGCGTCTCCAATGAAGAACTTGTGCTATTTTTATACAAAAAATGCATTGAATTCTGAAATAATATATTTTAAACAAATTTAGCATCCGCAATGTGGTGTCAAAATGTTGTTCTGAAAGTTCTAAATCATGAATTCGGTTTCAAATTTACTGAACAGAAATAACATTATGCTAAATTAAAGAAAAAGAGAGGCTGTTATTCCAAATTTGTACTTGATACGAGCCCCACTTTTAGTAAAGATAACATAAGAACTAGAATGCACGATTACAACTCAAAATATATACTTTATACATTCCAGATATTACACGTAGAATAAGACAGATAATGTCAATTTCATTGTCTAATGATAAATTGTATTAATTGTGTCATTTGAAATTTAAATAGCAAATGACACTTTATATTGAAATTTAAATAGAAATTTGTATCTGCCTATAATATTTTCCTATAATATTATGTGACCGCTTTTCCTCGCCCACATGAGAGCTACCATGTGACCGCGAAGAAAGTGCTTCATAAACTTGTATCTACCTATAAATTATTTTCCTGTTTCCGGTATACTACAACGTTTGATGATGTAAAAAGATAAATCCAACTACTACTTTGTTTTGATTAGGTTCTTTCATACCAAACAAAAAATAATTAATGACTTAATTTTGAATCAGCTTTTTTACTTCTACGAAGGGTTTGTTGTACAAGATCTGAATCAGTGAACAGAGTTTAAAAACATAACAATTCACACAATAAATAACCAAGAATATATGAACACGTTCGATATGATTATTTGACTAGTTAAATGCCCTTATATAAAAAAGAAAAAAATAAATTAAAAAAATAAAGCCATTGGTGCTACGATCACAACTTCTGAACAAAAGCGAAAGGGTAAAAAAAATGAACAACAGATCTTCTTCCCTAAAACAATTTGACAGAATAGATAATTTTGTAACAATTTCAATTTTAAAATAAACGTTTGTAGAGTTTGAAAATTATGAAGGCAGTTTGTTAAAGGTGTTGGAATCAAACGACTGTCGTTTCGGCTTGTGGGAGTGCCTGACGGCGGCGAAGCGGAGGCCAAAGCTTCTGGAACCACCGCGAGAGAGATCGGAGGCTTCTCAAGCTTAGAGAAGACAAGCGAAAGAGGTATTTCGATCATCAATCATCAATTGAAAAAGGGCGAGTCTTTGATATGATATGATATGATGATGATAATGTGTGTCTGTTGTTTGATATTGCAGAAATTAGGTTTACTTTCTCGGTGCCGATCAGGTAAATTCAATTTTCCCTTTTCCGATCCCATCATTTTGTGTAACTTACTTATTCAATGTGTCATATACCATTACGTCTTCTAGTTTTGGAAGTTTGTGTTAAACTCCAAAACTATGTCCATCCATATCAAATTATATATACATTACTTCGTTTTACTCTCTCTCGATAATCTCAAATAAATATGGATTGGAGTAATTTCGTTTTGATTGCTCTCGGCTTAAAACCCTTCCAAGTACCATATGCAAGCTCAAGTCTCTAAAAATTCTTTCAATTGAAAAGAGCTCAAAGTTGGAACACTTCCCTGAAATTTAGGAGCCTATGGAATGTTTAGAAGAACTCTCGCTTGATGGGACTAGGAAAAAAATATTACACCCATCGATCGAGAATCTGATAGGGCTTAAAAGTCTGAGCCTACAGAACTGTCAAAATCTTGAGAAACTTCCGAGCACGATCTTCAATATTCAGTCTCTCATACCAGTGAATATAAATGATTGTTCCAAACTCAAACTCCTTCCAAAACTTCCCTTCTCAATAAAGCGTCTCGATGCAAGAGGTTGTAATTTACTGGAGAGGCCTTCTAATCCATTGTTTTTGGACGAGGAAAAACTCCAAATCCATGTCAAACAACATTTACGATTTACCAAGGCATCTCAATGCAAAATCTTGTAAGTCGGTGGAGAGGGCTTGGAAGCCATGGATTGCATTTGCAGAAGAGTTTTCACTCGATCAAATCGATGTTGTAGCTATATTTCTGAGCAGAGTTTTGGCTAGGGACGGAATACTTGTATCATCAGAACCGAAGGTACTTCTGTTTGTTTCTAGACATGATAAATCTATTAGTTTATACAAAGAATATCAATTGCAATGTTGTTCTAGGAGTTCCAAATCACATGTTTGGTTTAAAATTTAAAACGACAAATAATTATGCTAAATCATACACAAGAGATGTTGTTCTAAATTTAGTTTAAATATTATATCTGGTTTTTTATTTGATTTTATACATAGAAAATTACACTATATTGGAGTCTGGTTTTTAACAATGTGAGCTAAAATTTATTTTTAATTCCAATAGAGTTTCTCTAACACTGATTTATGTCAGTTGCTCCAGGTTCGCCAATTTCATAGGCTTTGCTGCTTCGTACGCCATTTCATTCCACAGAAACTATTTCAGTGACCGGCCTAGCCTCATGTGGGAATCGCGTTTCACAACAGAACAGGGAGAGATTATCACAAAGTCACACCGAAATTTTGACACAAAGTGGATGAGGAACAAAGGGCAACTCAAGTTTCGTTCGTAGTCGAATTTGTTATTGAGGCGGGTACCCGTATGCGGAAGAATTTCAAAGAGAATGTGAAAAGATAAAACAGTGGCGAATATATATATATTTTTTTCATTCTAAATTTTACTCTTGATTTAATTGGCCAAGTGAGTAATCCGTTTTCTCGGGGATTTTGCTTTGCTTTGTTTTGGGTTCTTTGTACTCTTTTCCGGCCTTGCCGTGGTTCTTAATAACGAGGGTTTAATTGCTTTGCTTTGTTTTTCCAAGTATATCATATCATTTTTAGAGTGACATTAACGAGGGTTTTGGAATGTGGCACAGATTGAAGAGAGAGTACGGAGAAAGGGCAAAGACTTCACCAAATCGAAAACGGGCTCTGTTCTCTCTTACAAAGTTAGCTTTAGAGAGTAATTTCTCTCACTCAACCATCTTGCCTTTTATTTATCTCTTATTATTTTGGAAATGCTTTCTAACTCTGATTTGTACTATTGTTAGGTGTGGTTGATTTTGCAGCTTCAATTCTATTGATTCGTATATATGGTTTGAACTCTACGGTGCACCGTCGGATCGAGATGTTGAGCTTATCGGGAGTGTAAGTTCATCGTCGAACCATGTTCATCATTGCTCTCTAGATCCAAAAAAAAAAAAGATGAAAATAAGTTGTTAGATTATGTTTATAGCTTCTGAAATATTTAGCAGCCTGTATCTTAGGATAGTTGTTATTTCAGAGCATACTGTTAGGATGTTAGTAGAATGAAACATTAAATATTTCTGATGAATAAACTCAATTGCAAGTGCTTTATCCTGTGAGTTTTCTACAAGTATCACTCTATATTTAATTTTTAGATGTTTGCCTTATTCGTTACTGAGTATGAAATCATGTTATGACGATGGATGCGCAGGTTTTCCAGTCGTGGTATGTTATGGGTCGCTTGGGTTCGTTCAACTCTTCCAATCTTCTGGTTTGGATCTTAAAATATCTCTAGTAACACAAAACCAACTTAGTCTGTTTGGATATTCACGTAACTGTCATTAATACCCACACGGATCATCTGCATAAAATCGGGTGACGCATGAAGTTATGAACATTTTGACAAACTAAAAGAGTAGTATTCGAAATCATAGACTGAAATTTCTAGACTAAGTTGTGATGTAGCCACTAACACACAGCAATGCCAAGTCTTTCAATTATAATAAGAAAGTTAGTCAATTTTGGCAAAAACACCTGTATAAGAGACCTGAGCATCGCCTTCATTTTTGTAATGAAAAGGTTGTTTGTGATGAAATTATGAAAAGAGGCTAATAGGCAAGTGTTCGACAGCTGGCAAACGTATCGGTGGAGTTTGTTCCTTCGTACGATGAAGAGAAGGGCTCCAAAGTGATGCCCTCGTCGTTCCATGACATCGGTGATGTTGAATTTCAGGATAATTGGGGTCGAGTCTGGTACTTCAATTTTTTTTTTTATATAAAATCAGAGTTGAAGAAAACTAATATATTGAGAACATCAATTGATGTTTTCTAAAAAAGTAAATACATACGTTGGTCTTTAGTGATGAATGTCTTTGCAGGGTTGACCTAGGTACATCTGATCATTTTGCCATTGACGTGCTTCTCAACTGCTTGACGGTCTTGAGTTCAGAGTGAGAAATCAATATCACAACATTACGTTCTATTTTTCCTTCTTTTTTTTTTGTCTTATTAAACACGTATTGTTTTGTTATGGGATTGACAGGTATTTAGGAATCCAACAAGTAGTTTTTGGAGGTCGAAAGATTGGTGATTGGGAAGAAGGGATGAGAAATCCGGAGTTTGGATGCAAGTACTTCAAAATATGAAGCTACAATTGTTACATCTTTGTATTTACAAAACTTCTTTCGTGTATGTGCCTAATATTTTTATATTTTGAAAGATGAGCTATCATTGTCTTGTCAGCTTCTTCTGTGCTGTCCCAATGTGAACAAGAGACCCTAAATCGAAAAAGGAGATCTAATTATTGGATTCTGTTCTTGCATCATTGTTGGTCCACCAATGGAAAAAAAAAACTTCATTAATTCGACGACCCACAAGACCAAGACCAGCCAAAATAAAGAGTAAACAATTGAAGAAAATAATACCGCGTGATATCTCATTTCTTTTTGTGTGTACATAAAAAAATCAATAGTTTTTGCCGTGCGGCTTCTTTTATATTATAAGGAGGAAAGACCCTAAATCGAAAAAGGAGAACTAATTATTGGAGTCTTTTCTTGCATGCATTGTTGGTCCACCAATGGAAAAAAAAACTTCATTAACTCGACGACCCACAAGACTAAGACCAGCCAAAATAAAGAGTAAACAATTGAAGAAAATAATATTGCGTAGAAAATAATACCGCGTGATATCTCCTCTTTTTGTGTGGGGGGAGAAACCAGGGGATTCTCCCCCCAGCTGGCGGAGGCGGCCTCGATCCTTCACGGCATTAACCTGGCCAGGAGCATTGGAGAGACGAGACTGGAGCTTTATTCGGACTGTTTGGAGGTGGTGAAGGCAGTGGCCGAGGGGACGACCCCCATCACTGACCTCGGGACGCTTTTGCATCACATCAAAAGAGAGGTAAGCACTTTGATTGAGTTTAAAATTATGTTTATCCCTCGTCTTTGTAATATTGCGGCTCATAACTTAGCCCGCTTTGCTGTTACTCATAATGTTAACTTGAGATGGATGGGGCTTGTCCCTCCATGCTCGGAAGAGGCTATTAAGGCCGATGATAGAGCGATCCGATCCCGTGTGTCGGGTTAGGATCCTTTTTGGTTTGCTTGTCTTTCTTGTGTGCGTGGTTGTTTTGTATTCTGCATCTCTTGTAACCACGGTATTCCTCCGCCATATGTGAGGGTTTTTATGATATTTCTGTGGCACCGCCCACGTTTTCAAAAAAAAAAAAAAAAAAGCTCGACGACCCACAAGACTAAGACCAGCCAAAATAAAGAGTAAACAATTGAAGAAAATAATACTACGTAGAAAATAATACCGCTGATATCTCCTCTTTTTGTGTGTACATAAAAAGTCAATAGTTTTTGCTTTGCGGCTTCTTTTATATTATAAGTCAATAGTCAATAGCGAATTTCAAACACAATTTTAAAAATATAGTCAACGATGATGTAGTCATTGGTAAATTTTATAATGTAACCAGAAACTAATATTTGAGAACATCATTTTGATGCGCTCTAAAAAGTATATGGCACTCATTGTTCGTTAAAATAAATGTCTTTTCAGGGTACCTTGGTACATCTGATCATTTCTCCATTGACATGCTTCTCAACTACTTGACGATCTCGAGTTAAGAGTGAGAATACTGATATCGTCACACTAAGATTTTTTTTCTTTTCTTATCTGTCTTCTTAAACATGTACTGTTTTGTTATGGGATTGGCAGGTATATAGGAATACAACAAGTAATTTTTTAGGGTTCATGAGATAAATAGCCACATTTACAGTTTGACATTGCAAAATAGTCAAAGTTTCGTAAATCTTAGATAAATAACCATTTTCATATATTTACAAACCTCTAAATCTTAGGTAAATAGTGACTTTCATTTATTAAGTCACGTCATCTTTATGATTATTTACCTAGCATTTACGAAATGTTGGCTATATAGTAATTTCAAATGTTTTAGTCGACTATTTACCTAATTTTTTGAATTTTTTTATGTGTCCATTAGGAAAATAGCTAACATAAACGTTTGACATTGCTAAATAGTAACGTTTTGTAAACCTTAGGTATATAGTCACAAAGATGACGTAGTCCTATCAGAAAAATTTTTGGTTTTCAGGTTTGTCCCTCCTTTTTATTTATGAAATTTTATTTAAATTTTGATTATTAATTCGACACTTTATGTAAGCAATTTTTTTTTTAATTTGAATTTTAAATTCTCTCTTATGTTTCCAAAAATATAGCAAGCAGTTATTTTTACATTATTTCGTGGATTTCTAATAGCATATCAATGCCCAAAATATACGCAACAATTATTTTCTGATTTTGTGCTCTTAAAAATCGTAGTTCACATTTACACGTATTAGCATATATTTACAAAATATTTACAGTTATTAATAGATATTAACACATTTATTATACGTTTTTATTTGAATATTTTTGGCAGTTATTCATTTAAATTGTGTTATGTGTTTAAATTTAGAAAATACTTATTTAGTTGACTTAATTGTGTTAATAGTCGTTATTCTCGAAAATATAGAAAATAATTATTTTCTACATAATTACGTGAATTGTTGAAATCATATTAATGTACAAAATATACGTAGCAAGTATTTATACTATTATGTACACATATTTACAACTGATTACAACTATTATAATTTACATAAATTTACAACTATTTACAGACGACGCAAAACTCTCTATAGAGACTCAATAGGCCTATTTCGGGAAGACCGTAACTGATCTCCGTCGTTCGTTCGATGGAGGCGTGGCTCTCCTCATCGACCTTGTCGGATCCCACAGTCCTCGCCCTCTATCTTGACCTTGTCAGATCACGCAGTCTTCGTCTCAATCATATGCCAGGAAGACCGCAACCGGCCTCGTCGGATCCCGCAGTCCGCGCCCTCTGCCTCGTCGGATCCCGCCATCGACAAGTGGTACAAGACTATTTTGTCACGAGAAACAGAGAAAAAAAAAACAAGATTATTGATCACATGTGCTTTTCGTCGTCTCTAAGATTTTAGTCGGCAGTGAGTAATCTTCGTCTTCTTGTTATTTCTCTTTTTTCTATAGATGTTCGTCGTTCCTAAGACTCTTCTCGGCAGCGAGATTTTATTTTCTCCGATCGTCTTTTTTTTCTTTTCTTTTCTTTGAAATCAAATGATGTTGAATGAGGTTTTAACGTGTTGTAATTGATTTGGTCAGTTAATGACCGGATCCGTCAAGGGAAATGACCGGATCTAATAGTCATTTTATTGTTTTGGACCAAAATATTAAGTTCTTTGTTTTGGACACTTTTACACTACTACAAATATAGTTTTCTGATGCGCATGACTATCAGGTGCGACTAGTCGCACCTAAAAGTCGCATCTAAATGACTTTCTGGTACGACTAGTCGCATCAGATTGTCAACCAGAAGTCCAAAAAATTTCGCTAAATTTTTTTTTTCTTTTGAGTATGAGGTGCGACAAAGTCGCACCTGATTGTTAAAAAAACTTTCAGGTGCGACAAAGTCGCACCTGATTGTTAAAATTTTTTAAGCGGGCCAATTCTCCCCCTCATTTTTTCATTCAGTTTTAAAATGAGAAATAAGTTAAAAGAAAAGAAATGAAACGGGAAAGAGAAAGAGAAGAAAGAAGAGAGAAAGGGAAAGAGAGAGAGGGAGCCGAGAAGAGACGTCGCCGGGAGCTCCACCGCGCGCGCGTCCCAGCCGAGCAGAGCGCCACCGCCGCGAGCTCGCCGTGGCCGCCGTGACCCATCCTCCACCGCGCGCTTCTTGTACACCGAGGAAAAGAGACGTCGCCGGGAGTCGCGAGGACACCGGAACAAGAGCGACCACCGAGGAAGGAGTGAGTGGTTGCCGGAGAATCTAATTCCACGAAAATAAGGTGAGAATGTCTCTTTCTCGGATGAATTTTCGAGCTAGGGTTTATAGCTCATAATTTGGGGATTTTGATTCCGGGATGATTTCTAAGCAATTGATTGTGTTTAGTTGATCTTTGGACCTGATTATTGATGTTGAAGACTTGAAATTGGTGATTGGTTTCGGATTTCTTGGTTGTGGTTTGAATTTGGCCGAATTTGTGAAAAAGAAAAACTGTTTGAACTGCCTCTGTAAATCGACGTGGACAGACCGATATGATCTGAGTTCTTATTTTTGGATATTTTTCATGGATAGTAGACTGTATGAGCTTTCTAAAATGACCAAGAACGTGTAAATCCATTGAGTATTGAATGAGTTATGAATTTCCAAAGTTTGTGTTTCGCAGCAGTAAAACGGGATTTCCAGAATTGTAACAGTGAATTACGGGCTGTTTTTGAGATAGCTATTCTTGTCGTATATATGCTTGTAATATCTAGTTAGAAAGCTACATGAGTCTACTTTCATTTGCCGCTAGAATCAATCGATTTCAAGTTTTGTAGCTCGAGTTATGATGGCTTAAGCGCTAGTGGGTCAGGCTGTCGGGAATCAATCGATTTTTATTTTTCTCGCCGTGCGCTCAGCCCCTGCTCACTCTCCGCCGTGCGCTCGCCTCGTCCCGAGTCTCTGCAGGTTAGTTTGTGATATACTAATATGTTTAGGTTAGTGTTTAGTTTAAATTTGTTTTTGTTTTAATTAGTTTTGATATATTGTAATAATTGTAATAATGTAATAATGTGATTAGTTTATCAATTAGGAATTGTAATTAGTTAATTAGTTAATTGATTAGTAATTGTAATAATGTGATTAGTTTAAATTTGTTTTTGTTTTAATTAGTTTTGATATATTGTAATTTATCAATTATAAATTGTAATTAGTTAATGAAATTAAAATTAAGATTAATAATTGTAATAATGTAATAATGTGTTTACTTTAAATTTGTTTTTGTTTTAATTAGTTTTGATATATTGTAATAATTGTAATAATGTAATAATGTGATTAATTTATCAATTAGGAATTGTAATTAGTTAATTAGTTAATTGATTAGTAATTGTAATAATGTGATTAGTTTAAATTTGTTTTTGTTTTTATTAGTTTTGATATATTGTAATTTATCAATTAGAAATTGTAATTAGTTAATGAAATTAAAATTAAGATTAATAATTGTAATAATGTAATAATGTAATTAGTTACTTGATTAGTAATTGTAATAATGTGATTAGTTTAAATTTGTTTTAATTAGTTTTGATATATTGTAATTTATCAATTAGGAATTGTAATTAGTTAATGAAATTAAAATTAAGATTAATAATTGTAATAATGTAATAATGTGATTAGTTTAAATTTGTTTTTGTTTTAATTAGTTTTGATATATTGTAATTTATCAATTAGGAATTGTAATTAGTTGATGAAATTAAAATTAAGATTAATAATTGTAATAATGTGATTAGTTTAAATTTGTTTTTGTTTTAATTAGTTTTGATATATTGTAATTTATCAATTAGGAATTGTAATTAGTTAATGAAATTAAAATTAAGATTAATAATTGTAATAATTGTAATAATGTAATAATGTAATTAGTAATATATAATCAGCATATTAATTTTTTTTTAAAAGATAAAGAGCATCAGGTGCGACTAGTCGCACTTGATAGTCAAGACTTTCAGGTGCGACTAGTCGCACCTGATAATATAAGACTATCAGGTGCGACTAGAAATTAAAATTAAGATTAATAATTGTAATAATGTAATAATGTAATTAGTAATATATAATCATCATATTAATTTTTTTTTTAAAAAGATAAAGAGCATCAGGTGCGACTAGTCGCACCTGATAGTCAAGACTTTCAGGTGCGACTAGTCGCACCTGATAATATAAGACTTTCAGGTGCGACTAGTCGCACCTGATAGTCAAGAGGACTATCAGGTGCGGACTTTCGGGTGCGACTTTTGCACTTTCAGGTGCGAAAAAAGTCGCACCTGATGCTATATTTTGTACTAGTGTTAGTAGTTGCTCATGTGAGCAAGTACAATGTTGCCCTTTACTTTTATTTTTTATGTTGAAAATAACCTAAGCCAAAAACCCACTCACACAACCCATATGAGCGCACATTTACAGAAAGCCTTCAAAGCCCAAGCCAAAACCCCATGAAAACTCTTAGCTGCCGCCAGATCAGCCTTCAGATCCGTTGGCCGATCTGCATTGGCACCGAGATTCTCTACCACGACCACCAGGCCTTCCTCTTCACCCTTCGGAATCGCCAAACAAACACTAGTACAAAAAACATCATTGGGTGCGACTTTTTTCGCACCTAAAAGTCAAAAGTCGCACCCAATGAGACCTTTAGGTGCGACTTTAGGTGCGACTTTGTCGCACCCGAAAGTTCGCACCTAAAGGTGTTGGGTGCGAAAAGTCGCACCCGATGGTCCTGACTTTTAGGTGCGGTTTTCCGCACCCAAATTCGCACCCATAAGTCAGAAAAGATGTGCGAAAAAGTCAGCGGGAAGGCTATTGGGTGCGACTTTTCGCACCCAAAGGCCTACCCGCCAAACATTTGGGTGCGATTAGTCGCACCCATCGGCCTACCCGCCAAATCTTTTGGGGCGACAAGTCGCACCCAATGACTTTTTTCGCACCTAAAAGTCAAAAGTCGCACCCAATGAGACCTTTAGGTGCGACTTTGTCGCACCCGAAAGTTCGCACCTAAAGGTGTTGGGTGCGAAAAGTCGCACCCGATGGTCCTGACTTTTAGGTGCGACTTTTAGGTGCGGTTTTCCGCACCCAAATTCGCACCCATAAGTCAGAAAAGATGTGCGAAAAAGTCAGCGGGAAGGCTATTGGGTGCGACTTTTCGCACCCAAAGGCCTACCCGCCAAACATTTGGGTGCGATTAGTCGCACCCATTGGCCTACCCGCCAAATCTTTTGGGGCGACAAGTCGCACCAAATGGCTTTCCCGCGAAGCTATTGGGTGCGACTTTTCGCACCCAATAGCCTTCCCGCCACCTTTGGGTGCGACTATTCGCACCCAAAGGTCTACCCGCCAAATTTTCGGGTACGGATAGTCGCACCTGATAGTTTTTTTTTCATTTTATTAATTTATTATGCTTATAAATTCTATGATTATAATCAAATAATACTTACTAAATAGTTTATTAATTAGAAAATTCATTAATTAATATTCATAATAATAATAAAAACTAAACATTTGATGTTCGATTACAATAATTAGTATAATGTACGAAAAATAATTAAAAAAAAATGTTCATTCGTTTCCCTTTCCTTTTCCTCGGTTTGTAAACCACTCCTTCAATGATTTACTCCCTCTTCCGCCAAATCTTCCTCCGGAACTGCTGCTACCTCCTCGTGCACTGCCGCTCGTACGCTCTCGCTGGAATTCTGCTGAAGCTGGTGGCGTCGTCTGAGCATCTGCCATTGAAACTGATGGCGGCGTTGTCTGAGGCGACGGGTGCATTTGAGGCGACGGCGTCGTCTGAGGCATCCGTGGCAACATGCCGGGCGACATCTGAGGCATCTGTGGCATCGTGCCGGACGACATCTGAGGCAAGGGCGAAAACTGCTGCGTGAACGCGAACAGTTGTCGCTGCATCTCCTCCATCTGCTGTTGTTGGGCTCGCCTCATCTCATCCATAGCGAGTTGTTGTGCCGCCACCTGAGCTTGGAGCTCGCCAACCACTGGATCTAGAACGCGGCGCCGCGACGAGCTTGAGCCTGACGACGAGCTTTCATCCTGAGCTTGAGCAATAGCCCAAGATTATCTCGGGACCGCTGGACCTATTCCAACGTACCAATCTTGACGGTTCCCGAGAATTTCTAGCATCGCGTGCTCCTCTGCGTCGTCCTTCTTAAAGACTACGCCTTGCTCTTCTGCTTATCGCTGAAGATCCGCCAGTAGAGTAACTATCCGCGCCTTTACACATAAGAAAAATTATTCAAAATTAATTATTATGTAAGTAACGTAATCGTAATTATCACATATGACTTACATGTGCTCGTCTCGCCCAATCTGTCGTCCATTCACCTTTTCTATTATGGTGTTTTTGTTCCCACGTCGTTAACGCGGAGCCCAAAGTCCCATCATCCTTACTCTGCAATTGTTATGAAAATATAAGTATTGAATTTATTTCAAATTAAGTATTTCAAAATTAGAATAACTTACGTTCAAATGACGATGAGCCAAGAAAGAAAGAGATCCTTGAGTCGACATCGTCTTCTTCTTCTTCGAATTCTCCTTGTTGCGATTAGACTTTTTCTGCAAATAATTAATTTTGTCATTATTCAATCTGATAAAGATATTGTGATTTATTACAATCATACATTACGTACCTTTCAATCGTCAGTTGCGAACTCGTCTACCACCGCCTCCCAATCCTCTTCCTTATATCCCGGTGGTGTTTCCGCCTTAGCGTTTTCTTTGCTCCCACAAAACTCCAACCTGAACTTCTCTGATAGCTTGGACTTCTGGTTGTGTCGCCTGATTTTGGCATTCCGAATGATAGCCTGATCAATCGTATTCTGATAGCAATCCGCAGGCAGATCCTCGCCGGTGTCAAGATCCGTGTACACAAATCTGAACTCGGAATGAAGTGCGCTCAAAATAGCAGCCAACGTCTGGGGCGTCACTTCACTCCAATCACGAGTCGTAGGCGGGATATGTGCTTTCACCAAAGCACCAAGGCGGTTGTTAAATAGTCCAACCTTTTTATTGTCTTTCCTTATCTCTTGATAGAATGTTTGGTTTATTGGGTCCCACTTGACCACCTTCGCACCCGGTACACCCTGTGTTGCTCGCGCCGACGTCGAGCCGGTTGTTGGTCCCCTTGATTTCTTAGGACCTTGGGAATCAGGTTCATGTGGCGGACCTTGAGAATCCGGTCTCTGTGGCGAATCTCCACCAACCCGAAGCGGTCGACATCCTATAAAATGAAAAACAACATTTGTAAATTGACATCGTATAAAATAAAACAACATTTGTGAACATACATCACAAAACAAAAAGGAACAACATCATACAAAAACGTGGGTGACACCACGGATATATTTTATTATAAAACCTCACATATGGCGGAGGAAAATCGTGGTTACATAGATAGTTCTCATTCATCGTCATCACTACTTATATCAACATCAACATCAACATCAACATCAACATCTTATCCCTCAAAAACGATGCATTCCTCATGATCATCATCGTCTTCCTCACCATCGTCAACGATATTTACTAGCTCAGCATCTTCGATTTCATGTCGATGATTCAGACGATCGATGTTTGACAATTCTATTGTCAACGGAATCGAGGCTGAGGTGGTGGGGTCGACTTCAGGAACGTCCCAAATCCCTCGATGATTGCATTCCTGAACGATTTCCCAGTTACCACCTAAAACAAGATCTTTGATGTAAAAGACTTGTTTCGCCTGAATTGTGAGTATGTACGGCTCCTCTGTAAACCACTGTTTCGCGGTAAAAACACTCGTTTCTCCAGTAGTCTTATCGTTGTGAACTAGTCGCCGAGAATCGTGCTTGTCACCGTACCATATACATTTGAATAATACAACACGACAGTCGTACCTATAACTCAACACCATGACGTCTTCCATCCGACCGTAGTAAGTGAAATCATCCACATGCACACATACACCGCTATTTTGAGTGACTCGTTGATTATCGCGACGATGAGTAATGAACTTCACGCCGTTAACAAAGCAGCATGGATATTGATAAGCGACTTGAAGGGAACCGATAGAAAGCGAGTAGATCTCGTCAGACACGTCAGAGCCACTAGCTTTTATTTCAAAAATCTGGTTATTACGAAACAAAGTATTGGTTAGCACTTGTGTGTTTATAAAAAACGGGTTATTGTGTTATTACCTTGTTCGCAAACCAATCTTTGAATCCCTTTCTATGCTCCGCTTCAATATCGCGAACTCCAGATTCGTTCAGGAAATCCAAATGCTCGCTATTGCATGTTTAAAACATTGCTTAAACAAAATACAACAATGAAATAACTTAGAGAAGCAAGTGGATCGATTACTTACACCAAATACGGATCCACTTCAGGACAGTTGGTATAGATATACCACTCCGCTTTTTCTCTTTGTTCATCGTCTAATACTATCGCGTTCATCATCCCATAAGGCATACACATCTCGGATCGAAAAACGGAGAGCTCTCGCACTTGAACTTCTTCAACTACTTTTTTATCTTCAATATACCTTGCAATGAACGTTAGAGCTTCTTCTACAACATAAGCTTCTGCAATAGAGCCTTCTGGTCTAGCTCTATTTTTGACAAAATGTTTTAACGTCCCAAGGTATCTCTCAAAAGGGTACATCCACCGCATATGCACCGGGCCGCCGTGCAACGCTTCCTCTGGTAGATGCATCGCCACGTGGACCATGATCGTGAAAAAAGCAGGTGGAAATATCATCTCAAGCTTACATAAGATCTCGACGATAGACTCTTGCGCTCTTTCAAGATCTTCGGCTCTTAATGTTCTCGAACTTATCAACTTGAAAAAATTGCAAAGCTCAGTGATCGTATCATGTATTGGTTGTGGCACAAAAGGACGAATACCAACAGCCAACAATCTTTGCAAGATCACGTGGCAATCATGCGACTTCAAACCTGTGAACTTCCCATCAGTTGTCACATTTTTTTTTTTAAATTCCCAGCGAGACCATCGGGAAATTTGACAGATTTTAAGTACTCTGTAAATCGCTGTCTCTGCTCAAGGGTCAAAACGTACGACGCTCGCGGTTTGTAATACCCACCCCCATTTGGTTCCAAGTGCAAAGCGGTCTTGATGCCCAAGTCCATCAAGTCAAGCCTCGCCTTCTCGGTGTCATAGTTCTTCTTTTCCAAGCTGAGCATCGTCCCGAGAAGATTCTCACACACGTTCTTCTCTACGTGCATCACGTCCATGTTGTGTTTCAACTGCGACTCAGACCAGTACGGCAACTCGTAAAAGATGCTTTTCTTGGTCCAATTCAGTTCGCACTCAGCTCGCTATCGTTTTTTGCCTACAGCGGCAGCGTGTTTGCCAGTAGTCGTGCAAGAAACACCAGCCAACTGAGCGAGTATGTCTTGCGAAGTCAACTTCTCGGGTTTATTTCGTTTCTCGTGCTTATCTTTGTAGTGATCGTTGCTTTTCCTCAATCGGTGACGCCTTTTTAAGAACCGACGATGGTCGTAGTATACGATCCTGTTTTTGACTTTTAGGGACGACGTGTCAAAGTTGCACGTAGGGCAAGCGAGATACCCCTGGCCGCTCCATCCCGATAAATATGATCTTGCCGGAAAATCTTTTATCGTCCAAAGTAACGCGGCACGCAGCCGAAACACTTCATCTTTAACTCCATCACGAACGCGGACTCCATTCTCCCACAGTTCTTTCAGCTCTTCAACCACAGGCTGCAAAAAAATGTCCATATCTTTTCCTGGTGAATGAGGCCCCGGGATCAGAAGCGTGAGCATCAGGTACTCTTTCTTCATGCACAACCAAGGTGGCAAGTTGTACGCCGTAAATACTACAGGCCACATGCTGTATGATAGGTTCATATCCCCAAACGGGTTGAATCCATCCGCAGCTAGCCCAAGCCGCACGTTCCGAGGCTTTGCAGCAAAACTCTGGTATCTCTCGTCCAAATTCTTCCACGATGTACCATCCGCAGGATGTCGTAGAACGCCACCTTCCCTGACGCGATCTCTTTCGTGCCACTGCATATGAAGTGCCGTGTGTCGAGATGCGTACAGTCGCTTCAATCGATCTTTCAAGGGAAAATATCGTAATATCTTTTGCGGTATCTTCTTACCAGTTGGCTTCCATCTACTCTCGTTACATATCGGGCACACGTCGACGTTCGCGAAATGTTTTCGGAATAGGACACAATCATTAATGCACGCGTCGATCATCTCGTATCCCATGCCAAAACGCTTCAACTTTGCTTTTGCCTCGTAGTGCTTCTCTGGTATTCGATTACCGGTTGAATGAGACTTCCTCAAAAGCTGCAGCAGTTCTGTGAACGACTTGTTCGTCTAATGGTTTGTGACTTTAAGGTGCATCAACCCCAATGTCGGGCCATCTCACGTTGTTGCAAGGCTTGCATGGACATCGATATTCGTAATTATCGTTCGGAAATCTTCTTGCAGCGCGGATAAATTCATTAACTCCGATTTTATACTACAAGGACAACCGATTGTTCTCGGTGATCCAATCTCTACTTGGATTGGACATTGATTTCGCTAAACGAAGAAAGAGAAAATTAACAATGATTAAGAGTTATTGCTAAGGGGCGAAGAACTATAAAGATGAAATTATGAATTTTATGTTATTTGAAGTCGAATTGAAAAAATTAGGGTTTTGAGAATAATTGGTTGGAAACTCTACCGAAATTTCGGCAAAATTTCCCCTATAATTCTAACAAACCAAAAACTTGCAAACTCATTTCAAAAGCATATATAAATCATCCAAAACTATCTTCATAATCAACTAAACCCTAAATCGAACCTCCGTGGCTCGATTACAACAAAAACTTCAATAATATCAACTCATTTATCAAAAATATGTAAACTAAAACTAAATTATACAATAACTCAACTAAATTCAATTTCATGATTAACAATTAAACAAATAACTTAAATTATATTATATTAACTTAAAAAATTACTAACTAAATTAATTTCAACTACATAAAACATTTTACCAATTTTAGTAATTATATCAAATTAATTTCAATTACATGATTAACAATTTTAATAAGGGATTATATCAAATTAATTTAAATTACATTAACAATTTTACCAATTTTACTAATTATATCAAATTAATTTCAATTACATAATTAACAATTTTTATAATTATATCAAATTAATTTCAATTACATAATTAACAATTTTATCAAACTAACTACATTATTATTACATATATACATATAAAAAAACTATTTATTACCTAACTAATTAACAATTAGACTAATTATACTAATTACAATTAATCTAAATTAATTAAAAACACAATTAAAAAGGCTTCGAGAGGCTAACCTGTAGGCGGGACTTGAGCACGGTGAGGCTGCGAGAGGCACGACGGTGCTGCGACGGGGAGTTCGTGGGCGTCGCTGCCTGGGTTTCGCCAAACCAACTGAAACAAAAAGAAAAACCCCAAATCAAACATCCAAAACCCTAATTTTTCCAATTTCGGCCAAAATCAAGAAATTTCCAAATAAACGACTTCAAATTCACAAATCCAGGTAATAATCAACATCAACCGAGCTCAATCAATATCGAAAGCAAATCAATTTCACGCAATTATCAAGGAAATAAAAAAAATCCTAAATTTTCCAATCTCAAACCCTAATTTTTCAATTTTCATTTCGGGTAAGAGATTATCACCTTGTTTTCGTGAGATTGGTGTTGTCTCCGGTGCTCACTTTCTCTTTCTCTGGCGCTGATTCTCGGTCCGGCGTCCTCCGTGAGCTCGCGGTGGTCATTTTTCTTGGTCGGAGCGCGCGGCGATGGCTGGGTCTCGAAGCTTGATGGCGCGCAAGGAAATGAAGAAGCGTGATGTAGACAATGGTGGTGGTCGCTCGCCGTGGGAGCAGACAGCCGTCACGCGGTGGTGGTCGCTCGCCGCGGGAGCAGAGGCCGGGCGGAGAGCCGTCGGTGGTGGTCGGAGAGAGCGACGGTGGACTGTGGTTGTAGGAGAGAACCCGGAGAGGAGAGAGGGATTATGAGAGAGGGTCGGATTGAGAGAGACGGTTGATTATGAATGAAAATCGCATAGAAAATTTCATTTATATCCTGAACTTGAATGTAGGTGCGACTTTCTCGCACCCAAAAGTTTCATTAGGTGCGACTTTGTCGCACCCAATGACCTGTGACGGACATTTAGGTGCGACAAAGTCACACGACGTGTGTCAGTACTTTTGAGTCGCACCCACTGATATTTGAAAAGAGAGGGGGAAAATTTGGCCGCGGAAAAATTTAAGACATTTGGGTGCGACAAAGTCGCACCTAATAGTTAGGATTTATTATTAGGTGCGACTTGATCGCACCCAAAAGTCCGTCACAGGACATTGGGTGCGACTTGTCGCACCCAACGTAATAAAAAATCGCGAAAATTTTCCAGCGCTTGTTTGACTTTTGGGTCCGACTTTTCGCACCCAAAAGTCTTTTGGGTGCGACTTTTAGGTGCGAAAAGTCGCACCCAAAAGTCTACCGCACCGGAAAACTATATTTATAGTAGTGAAACTCAAAACCTTCTCTTTCGCCCCGCGTCCCTTAGGTAATTCAATTCCCTTCAATTTCGTTCGTGCATGCTATCTCTAAATCTTTTTGTTTCCTTGAAATTTCTCCTTGACCACTGTAGTTTTGGTTTTCTTGGTTTTTTCCCTATGTTATCCTCAATGGAGAATATTTTGTAGACCGATTTGAAAATTGAGGTTTTTCCAATTACGTTTTTCTTTGGGATTTTTTTTCTAGGTTTGAAGAGATTTGGGTAATTTCACTTTAATTTGAACCAATTAATGTATCGGTCATTCTTTAATGATTTTTGTGTTTGGATCGCCTTTTCAAGCTTCCCTGCTGATGGTTATTCCGAGTTTAGTGATCAGTGAATAGTTGAGGAAGGTGTGGAATTGATTTTCTGAGAAAAGGTGGTGGAAAACACTCTAATTGCATAAGTAGAAATCAATAAATTATACACAAACCTCTTGAATGGTTCTGGTAACATTCTTAGGTCCCTTTTTCTGTTTGTTTCATAGGGAGTTTCCTCTACGGGTTTCTAAGAATTAAACCTCTAAAATTGTGCAAATTATTGATATCGAGAACTTGAAAAAAACAAGGAAAGTCTTTCTTTGAATCCTTAATCATGTTGGATGATGAATTATTCGGACTTTTGCTTCTCGAGAACTAAATAATTTATAGCGTTGTTAATATGTTTCTCATTTTGGTTGAGATGATTCTTAGTACTTCGGTGCTAATAATTTTTCACTTTTGGTATCTAGGTTCGTAGGTAATTTGTTAGTCTAGAGTTTGGTGTCTTCTGATATATGCTTTGCTTTGAGGTTGTTTGTTTCAGATTTTGATCTTGTGTTGTGTTGAATAATTGTAGACATATATGTCTACAAATTTCTAATATGAATATCGAAAATTGTAGACATATGTCTATAATTATACAAATTTTACACATACATGTCTACAATGATATAAATTATAGATAATATGTCTATATATAATTATCGAAATTGTATACATATACGTCTAAAATTATAATTTTTTCAAAAATATTTTGTAACATAAAATTGTAGACATTTAAAACTATGGTCACAAGAATTTTTTCATACCATTTGTGTAGTTGTAGACTTTTATTTTCGACATTTATAATTTATGCAAATGGTAGACTTTTATGTCTACAATTCTTGTGAATGTAGCCATTTATATCTACAGTTCCTATAATTGTAAACTTGTAAGTCCACAATTATATGAACTGTGGCTACAATCACAGGAATTGTAGACATAAAAGTCTACAATTTAAAAAATTGTATACTTTTGTTTTATACATTACATAAAATCTTAGATTAAAAATGAGAGAGGAATATGTGTTATTTGAATTTCAAGGGCATTTTTGTCCGAAAAGTGTCCAAAAATCCAATTTCAGATATTATTAAACTAATGAGTCTAATCTTGATATTTTGATAGTTTTTAGGTCTATAAAATCAAATTTCTAAAAAAAAAAAGTCAATATTGCTTTGTGCAACGGATATAAGACACCAAAAGAGAAGCTTCGAAGTTGCATTCTCAGATCTCGAAACACGCTTTGGACACGACTCGGAAAAGGTGAAGATGTGGCGGGAATCTCTAAGAACCAATGCGGATTTATCCGGATTTAATTCGGCGGACGCGAGGTAAATTGTTAGTTATCCGGATTTAACCGTATTTGATAAATGGTTTTAGTTGACGTAAACTAGTTTTCTTCTGTGATGCCCCAATGTGAACAGAGCACTAATTATTCGATTCTTTTCTTGGGCCCGCTGTGGAAAAAACTCAAAAGTCCTTAAATTCGAGACAACTACAGATGAACCCAGCCAAAACAAGACTACACAATTGAGGAAAATACCGCGTGATATGAATACATATCCCAACTTGCAAATTTAAAGAAATTTCCTCTCTTTTTTCTGTGTACATAGAAAAGTTAATATTTTATGCATTGTGGCTTCCTTTATATTCTAGGTACAGCTAAGACAAAACTAGTCACGCACAGAGTCAGTCTTATCTCCGTATTCTTTCTTCTTCTTCATTCCTTTACTATCCTCACATAAAATATCATCGGCGATTCAGAGAGCGATCGAGTTATCACAGATTCTCGGTGGGAAGCTACAAAGCTGCATTTTTAAGAACGCAAAAGGCGCTTCAGAAACGACTGAGAGTTCATCCGCCTGGGATTCAGGGGCCAGGTAAATTGTTAGTAACTAATCACTGAGAATTTGTTTTTGCTGAATTAAGTCGAAATTTTTAGACATATTTTCTGTAGAGGTGTACACGGTCCGGTCCGGTTTAAAACCGGTCAAAAGATCAAATCGAACCGGTTTAAACGGTTTAAAAAAAATTAAACCGGACCGGACCTAACCGGTTAAAACGGTCCGATCTGGTTTGGACCGGACCGTTAGACCGTTTTAAACCGGACCGTTTTATTTTAGCCTATTTTTGTTTATATTTTTCTTAAATAATAACCGATACGGTTTTCTTTTAGACCGTTTTAGACCGGACCGTCTTAGACCGAACCGTTTTAGACATATATTTTTTTTTATTAATTTATTTATTTAAATACTAACCGGTCCGGTCCGGTCAAAACTGCGGTTTAGACTTTTTAGACCGGACCGGACCGTTTAAAAGTTCAGACCGGACCGGACCGATGAAATTTTAAACTGTTTAAAACCGGATCAACGGTCTAAAAACCAACGGTTCGATTCGGTTTACAATTTTACCAGTTTTTTTTTTTTTTTTGCGCCGCTCTAGTAATCGGCGAGAGTATGAAAAATAACAAGACTAAGGGAGCAACTGCTTTTTTATTACAAGAAAGTAAAACAGTACTAAAAGTAAATTAACAAAAGTAGAGGAGCGCACCTAGTAATTTATTATTGTAGGAGTAAACTATAAAAGTTTGATAATTGATGAACCGACAGGAATCCAAAAAAATTCATATTGAAATAAAATGACGTTACAAGCAAGGGCATGCAGTGTGTAAGACACCAAAAGAGAAGCTTCGAAGTTGCATTCTCAGAACTCGAAACACGCTTCGGAAAAGAAAATACGAAGTCATATATAGTATTTAGACATCATCGTTACTTTATCATTTGTTATTTCACGAAAGATAATTTTGGACCCAATCTGTCTTTGGATCCGTCAATAGTAAAATGAAAATAAAAATAAAAATAAAAATCCTAAAACTCGACGACCCATCAAACAACCCAAAACAACGAAGTTGAAGAAACCGTGTGATATCAATTTTTTTTTTTTTTTTTGAGGAAATGTGATATCAATAATTCAAAAGCGAAATTTCTCCCTCTTATCTTGTGCATAGAAAAAAAAGAGCCAATATTGCTTTGTGCTTCCTTTATATATTAAAAAACTAGTCACATGAAAAGTCACACTTTTGTTCTTTTGATGGGAAAATAACACATTTATACCCTGTGTTTTAGTTAAATGTCGAGTTTAACCCTCAGTTTTCAAAAATGTCGAGTTCATACCCTCTGTTTAACTAAAATAACGAAATTATACCTTCTGTTTAACTAAATGACGAAATTATACCCTGAAATGAATAACAGCGTCACAAATCTCCCTTTCATTGATATTAACTCTTATATACGAAAAACCAAATCAAATCTAAATCAGTACCCTAACTTTCAAATTCTCAATTTTGAAAAAAAAATAGTCTTAAATTGAAATTAAATAATAAAACTCGTACCTCCTAAGAAATGATTTTATTCCGTGTTCGAATTGTAACTCTAAATCCTGGATTCTCTGTACGAATATGCGATTTTGATGACTATCAACTATCAATGTTTACCCATTTGCCTCTTTCTGTGTTCTTCGCGATTAAGAGACTGTTGTTTATTTTTTAGTTTTTAAATAAATTACATATATGGCGCGAATGAATAAAGATAATTGGTGTTTATATATAAATATTATAGTCAACGTCAATGAAAAGTCAATAAAAATAATCTTCGTGACACTGTTGTTTATTTCAAGGTATAATTTCGTCATTTTAGTTAAACAGAGGGTATAATTTCGTCATTTTAGTTAAACAGAGGGTATGAACTCGACATTTTTGAAAACTGAGGGTTAAACTCGACATTTCACTAAAACACAGGGTATAAATGTGTTATTTTCCCTTTTTCTTATTCTTCTACTTTCCTTTTACTATCCTCACACAAAATCTAATCTGCGCTTCAGGGAGCGATCGAGATATTGCCGATCTTGATAATCGTCTTCTCACAGATTCTCGGAGGTGTCTGGATGAGCTCAACCATATAGCACATTGCAAGAAGACCTACAAAGTGGACCCCACAAAGCTGCGTTTTCAAGACATCAAAGGCGCTTCAGATCGAGAATCTCTGGAAATCACTGCGAATTAATACGGCTGGGATTTAGGGTCGAGGTAAACTGTTTTACCTTTACATATTAATCGCTGCGAATTTGTTTTTGTTGATGCAGAAACCTGAAGTCGAAATTTTTAAAGATTTTTTCAATGCGTGTATGACAAATAACAAAACTAAGGGAGCAACTGCTTTTTATTACAAGAAAGTAAAACACTACTAAAAGTAAAGTAAAAAAAAAAAAACAAAAGTAGAGGAGCGCCTATTAATTTTTAGTCCATGCTCTCACAAAATTTTTATTCTATTTTTAATATGTTATTTGTTTTTCTTATTTCCATATCCTCATATTTTCTAATTTTATTTTATATTCTTATCACTAATACCTTATAATTAATTTCGTCTTTTAATTTATATTTTCTTTCTTCATGTTGTTCAATAAGTACATAAGAAAATTGCAAGATTCTCATGCTATAAATTTAAGTATGATTATTTCTGGAATTGATTGAAATATGAGTTTCAATCTTTATAATATTAAATTTTATATTTTTTAAAAGTTCTAAACTCATTTACCTTTTAAATATATTTCATATATAATTAAATTCACATCTTAATAAACATTTCAAAATATGTATTTTAATAATTTTAATAAATTTAATATGATTAATCATCAATTTTTTTTTTGTATATTAAAATAGCAAATGTTAATTTTTTATTTTAAGAACATCCACAATCCATCTCTATTTTTCGTCTCTATTTTACATATTTACATCAGTGAACAATATATTTTATATGCACTCCATCTCTATTTTACATATTCTTTAAAGAATATTCTAAATATATCCTCTCCCACTATATTTTTTTATAATTGAGTTTTAACCCATTATTATTTTTATAAATTGTAAATTTGACCAACACCATTAATTTTGTTCATATTAGTTCAAATACATAGATATTATTAATAATCTATCCGAAAATTAAAAAAATTCATTAATTGCACAAATATGATAATATATTAATTGAAAATAGAGTACATAAATTAAAATATTACATCTCATAATAAAAAAAAACACACCACAACATAACTAAATGCATTACATTAATAAAAATAAATAAAACACACCACAAGCTATTAATTGATTAACAAAAACATAAATATAGACTTAAGAATTTGAATATCTCTCCCACAGATGATCTATTAATGCATTACGTAGGGCAAAATGGGCATCTTTGTCTCTGATTTGGCTGTATCTACTCATAAATTGTTGAAACCGAACATCTTCATCAACCACCATTTCAACTTCTGGAGGCGGTGCAGTCTCTTCTTCGATTGGAACACTTAAATCACGCTCGTCTTCGATTATCATATTATGCAAAATGATGCAGGTTGTCATTATGTCATGCAGTATTTCTTTGCGCCAAAAACGTACCGGTCCCGCAATAATAGCAAATCGTGATTGAAGAACTCCAAATGCACGCTCAAAATCATGATACAAGACCCAAATTCTATTTCTGATCCACGCCGACGTGCTTATATTATTCAGGAACAATCACGTATTACACAAAAAATATACGAGGAACAACTACAACAATCTGGTACTTCTAATTCCACGAATGTGTTTGGGACAATATTTGATAATATTGGAGGTTCCGGAAGTGATTTTTAGAGCTATTAGACTTTCATATAAGTCTAAGTAGTTTTGTTTTATTTATTGTGTCTAAAGTCTTTATTTATGCCTTAATCTTTTTTTTTTTATGTAGTATTGTGATTTAAGTTTTTCAATTATGTAATTTTTAAATGTCTTGATGTTTTTTTAATTGTTTATGTAAAATATTGTGATTTATATTGTAGTAATTTTATTTTCATTTTTCAAATATGAGTTGTTTTTTAATTAATAATTTTTAGAATACACTAATTTACAAATAAATACATATAAGTATTAAATTGTAGTTATAAATTAAATTTTGGGCTAATAATATAATTTTTAAAAGTTTGGAGTAAATATAGAGATGAAATAGTGCATCTCCATATTTGGACACACACTATTGCATTCAGCTCCATATTTGAAGAATGGAGAAAAAATTGAAGATGCATTGTGCATGCATCTCTATCTCTATCTAGAGATACATTGTAGATGTTCTAAAGTCGTATTTTTAAATTTTATTCTTATCTCTTAATTAAAAACGATTAATAATTGTTATCGGCGTACACTTATATTTGACAATAACTACACTGACCTGCACGTGGGGCCCACCATGTGCATAGAAAAAAAAGCCAATATTGCTTTGTGCTTCATTTATATTTTAAAAAACTAGTCACATGCAAAGTCACAATCTTGTTCTTTTGTCTTCTTCTTCTTCTACTTTCCTTTTACTATCCTCACACAAAATCTAATCTGCGCTTCAGGGAGCGATCGAAATATCGCCGATCTTGACAATCGTCTTCTCACAGATTCTCGGAGGTGTCTGGATGAGCTCAACCATATAGCACATTGCAAGAAGACCTACAAAGTGGACCCCACAAACATACGGATCTGGGAAGCCACAAAGCTGCGTTTTCAAGACATCAAAGGCGCTTCAGATCGAGAATCTCTGGAAATCACTGCGAATTAATACGGCTGGGATTTAGGGTCGAGGTAAATTGTTTTACCTTTACATAATAATCGCTGCGAATTTGTTTTTGTTGATGCAGAAACCTGAAGTCGAAATTTTTAAAGATTTTTTCAATGCGTGTATGACAAATAACAAAACTAAGGGAGCAACTGCTTTTTATTACAAGAAAGCAAAACACTACTAAAAGTAAAAAAAAAAAAAAAAAAAAAAAGTAGAGGAACGCACCTATTAATTTTATTGTTATAGCAGTAAACTATAAGCTTATATGTTCACATTATAAACTAATTACCTTCCATTTAGTTTGCATAAAAAGTCACGATCTAATAAGCTTTTCGTTATATCAGTTGATATTTTTGGAGGTCGATCAACTTAATCATGGCTTCGTCGAGTACCTCTGTCAAAACATACGATGTCTTCATCAGCTTTCGAGGTACGGACACGCGCTGGGGCTTTACAAAGAGTCTTCACGAAGCTCTGTGCGAGAAAGGAATAAAGGCATTCATTGACGAGGACGATCTCGAGAAAGGAGACCAAATCTCGCCTGTGCTTCTAGAAGCGATCGAGGCATCGGCGATGTCAATAATCGTCTTCTCAGAGAAGTATGCCCAATCTCGGTGGTGTCTGGATGAGCTCAACCACATCGTCCGTTGCATGAAAGAAGATAAACAGCTTGTTTTACCGGTGTTCTACAAGGTGGAGCCCACCAATATACGCCACCAAAAGGGAAGCTTCGAGGTTGCATTTTCACAACATGAACTACGCATCGGACACGACTCGGAAAAGTTGAAGTTGTGGCGGGAATCTCTGAGAACCACTGCGGATTTATCCGGATTTAATTCGGCAGACGCGAGGTAAATTGCTCGTATTTGATATCCTTGATAAATGGTTTTAGTCTTAAGTACAGCTTTTAAATGATTTTTTCTATTATCATTGTGATTATTTAAAACACAAAATTACAAAAGTTTTATTACCCAAAAAGAAAAAAAAAACATTACTAGAGGAGGTCAAATTAGTGGTTATTTAGAGTATATTCGATCCAAATATATTGAAATGCAACACGATACTCCATTTTTTTTTATCTAAATTCTTCATTCTCTCTCTCTCTCTCTCTATATATATATATATATATTTATTATTTTTTATTTTATTTTTAGTCTTAACAACTTTCTATTCATTAATTTGAGGTCAAATTAGTGATTATTTAGAGTATATTCGATCCAAATATTTTGAAATGCAACACAATACTTCATTTTTTTTTCTTGATGCCCCGATTTAATTCGGCAGACGCGAGGTAAATCGTTAGTTATCCGGATTTAACCGAATTTGATAAATGGTTTTGGTTGACGTAAACTAGTTTTCTTCTGTGATGCCCCAATGTGAACAGAGCACTAATTATTCGATTCTTTTCTTGGGCCCGCTGTGGAAAAAACTCAAAAGTCCTTAAATTCGAGACAACTACAGATGAACCCAGCCAAAACAAGACTACACAATTGAAGAAAATACCGCGTGATATGAATACATATCCCAACTTGCAAATTTAAAGAAATTTCCTCCCTTTTTTCTGTGTACATAGAAAAGTCAATATTTTTATGCTTTGTGGCTTCCTTTATATTCTAGGTACAGCTAAGACAAAAAAAACTAGTCACGCACAGAGTCACAGTCTTATCTCCGTATTCTTTCTTCTTCTTCATTCCTTTACTATCGTCACATAAAATCTCATCTGCGATTCAGAGAGCGATCGAGTTATCACAGATTCTCGGTGGGAAGCTACAGAGCTGCATTTTTAAGAACGCAAAAGGCGCTTCAGAAACGACTGAGAGTTCATCCGCCTGGGATTCAGGGGCCAGGTAAATTGTTAGTAACTAATCACTGAGAATTTGTTTTTGCTGAATTAAGTCGAAATTTTTAGACATATTTTCAACTGTAATATGTAGAGGTGTGCACGGTCCGGTCCGGTCTAAAACCGGTCAAAAGATCAAATCGAACCGGTTTAAACGGTTTAAAATAAATTAAACCGGATCGGATCGGACCAAATAAGAAAAAAAACCGGATCGGACCGAACCGGTTAAAACGGTCCGATCTAGTTTGGACCGTTTTAGACCGGACCGTTAGACCGTTTTAAACCGGATCGTTTTATTTTAGCCTATTTTTGTTTATATTTTTCTTAAATAATAACCGGTACGGTTTTCTTTTAGACCGTTTTGGATCGTTTTAGACCGGACCGTCTTAGACCGGACCGTTTTAGACATATATTTTTAATTAATTAATTTATTTAAATACTAACCGGTCCGGTCCGGTCAAAACTGCGGTTTAGACTTTTTAGACCGGACCGGACCGTTTAAAAGTTCAGACCGGACCGGACCGATGAAATTTTAAACCGTTTAAAACCGGATCAACGGTCTAAAAACCAACGGTTCGGTTCGGTTTACGATTTTACCAGTTTTTTTTTTGCGCCGCTCTAGTAATCTGTGAGAGTATGAAAAATAACAAGACTAAGGGAGCAACTGCTTTTTTATTACAAGAAAGTAAAACAGTACTAAAAGTAAATTAACAAAAGTAGAGGAGCGCACCTAGTAATTTATTATTGTAGGAGTAAACTATAAAAGTTTGATAATTGATGAACAGACTGGAATCCAAAAAAATTCATATTGAAATAAAATGACATTACAAGCAGTGTGTAAGACACCAAAAGAGATCTGGGAATCTAGATCTGGGAAGCCACAAAGCTGCGTTTTCAAGACATCAAAGGCGCTTCAGATCGAGAATCTCTGGAAATCACTGCGAATTATTACGGCTGCGATTTAGGGTCAAGGTAAATTGTTTTACCTTGACATTTTAATCGCTGCGAATTTGTTTAAGGGAGTAACTGCTTTTTATTACAAGAAAGTAAAACACTATAAAAGTTAAAAAAAAAAAAGAAAGTAGAGGAGCGCACCTATTAATTTTATTGATATAGCAGTAAACTATAAACTTATATGTTTACATTATAAACTAATTACCTTCCATTTAGTTTGCATAAACGAACTTCAGCAAAAGTCACGATCTAATAAGCTTTCATTTACATTTCTGATAGAAAACCCTTGATTTCAGTTAATATATTTGGAGGTTGATCACCTATGGCTTATTCTTCGAGTACCTCTGTCGAAAGATACGACGTATTCATCAGCTTTCGAGGCACGGACACACGCACAGGCTTTACAAGCTTTCTTTGCGATGCTTTGCGCGATAAAGGAATAAAGACCGTCATAGACGAGGAGGACCTCAAGAAAGGAGACGAGATCTCGCCTGTGCTTCTAGAAGCAATCGAGGCATCGGCGATCTCGATAATCGTCTTCTCAGAGAACTATGCCGATTCTCGGTGGTGTCTGGATGAGCTCAACCACATCGTCCGTTTCATGAAAGAAGATAAACAGCGTGTTATACCCGTGTTCTACAAGGTGGAGCCCAGGAATATACGCCACCAAAAGGGAAGCTTCGAAGTTGCGTTCTCGAAACTCGAAACACGCTTCGAAAATGAGCTGGAAAAGTTGAAGATGTGGCGGGAATCTCTGAGAACCACTGCGGATTTATCCGGATTTAATTCGGCAGACGCGAGGTAAGTTGTTAGTTATCCGGATTTAACCGTATTTGATAAATGGTTTTAGTTGACATAAACCTTAAGTCCAGCTTTTAAATGATTTATTTATTTATAGTTTGACAACTTTCTATTCATTAATAAATATCTTTAGTTACTCATAAGGGTTTTTCAATACTGACCCTAAAAGTATAAAATATTTATGTAAAAAAGAAGTATAAAATAATTTAAAGGTTTGATATAATACAGTCATTAACTTTGTAAAAAAAAAAATCGATGCTATGTTTATTGACTACAGTTTATTTACATTTTTCAGGTCCGAGTTCGAGTTGATAAAAGAAATTGTTGAATCTGTCATGGAAGAATTAAAAATGATACCTTCTACTTCTAGTTATGATACAAATGGTCTTGTTGGAATTGATAACAATTTGCATGTTATAGAGCCATCTTTATGTGTCAACTTAACGAACAAGGACACTCGTGTCATTGGAATTTGGGGAATGGGCGGCATCGGAAAGACGACAATGGCCCGTGTCTTGTTCAACAAATTCTGTAATGGATTCTCTGGTTTCTCTTTCCTTGAAAACGTTAGAGAGGAAGTTACGAAGCACCAATCCTCGGACCTGCAAAAGAGAGTTTTCTCGGAACTGTTGAAAGAGAAGAACTTGACACATGTCACTCATCGCGAAAAGGATAGACTCCGCCAAAGGAATATTCTTTTGGTCCTTGACGATGTCGATAACGTAAAGCAATTGGACCTTCTGGCCATAGATCGTGAATGCTTCGGTCCAGGTAGCAGAATTCTTGTGACGAGCAGAGATTCACAAGTGCTCAAGGTTATCAAAGCCGACGAAATACACGAAATTAAGGACCTGAGTTTTGGGGATGCTCTTCGTCTCTTTTTCTCGAAAGCTTTTCGTAAAGAAGGAGATGAATCTCCGCCCGAGGAATACTCGGAGTTGGCAGAGACAATTGTCAAGAAATATGGCAAAGGCAATCCGTTAGCGCTCACGGTTTTGGGTCGGCACTTGTATTCAAGGAGTATCGAAGAATGGGAAAGCGAAATGGAGTTACTTGACTCAATTCCAAACCATGAAGTCCAAGACATATTGAGAGTGAGCTACGACGGACTGAGTCAGAACCACAAGGACATGTTTCTCGATATTGCCTGCTTCCTTAAAGGCGAAAAGATGGATGAGATCAAGAGAATACTTGGGTACAGATATTCCGGAGTTGTTGCGGGAATCAGTGTTCTCGTTGACAAGGCTCTCATCACTGTGGATGAATATGGTTTTATAAGCATGCATGATTTGATCGAAGAAATGGGCCAAGAAATTGTTCGTCGAGAATCAAAGGATCCGGGAGAGCGCAGTAGATTGTGGTCTACATTAGATACTTGCCGTGTCTTGGAAGAGAATCGAGTAAGTCATGCTTATGAATATCAAGATCCTTTAAAACTTAATTGCAGTCACACTTTATTATCATTTGTATAATAATCATAATGTGGTCATTTTTTTTTGTATGAACTGTGATTAGGGGACACAAAAAATTGAAGGAATTTTCTTGGAGGATATGCTACAATCTGACATAAGCCCTTTAGTCTTTAAAGAAATGCGCAATCTGTGGTTTCTCTATATTGATTGGTCTTTTTGGTACAAAATAAGCAAAAATTTATTCCCTGAATATCTTGATTTCCTTCCCGATACACTGAGATATTTCCGATGGACGGGTTGCCCCTTGAAGTGCTTGCCAGAGAGTTTTAATCCGAAGAATCTTCATGAGGTGTGCATTCAAAGTGACAAACTTGAACGGGTTTGGAGCCAGAAATACAAGGTATTGTTTTCAAGTATTTTTTAGCACAACAGTTCATATATTCTAGCGTTCAAATTATTGCAATTTGACCCTTAAACTTTTTTTTTTTTTTTTTTTTCTAGCGTTCATCTCCTTGAACTTCCATTCATATTTTCAATAAAAAGGGTACATTCCGAATACATAATAAATTTGTAATCCATTTTTTAGAAAGTATCTATTTATTCAACATAAACGCTAAATAGATGTTAAATAATTAGCTTATTTTATTTTTTTGTATAAAATAGTTAGTTATATCACTAAAGTACGCTAGAGAAGTTTGGTATTGGTTCTAATCACAATTTTTTAAAACTTCAAGGTTTGATATCACTACCTTAAGGTACTAAGAAGCATATTTGGTATTTTCAATCACTTATACAGCCTGACTTATCGCATAAATCACGGTTACCTTTTCGTATAGGATTTGCCAAAGTTGGAAGTCTTGATTCTCAATGGTTGCAACAATCTAAGTCAACTCCCGGACCTCTCTCATACCTCAAACCTCAAGCACATGGATCTCAGTTATTGCAGCAACCTGAGTCAACTTCCTGACCTCTCTTGCTGCTTAAATCTCGAGGAGTTGGATCTCACTAATTGCAGCAGCCTGAGTCAACTACCGGATCTCTCTCGCAACTCAAATCTCAAGTTCTTGAATCTTACTAATTGCACTAACCTGAGTCAACTACCGGATCTCTCTCGCAACTCAAATCTTGAGAGCTTGGATCTTAGTAATTGCAGCAGCCTGAGTCAACTTCCTGACCTCTCTCGCTGCTTAAAACTCGAGTACTTGAGAAATCCGGAGTTTGGATACAAGTACTTCAAAATATGAAGCTACAATTGTTACATCTTTGTATTTACAAAACTTCTTTCGTGTATGTGCCTAATATTTTTATATTTTGAAAGAGCTATCATTGTCTTGTCAGCTTCTTCTGTGCTGTCCCAATGTGAACAAGAGACCCTAAATCGAAAAAGGAGATCTACTTATTGGATTCTTTTCTTGCGTCATTGTTGGTCCACCAATGGAAGAAAAAACTTCATTAATTCGACGACCCACAAGACCAAGACGAGCCAAAATAAAGAGTAAACAATTGAAAAAAATAATACCGCGTGATATCTTCTCATTTTGTGTGTACATAAAAAGTCATTGATCTTGCTTTGTGGCTTCCTTTATTATAAGGAGGTGATTTATAGCAAATTTCAAACACAATTTTAAATATATAGTCAACGTTTGGTAAATTTTATAATCTAATTAACCATTTACAAAAATTAATATTTTGAGAGCATTATTTTGATGCACTCTAAAAAGTATATGACGCCCATTGTTCTTCAAAATAAATGTCTTTACAGGGTACCTAAGCACATATGATCATTTCACCATTGACGTGCTTCTCAACTACTTGACGATCTTGAGTTAAGAGTGAGAATACTGATATCATCACACTAAGATTTTTTTTTTTCTTTTCTTACCTGTCTTCTTAAATATGTATTGTTTTGTTATGGGATTGGTAGGTATATAGGAATACAACAAGTAATTTTTAGGGTCCATTCGGTAAATAGCCACATTCACAGTTTGACATTGCTAAATAGCCAAGGTTTTTTAAATCTTAGATAAATAACCAATTTCATATATTTACATACCTAAATCTTAGGTAAATAATCATTTCCATTTATTAGGTCACGTCATCTTTATGACTATTTAACTAAGATTTATGAAATGTTAACTATATTTTTTTAGACGGTTATTTACCTAATTTTTTTTTATTTTTTTATGGGTCCATTAGGAAAATAGCCAATTTAAACGTTTGACATTGCTAAATAGCAACGTATTTTTAAATCTTAGGCCGATAGCCACGAAGATGACGTAGCCATATCATAAAATTTTATGTTTTCCAGGTTTGTCCCTCCTTTTTTTCTAAAATTTTATTTTAATTTTGATTATTAATTTGGTAGTTTATGTAAGGCAATTTTTTTTTAAATTTGAATTTTAAATTCTCTCTTATATTTCAAAAAATATAGCAAGCACTTATTTTTATTTTTTTTTTATCAATTATTTTTCTATATATATACGCAACAATTATTTTTCTGATTTTGTGTTTTTTAAAATCGTAGTTCACATTGATACGTATTAACAAATATTTACATATATTAACATATATCAATACATTGGATTTATTATACGTTTTTATTTGAATATTTTTGGCAGTTATTCATTGAAATTTGGATTGTGTAATGTGTTTAAATTGGTAAATTAATTATTTAGTTGTCTTAATCGTGTTAAGAGTCATTATTCCAAAAAAGTATAGCAAATAATTATTTTCTACATTTCTTGCAACTCAAATCTCAAGGGCTTAAATCTTACTAATTGCAGCAGCCTGAGTCAACTACCGGATCTCTCTCACAACTCAAATCTCTGGATATTGGATCTCACTAATTGCAGCAGCCTGAGTCAACTTCCGGACGTTTCTAGCAAAACCAGAGTTATTTACAAAACCAAAGGTATTTACATTTCTTTGTTTTTAGACATGACAAATAACTTTTAGTTTTTTACAAATATTATCTCCAATTAATGCTATTTTTTATAAAAAATATATATATATATATACATTGACGTGTTAATTCCATTGGAAATGCTATAACAATTATCTATCTCAGTTGCGCCATGTTCTCGAAGTTGACGTTTGGCTTCCTGGGGACGAAATCTCGAAGTGTTTTTGCTATCAAAGCCAGGGATCTTCGATGGCCGTGAATCCAGGGTGGTATAACCCCAATTTCATAGTGTTTGCAGCGTGTGCCATTTCAATCCGCAGAGAGGACTGCAGCGATGTTTCTGGTCAGAATATATGTTTATTGTTTTTACTTGTACTCTCAATACTGAAGAATTTAAGAGAAAGTGGTAGGACACAGGTTGAAACTCACTAGTACAATTGATAGCATCAGGTGCGACAAAAGTCGCACCTGAAAGCACAATAGTCGCATCTGAAAGTATCATCAGGTGCGACTTTAGATGCGACAAAGTCGCATCTGAAAGTCCACACCTGATGATATTAGGTGCGACTTGTCGCACCTGAAAGTCATCACTATCAGGTGCGACTAGTCGCACCAAACGTCTCACCTAAATATCCTCCAAAATAAGGTATTAAAGCGTGAATTATAGTATCAGATGCGACTAGTCGCATCTGATACTTTCGCGGGAAAAGTATCAGATGCGACAAGTCGCATCTGATAGTAATTCTCCGCGTAATATTTTGGCGGGTTACAGTATAATCAGATGCGACTAGTCGCATCTGATACCGTTGCGGGAAAAGTATCATATGCGACACGTTGCATCTGATAGTAATTCCTCGTGTAATATTTTGGCGGGTTACAGTACAATCAGATGCGACTAGTCGCATCTGATACTTTTCCCGCGAAGGTATCAGATGCGACTAGTCGCATCTGATTGTCTACAGTTTTTTTTTTAAATGCTGATTCTAATAGAATCAGCCTATTAATTATTTAAAAATTATAATTTAAAAAATTATTTAAAAATTAATTAAATAATTTTTTTGTTAAATTAAATAAATAATTAGAATAATATTAATTAGAATAATTATATAAATAATTTAATAGAAATTCTAATATTAAATTCATAAAATTTGATAATTTACGTTCAATAAATTAAAAACATTACAAACTATTCTTTTTGTTTCCCTTTTTCATTCGAAGTCTGCCAATTCTGGAATGCACGGCCTCCTCTTCCGCCAGATCTTCCTCGTGCGCCTTGGCGGCCTGGTGCGCTGCCGCTTGAACGATGTCGTTGAAATTCTACCGAACCTGGCGTCTGATCAGCATTTGGCATTGAAGCGGATGGCGGCGTCTGAACATTCGGCATTGAAGCTGATGGCGGCGTCGTCCCAGGGTGCATCATCGCGAGGGATGTCTGCATGGGAGACGGATGCTGCTGTGTGTAGGCAAAGAACTGTCGCTGAAACGCCTCCATCTGAGCTTGTTGTGCGGCCAACGCTGCTTGTAGCTCGCTAATCACTGGATCTGGAACGCGCGTCGATGAAGAACTTGAGGACGAGCTGTCGTCCTGAGCCTGAGCCAAGAGATACGAGGATCTCGGGATCGAGGGACCTATCCCGACATACCAATCTCGACGTTGCCCGAGAACAGTATCCATCGATTACTGCTCCGCCTGGTCTATGTCAAACGTTTGGCCTGACTCCGCTGCTTGTCGCTGCATATCCTCGACTTGAGTCATAATTCGCGCCTTCAAACATATGTTAAAAAAATTATTAAGATTATCAAAACTTGATTATTAAGTAATTAACACAAGTAACTTACAAATGCTTGTTGCGCCCAAGCTGTCGTCCAATTGCCTTGATCATCTTGATGTTTTTTCTCCCACGTGTTTAACGCCGAGGCTAAAGTCCCATCTTCCCTACTCTGCAGTTCTTATGAAAATATGAGTAATGTATTTATTGCAAAAAAAATATTACAAAATTAGAATAAACTTACGTTCAAATGTCGATGAGCCAAAAAAGAAATCGACCCTTGTGTGGACTTCGTTTTCTTGTTCTTTGAATTGTCTCTGTTGCGAGTAGACTTTTTCTGCACATATTAAATTGCGTTATAATTCGATTTCATAGAAGATAACATATTTTTTTTAATTATACATTACCTTCCAATCGTCAGTTGCGAACTCCTCTATCACCTTATCCCAATCGTCTTTTTGATATCCTTTTGGGATTTCTTTCTTGGCGACATTCATTTGCCCACAACATTTGCCTAAGAAAGTCGCTGATAATCTAGACTTTTGGTTGCGCCTCAGTCGCTTTGCATCGCGAATGATAATCTGGTCAATCTGATGACGATAGCAATCCGCCGGAAGCAGCTCCTCGGTCTCATCATCCTTGTACACGAAAGTGTACTCGGAATGAAGTGCGCTCAGAATATTGCACAAAAGGACGAATACCAATAGCCAACAACCTCTGCAAGATCACGTGGCAATCGTGCGACTTCAAACCTGTGAGCTTTCCATCAACAGTCACATTTTTCTTCAAATTCCCAGCGACCCCATCTGGGAATTTGACAGATTGGAGGAACTCGGTAAATCGCTGCCTCTGATCAAGGGTTAAGGTGTACGATGCTCGCGGTTTGTACCACGAATCCCCTTGTTTTTTCAAGTGGAGAGCGGTCTTGATGCCCAAGTCCATCAAATCAAACCTCGCCTTATCTGTGTCGTAGTTCTTCTTTTCTAAGCTGAGCAAGGTTCCGAGAAGATTCTCGCACACGTTCTTCTCTATGTGCATGAAGTCCATGTTATGCTTCAACTCCAAATCTGACCAGTACGGTAACTCGTAAGAGATGCTTTTCTTGGCCCAATTTAGTTCGCACTCGGTTCGCTTTCGTTTTCTGCCCACGGAGCCAGCATTTTTGCCAGTTGTCGTGCAAGACACACTAGCCAACTGAGCGAGTATGTCTTGCGGAGTCAACTTCTCGGGTTTACTACATTTCTCGTGGCGATCCTTGTAGTGATCGGTGCTTTTTCTCAATCGGTGCCGCGTACGCAAGAATCGACGATGGTCGTAGTAGACGATCTTGTTTCTGACTTTCAAAGACGGCGTGTCAAGGTTGCACGTCGGGCAAACGAGATACCCTTGGCCACTCCATCCCGATAAATAGGATCGAGCTGGAAAATTGTTAATCGTCCAGAGTAGCGCGGCACGCAATCGAAACACTTCATCGTTGGTGCCATCTCGAACACGGAATCCGGTCTCCCACAGTTCTTTCAGCTCTTCGACAATTGGCTGCAAGAACACATCCATGTCCTTTCCTGGTGAGTGAGGCCCCGGGATCAAAAGCGTCAGCATCAAATACTCTTTCTTCATGCACAACCAAGGCGGCAAGTTGTACGCAGTTAGTACCACAGGCCACATGCTGTACGATAAACTCATTTCTCCGAACGGATTGAATCCATCCGCAGCTAGTCCAAGCCGCACGTTTCGAGGCTCTACAGCAAAGCCTGGGTATCTCTCGTCCAGGTTTTTCCACGTCGTACCATCCGCAGGATGTCGTAGAACACCAACTTCCCTGACGCGATCTCTTTCGTGCCACTGCATCAGAAGCGACGTGTGTCGAGACGCGTACAACCGCTTCAATCGATCTTTCAGGGGAAAATATCGCAAAATCTTTTGCGGAATCATCTTCCCAGTTGGCTTCCATCTGCTCTCGTTGCATACTGGGCACAAGTCGACTTCCGCGAGATCTTTTCGAAATAGGACACAGTCGTTAATACACGCATCGATAATCTCGTATCCCATGCCAAAATGCTTCAGCTTCGCCTTTGCCTCGTAATGCTTCTCCGGAATTCGATTACCAGCTGGATGAGACTTCTTCAAGAGCTGCAAGAGTTCTGTGAACGACTTGTTCGTCCAATGGTTTGTGACTTTGAGGTGCATCAACGAAACCAAGAACGACAAAGAAGAAAACTCTTTGCATCCAGGGTACAATTCTGCTTCCAACTCGGCAAAGGGGTCTTCCACTCGCTCCTCTGCACGCACCTCGCTCTGGGTCGGCTCCGTAGCATCGTCGAAATCCTCGTGATCCCTGATATCCTCCACAGCACCATGCAATCCTCCTATTCCTCTCTGATCTGTTCCTCCGATGGAATCTTCTTCATGAGGAAGGACGACACGCTCGACCTCGCCGTGATGATACCATTTTGTGTAGCCTGGGGTAAACCCCTTGTTCAGCAAATGATTCCTGACAACCCCGACGTCGTGCCATCTCACGTTGTTGCATGGTTTGCAAGGACACCGATATTTGCCATTTTCGTTAGGGAATCTTCTTGCAGCGCGAATAAACTCGTTAACACCGGTTTTGTACTGCAATATCACCCGATTATTCTCCGTGATCCAATCTCTACTTGGATTGGACATTTCGCTGAATGAGAGCGAGAAATGAAAGTTTTGAAGAGTTATTGATAAAGGACGACGGAGAACAAAATGAAAGAGAGATTATGAATTGTATGTTATTTTGAAATCGGATTGAATAAGTTGGGAGTTTTTTAACTAATTGATTCGAAACTCTACCGAAATTTCGGCAGAGTTTCCCCTATTATACTGACAAACCAAAAACCTGCAAAATTATTTAAAAACATACACAAACCATCCAGAACTATCCTATAAATTAGCTCGGCCCTAAACCGAACCTCCGTGGTTCGATCACAACATTTATAAATGAAAAATCGAAATAAACAAAATATCACAAACTATCAAAACATGTCACAAACTATCAAAGCATGTCACAAAACTATTTTTCTTATTTAAATTACAATTTCATTACATGTTAAATCAACTACACAAACTTATCACAAATTAATTAACTAATTATAAACTAAGCAACATAATATTAAACTAATTACAATTTCTAGGTAATAATTTACTTACAATTAATCTAAATTATTTAAAAGCAAAAAATTTAAAAATGTCACAAACTATATATCAAAACATGTCAAAAAAACAATTAAAACTTAATTTTAACCTAATATAAACTAATCACATTATTAAACATGTGAAATTATCATATTAATACTAATTAATTTACAATCAATTTAAACTTTTAACCTAAACTAATAGAATTATTAAACTTAACCAAATTACTAAACATGTTAAATTAATTATCAAATTAATACTAATTAAGTTACACATTAAATTAAACTAATCCAATTAAAATTACTTAACACAATATACAATACTATAATTAGTAACACATAAACTAAACCAATATACAAACACACATATATATAAATACATATATTATTACACACATATACATATATTATTTAGTAATATATATACATATATATACTTAAACATGAAAAAAAAAAACACTAACCTTGCGTCGGAGATTCAGCAAGGACGGCAGAGACGGTGAGGTCCGGTGGCTGTGGCGCTGTCGGAGATGGAGCAGCGATGGCGGAGACGGTGGCGGAGCTGGCGCAGCTCCGGCTGATGAAACAGAGAAAATTAGTGAGAGAAAGAGAGACGCGCGGAGGACCAGAGACACACGGAGGACCAGGCGGGTACGGGTACGTGGCGTGGTGGTCGGCGAAGGAAGAGGCCGAGAAGAGAGGGACGGAGGAGAGCTGCGTGGACGGAGGAGAGGCTGGTCGGAGAAGGGAAGTTAGCAGAGAGGGAGAGTGAAAAAATGGTGTTTGAGCGGCTGGAGAAGAAATAATCTCGACCTGGGTTTTTAAACAAAACCCTAATAATCAGGTGCGACATTATCGTACCTGATAACTCTTCAGGTGCGACTAGTCGCACCAGATTATAATTAAAAAAAATAAAAATTTCATTCGCCATGTCAGATTAATGAAATAAAAGAGGGGGAGATGAGGCCCGCCTAAAAATTTGAAACTATCTGATGCGACATAGTCGCACCTGAAAGTTTCAACATATTTTCAGGTGCGACTAGTCGCATCGGATTGTCAAAATTAAAAGACAATTTGAGCGAATTTTCTCGGCTTCTGATTGATTATCCGATGCGACTAGTCGCATCTAAAAGTTATTTAGATGCGACTAGTCACATCTGATAGTCTTGCGCATCAGAAAATCAATTTTGTAGTAGTGACTAAAGTTTTTAGTCAAGTATTAAAAGTGAAAAAACAAAATTAACGAATAAATAAAAAAAAACTGTTTCATCAGTATTCATAATTTTGGATTTTATATATAATTAAAAGTAGAAAGTTTGATACAAGTTCAACCACCAATGTCTATTTAGATTTGTGTCCACAATTTCTGTTAATTATATAAATGTCCCGTCTTTCTCTTTGCTAAATCTGAAAAAATCTTAACATATTATATACACCGCCATTTTCAATAAATTTGCTACCACACTGCGAACTACAAAGGTCTCAACGAGACAATTATTTTTATACAAATGAAGATATAGTTCAAATTACGTGGTATTTTTTTTTATTAACGGCGGGAAAAAAATAACAATTTAAAAAAAAAGTGGATTTTTACATAATTTTTAAACATGCGATTATTTTCATTTTGTTATCTGGAAATAATAGTATATCTATAATTTTGTGAACATACATGCTTCGGTCCTTTAAGGCTGAGAGTCACTTACTATTCTAGTCTCTAATTAAACATTCATTGTCTGTATGTCACCATCTTGTTGCTGGTGAATGTTAGTGGTGGAGCCTAATCTAAGGAATTGGAAAAAGTCCCACATCGGTTAGGGATAGTAACTTTGTACAATTCCTTAGTATATATAAAGGATGCTATGTGTTGTATTCCTTGGTACCCAAAAATAGAAACACTTGTACTTGTAAATCTTTCCCAATTGGGTTTATAGTATTGCAGCGGCAACGTGGATGTAGCTTTCTCATTGGAAGTGAACCACTATAAATCTTGTGTCATTTTCTTTGCTATTTATTTTTCGTTTTCTGTTCGAAGAAGAAGGAGGTTTGACAAAGTAAGCCCAACAACGGTTTGGGCGAACTGACGAACTGAATCCAAAGACGTTTGGACGAAGTGACGAAGCCAATCCAGCTCGACTGGATGGAGTGACGAGGTCAAATACCTAACAATTGGTATCAGAGCTTCTAGGTTTGCAGTTTCTTGTTGAAACGGAGTGCGGCTTATGGAGAAGAAGCGACATAGAAAACGATGGGAGGCAAAGAAGGCACGGTGCACGGGATCGGAAAGTTCGACGGGTCGGACTATGCATTCTGGAGAATGCAGATCGAGGATTATCTGTACGGAAGAAAGCTTCGTCAACCGCTGAGCGAGAAACCAGAAAAGATGGACGAGGCAGATTGGAATCTCCTCGACAGGCAGGTTCTGGGAGTTATTCGACTGATGCTGTCGAAGAACGTAGCTCACAACGTGGTGAAGGAGAAGACCACGGCGGGAATGATGAAGGTCATGACGGACATGTACGAGAAACCCTCGGCGAACAACAAAGTGTTTCTGATGAAGAGGCTTTTTCACTTGAAGATGGATGAAGGAGCTGGGGTAGCCACTCACGTGAACGAGTTCAACACAATCGTCAACCAACTGTCATCGATTGAGATCGAGTTCGACGACGAAGTGCGAGCTCTGATCTTGCTCGCGTCCTTACCAAACAGCTGGGAACCGATGAGGGCCGCGGTCAGCAACTCGGTTGGAAGTGCGAAGTTAAAGTTCAACGACGTACGAGATCGCATCCTCGCCGAAGAGGTGCGAAGGATTGATTCTGGTGAGGCCTCAACGAGTTCGGCCTTGAATGTGGAGAACAAGGGAAGAAACCACAACCGGAATCATAACCGAGGGAAGGACAAGTCAAAGTCACGAAGTGGGCGAGGTCAGTCGAGGTCGGGGTGACCTTTTGCATGCTGGAATTGTGGCGAGTTCGGCCACATCAGGAAGTACTGCAAGAAGCCAGCCAAGGAGAAAGGCGGTGCCCACGCCGTCACTGAAGATTTAGCAGATGCGTTACTGCTAACGGTGGGCAGCTCGATTGACTCTTGGGTGCTCGACTCAGGAGCGTCCTTTCACACCACCCCTGACAGCGACATTCTGGAGAATTATGTCGCATGAAATCATGGGAAGGTCTACGTGGCTGATGGCGAGCCTCTAGACATTGTTGGTGTCGTCGACGTCAGGCTGAAGTTGGGAAACAGGCAACTCTGGAAGATCAACAAGGTCAGACACGTGCCGAAGTTGATGAAGAACCTAATCTCGATGGGTCAGCTCGACGATGAAGGTTACACCACGACGTTCGGGAATAACTCGTGGAAGGTCTCAAAGGGAGCTATGGCGGTAGCTCGCGGACAGAAGACATGCACGCTCTACATTACATCGAGCTGCAGAGACATGGTGGCCGTGGTCGACAACACCGCGCGGACCGAGCTGTGGCACCGCAGGCTCGGACACATGAGCGAGAAGGGGATGAAGATGCTGGTGAAAGACGGCATGATCCCGGAGCTGAAGACGGTGGAACATCACCAGTGCGAGAGCTGCATTCTCGGGAAGCAGAAGCGAGTTAGCTTCACGAATGCGAGCAGAGAGCTGAAGGCGGAGAAACTCGAGCTGATACATACCGATGTATGGGGACCAGCTCCAGTCCCTTCACTTGGGGGATCTCGCTACTATGTGACGTTCATAGACGATTCCACGAGGAAGGTATGGGTTTATTTCCTGAAGAATAAATCTGACGTGTTCGCTACCTTCAAAAATTGGAAGGCGATGATCGAGCTGGAGACAAGCTCGAAAGTGAAGTGCTTGAAGTCCGACAACGGAGGGGAGTACGTCGACTCCAACTTAAAATGTTATTGTGCCGAGAACGGGATCAAGACGATGAGAACGAACCCGGGGACTCCCCAACAGAACGGAGTAGCGGAGCGAATGAATCGCACGCTGAATGAACGAGCTCGGAGTATGCGGATTCACTCCGGCCTGCCCAAGACCTTTTGGGCCGATGTAATCAACACGGTAGCCTTCTTGATAAACCGAGGACCGAGCGTCCCTTTGGATTTCAGAACTCCAGAAGAGGCATGGAATGGGAAGAAGGTAAATCTTTCTTATCTGAAAGTGTTTGGTTGTTTATCATATGTTCATGTTGATGAATCTGTTCGAAGTAAGCTCGATCCGAAATCTAAAAAGTGTTAATTCATTGGTTATGGTGACACTGAGCTCGGCTATCGCTTCTGGGATGCCCACGCGAGAAAGATAGTCCGGAGCAGGAATGTTGTCTTCAACGAGCAGACGACGTACGGGGACGAGCTGAAGGGGAGTTCGACCAAGAAAGCTCCTGAGGGCGAGTAGTCAATGATCGACCTGAAAGACTTCTCGACGACCGAGCTAGAAGAGGAAGACACATCGATGACCGAGGTGAGATCAGGTCGAGCTGATGGCGGTCACGAGATCGAAGAAGACACTTCGATGACCGAGGTGAGATCAGGTCGAGCTGATGACGGTCACAAGATTGAAGAAGAAGCTGATGAGAACACCGAGCTCGAGGTGAATCAGCGGACTCCGATCACCGAGCTGCGGAGATCGTTAAGAGTCAGGAAACCGGTACACAAGTTTTCCCCGTCTCTCAACTACATCCTCATTACCGATAAAGGAGAGCCGGAGTGCTATGAAGAGGCTATGGAGGTCGACACCTCAACCAAGTGGGAGCTCGCCATGAAGGACGAGATGGATTCATTGATCACGAATCATACTTGGGAGCTGGCGAAGTTCCAGCTGGGAAGAAAGCACTACACAACAAGTGGGTGTACCGGATAAAGGAGGAGAGCAATGGAAGCCAACAGTTCAAGGCGAGGCTGGTGGTGAAAGGTTTCCAACAGAAAGAGGGAATCGATTTCACAGAAATCTTCTCTCCGGTCGTCAAGCTCGTGAAGATCAGAACCGTGCTGGGATTGGTTGCCAAAGAAAATCTGCATCTGCAACAGATGGATGTGAAGATGGCGTTTCTTCACGGAGATCTCGACGAAGAGATCTATATGAGGCAGCCCGAAGGCTTCGAGGTGAAAGGAAGAGAGGAGCTCGTGTGCAAGCTCCAAAAGAGTCTCTACGGGCTGAAGCAAGCCCCACGGCAGTGGTACAAGAAGTTTGACAACTTCATGAAGCGAGCTGAGTTCGGCATGTGTGAGGCCGACCACTGCTGCTACTTCAAGAGACTTGAAGACTCCTATGTTATTCTTCTGCTCTACATCGACGACATGCTGATCGAAGGTGCCAACCTACATGAGATCGACGAGCTGAAGAAGAGATTGTCCGAAGAGTTCGCGATGAAGGATCTAGGAGCCGCGAAGCAGATTCTCGGGATGAGGATCAAGAGGCACTAGTACAAAAAACGTCATTGGGTGCGACTTTTTTCGCACCTAAAAGTCAAAAGTCGCACCCAATGATACCTTTAGGTGCGACTTTAAGTGCGACAAAGTCGCACCCGAAAGTTCGCACCTAAAGGTGATGGGTGCGAAAAGTCGCACCCGATGGTCATGACTTTTAGGTGCGACTTTTCCGCACCCAATTCGCACCCATAAGTCAGAAAAGATGGGCGAAAAAGTCCGCGGGAAGGCTATTGGGTGCGACTTTTCGCACCCAAAGGCCTTCCCGCCAAACCTTTGGGTGCGACTAGTCACACCCATTGGCCTACCCGCCAAATGTTTGGGTGCGACTAGTCGCACCCAATGGCTTTCCCGCGAAACTATTGGGTGCGATAAGTCACACCCAATAGCCTTCCCGCCATTATGCGGTGGGGAATGTTGACCTTTGGGTGCGACTATTCGCACCCATAGGTCTACCCGCCAAATTTTCGGGTGCGGATAGTCGCACCCGATAGTTTTTTTTTAATTTTTTTTTTGGTTTATTATGCTTATAAATTCTATGATTATAATCAAATAATACTTACTAAATAGTTTATTAATTAGAAAATTCATTAATTAATATTCATAATAATAATAAAAACTAAACATTTGTTGTTCGATTACAATAATTATTATAATGTACGAAAAATAATTAAAAAAATGTTCATTCTTTTCCCTTTCCTTTTCCTCGGTTTGTAAACCACTCCTTGAATGATTTACTCCCCCTTCCGCCAAATCTTCCTCCGGAACTGCTGCTACCTCCTCGTGCACTGCCGCTCGTACGCTCTCGCTGGAATTCTGCTGAAGCTGGCAGCGTCGTCTGAGCATCTGCCATTGAAACTGATGGCGGCGTTGTCTGAGACGACGGGTCCATTTGAGGTGACGGCGTCGTCTGAGGCATCCGTGGCAACATGCCGGGCGACATCTGAGGCATCTGTGGCATCGTGCCGGACGACATCTGAGGCAAGGGCGAAAACTGCTACGTGAACGCGAACAGTTGTCGCTGCATCTCCTCCATCTGCTGTTGTTGGGCTCGCCTCATCTCATCCATAGCGAGTTGTTGTGCCGCCACCTAAGCTTGGAGCTCGCCAACCACTGGATCTGGAACGCGGCGCCGCGACGAGCCTGAGCCTGACGACAAGCTTTCGTCCTAAGCCTGAGCAATAGCCCAAGATGATCTCGGGACCGCTGGACCTATTCCAACGTACCAATCTTGACGGTTCCCGAGAATTTCAAGCATCGCGTGCTCCTCTGCGTCGTCCTGGTTAAAGACTACGCCTTGCTCTTCTGCTTGTCGCTGAAGATCCGCCAGTAGAGTAACTATCCGCGCCTTTACACATAAGAAAAATTATTAAAAATTAATTATTATATAGGTAACGTAATCGTAATTATCACATATGACTTACATGTGCTCGTCTCGCCCAATCTGTCGTCCATTCACCTTTTCTATTATGGTGTTTTTGCTCCCACATCGTTAACGCGGAGCCCAAAGTCCCATCATCCTTACTCTACAATTGTTATGAAAATATAAGTATTGAATTTATTTCAAATTAAGTATTTCAAAATTAGAATAACTTACGTTCAAATGACGATGAGCCAAGAAAGAAAGAGATCCTTGAGTCGACCTCGTCTTCTTCTTCTTCGAATTCTCCTTGTTGCGATTAGATTTTTTATGCAAATAATTAATTTTGTCATTATTCAATCTGATAAAGATATTGTGATTTATTACAATCATACATTACGTACCTTCCAATCGTCAGTTGCGAACTCGTCTACCACCGCCTCCCAATCCTCTTTCTTATATCCCGGTGGTGTTTCCGCCTTAGCGTTTTCTTTGCTCCCACAAAATTCCAACCTGAACTTCTCTGATAGCTTGGACTTTTGGTTGCGTCGCCTGATCTTGGCATTCCGAATGATAGCCTGATCAATCGTATTCTGATAGCAATCCGTAGGCAGATCCTCGCCGGTGTCAGGATCCGTGTACACAAATCTGAACTCGGAATGAAGTGTGCTCAAAATAGCAGCCAACGTCTGGGGCGTCACTTCACTCCAATCACGAGTCGTAGGCGGGATATGTGCTTTCACCAAAGCACCGAGGCGGTTGTTAAATAGTCCAACCTTTTTATTTTCTTTCCTTATCTCTTGATAGAATGTTTGGTTTATTGGGTCCCACTTGACCACCTTCGCACCCGGTACACCCTGTGTTGCTCGCGCCGACGTCGAGCCGGTTGTTGGTGCCCTTGATTTCTTAGGACCTTGGGAACCAGGTTCCTGTGGCGGACCTTGAGAATCCGGTCTCTGTGGCGAATCTCCACCAGAACCTGAAGCGGTCGACATCCTATAAAATGTAAACAACATTTGTAAATTGACATCGTATAAAATAAAACAACATTTGTGAACATACATCACAAAACAAAAGGGAACAACATCATACAAAAACGTGGGTGACACCACGGATATATTTTATTATAAAACCTCACATATGGCGGAGGAAAACCGTGGTTACATAGATAGTTCTCATTCATCGTCATCACTACCTATATCAACATCAACATCAACATCAACATCAACATCTTCTCCCTAAAAAACGATGCATTCCTCATGATCATCATTGTCTTCCTCACCATCGTCAACGATATTTACTAGCTCAACATCTTCGATTTCATGTCGATGATTCAGACGATCGATGTTTGACACTTCTATTGTCAACGGAATCGAGGCTGAGGTGGTGGGGTCGACTTCAGGAACGTCCCAAATCCCTCGATGATTGCATTCCTGAACGATTTCCCAGTTACCACCTAAAACAAGATCTTTGATGTAAAAGACTTGTTTCGCCTGAATTGCGAGTATGTACGGCTCCTCTGTAAACCACTGTTTCGCGGTAAAAACACTCGTTTCTCCAGTAGTCTTATCGTTGTGAACTAGTCGCCGAGAATCGTGCTTGTCACCGTACCATATACATTTGAATAATACAACACGACAGTCGTACCTATAATTCAGCACTATGACGTCTTCCATACGACCGTAGTAAGTGAAATCATCCACAAGCACACATACACCGCTATTTTGAGTGACTCGTTGATTATCGCGACGATGAGTAATGAACTTCACGTCGTTAACAAAGCAGCATGGATATTGATAAGCGACTTGAAGGGAACCGATAGAAAGCGAGTAGATCTCGTCAGACACGTCAGAGCCACTAGATTTCATTTCAAAAATCTGGTTATTACGAAACAAAGTATTGGTTAGCACTTGTGTGTTTATAAAAAAACGGGTTATTGTGTTATTACCTTGTTCGCAAACCAATCTTTGAATCTCTTTCTATGCTCCGCTTCAATATCGCGAACTCCAGATTCGTTCAGGAAATCCAAATGCTCGCTGTTGCATGTTTAAAACATTGCTTAAACAAAATACAACAATGAAATAACTTAGAGAAGCAAGTGGATCGATTACTTACACCAAATACGGATCCACTTCAGGACAGTTGGTATAAATGTACCACTCCGCTTTTTCTCTTTGCTCATCGTCTAATACTATCGCGTTCATCATCCCATAAGGCACAAACATCTCGGATCGAAAAACGGAGTGCTCTCGCACTTGAACTTCTTCAACTACTTTCTTATCTTCAATATACCTTGCAATGAACGTTAGAGCTTCTTCTACAACATAAGCTTCTGCAATAGAGCCTTCTGGTCTAGCTCTATTTTTAACAAAATGTTTTAACGTCCCAAGGTATCTCTCAAAAGGGTACATCCACCGCATATGCACCGGGCCGCCGTGCAACGCTTTCTCTGGTAGATGCATCGCCACATGAACCATGATCGTGAAAAAAGCAGGTGGAAATATCATCTCAAGCTTACATAAGATCTCGACGATAGACTCTTGCGCTCTTTCAAGATCTTCGGCTCTTAATGTTCTCGAACTTATCAACTTGAAAAATTTGCAAAGCTCAGTGATCGTATCATGTATTGGTTGTGGCACAAAAGGACGAATACCAACAGCCAACAATCTTTGCAAGATCATGTGGCAATCATGCGACTTCAAACCTGTGAGCTTCCCATCAGTTGTCACATTTTTTTTAAATTCCCAGCGAGACCATCGGGAAATTTGACAGATTTTAAGTACTCTGTAAATCGTTGTCTCTGCTCAAGGGTCAAAACGTACGACGCTCGCAGTTTGTAATACCCACCCCCATTTGGTTCCAAGTGCAAAGCGTTCTTGATGCCCAAGTCCATCAAGTCAAGCCTCGCCTTCTCAGTGTCATAGTTCTTCTTTTCCAAGCTGAGCATCGTCCCGAGAATATTCTCACACACGTTCTTCTCTACGTGCATCACGTCCATGTTGTGTTTCAACTGCGACTCAGACCAGTACGGCAACTCGTAAAAGATGCTTTTCTTGGTCCAATTCAGTTCGCACTCAGCTCGCTTTCGTTTTTTGCCTACAGAGGCAGCGTGTTTGCCAGTAGTCGTGTAAGAAACACCAGCCAACTGAGTGAGTATGTCTTGCGAAGCCAACTTCTCGGGTTTCGTTTCTCGTGTAGGAAAATGAGTTACGAAGACAAATTTTGACCGAAGCACATGCGAATCCATATTCAGTCCACCCAGGTTCCACGAAGATGTATCAAGGCCTTCGAGAACACTTTTGGTGGAATGGAATGAAGGGAGACGTTGCAAAATTTGTCAGTAAATGCCTTACATGTCAGAAAGTGAAGGCCGAACATCAACGACCAGCTGGAGAATTACAACCTATCGAAGTTCCTGAATGGAAGTGAGAACAAATCACAATGGATTATGTGGTTGGGTTACCGAAGACAGTTGGGGGTTATGATGCTATATGGATAGTGGTGGACCATTTGACTAAATCTGCCAGATTCATACCAATGAAAGTCACATACTCGGTGGAGAAGTTGACTGAACTATACATTAATAACGTTGTAAGACTTCATGGCGTTCATTTGTCCATCATCTTAGATCGTGACTGTCGTTTCACTTCTAACTTTTGGAGGTGTGAGCAAAAGTCAATGGGATCGCAACTGTAGTTCAGTACTGCTTTTCACCCCCAGACAGATGGCCAATCCGAAAAGACTATTTAGACCCTAGAGGATATGCTACGAGCATGTGTCATGGATTTTAGTGGGAGTTGGAATAAGAGACTACCACTTATTTAATTTTCATACAACAATAGCTACCAAGCTTTAATCGGCGTTGCCCCATATGAAGCTCTTTATGGTAGAAAGTGTCGATCTCCGATTCACTGGTTCGAATCTGGAGAAAATAGCCTCGAGAAGACAGATTTTATTCGAGACACCACTGAAGCCATCAAGAAGATACGAGATCGAATGGGAACTGCTCAAAGCCGACAGAAGAGCTACGCTGAAAAGAGAAGACGACCACTGGAATTTCAAGTAGGAGACTTCACATTCTTGAAGGTAGCACCTCTGAAGGTGGTGACGAGATTCGGCAAGAAGGGAAAATTTGAGCCCGAGGTACATTGGTCCTTTCGAGATCATAGACAGAATCAGAAAAGTAGCCTACCGTCTAGCTCTGAATCCCAAGTTAGCATCGGTGCACAATGTGTTTCATGTCTCAATGCTCAAAAAGTACATGCCCGATCCAGATCATGAGCTAATCCAAGAGCCTATCGAAGTACACGATGACTTGACTTATGAAGAAAAGGCAGTACAAATTCTTGATCGTGAAGAAAAGATCCTAAGGAACAAGGTGATTCCATTAGTCAAGGTACTTTTGCGGAATCATAAAATCGAAGAAGCCACTTGGGAACGCGAGGATGATATGAGATTGCGTTT